>NC_043007.1:66670041-66717541 GCF_006345805.1 Octopus sinensis | reverse complement strand
ATAGACAATGACGAAGAAATGTAGATAGAGATAGAGAGAAATGGATATATAAGCAGAGAGTAATAGAAAGAGAGAAAAAGAAACAGACAGTGAGAGAGAGAGAGAGGGAGAGACAGAGATAGTCAGAGAGAGAGAGAGACAGAGAGAGAGAAAGCGAAGCAGATAGAAAATCAGGGAGAGATACAGAAAGAAAGACAGATATAGATAAAGATAGCTAGATAAAAAATAGATAGATCGATAAAGAGAGAGAGAGAGAGAGAGAGAGAGAGAGAGAGAGAGAGAGAGAGAGAGATGAGAAAGAAATGTAAAGAGGGAGAAAAAGTCACAGAAAGAGACAGGCAGAAAGAAAGACGGAGAGAGATAGAGAGAAAGATAGAGAAAAAGATAGAGAACGAAGGATGGACAGAAAGATAGAAAGATAAAGAGGCGAGAGAGAAAGAAAGGGAGAAAAAGAAAGAGAGTGGAATTCTCAGAGTTTGTTGCGAGTTGGTGAGTAAATCTTTAATATTTAGTTGCATCAATATAGATAAATGCTACTGAGTAAGCAAAGCTAGTGGAGGCACATGGCCTAGTGGTTAGAGCAGCGGACTCGCGGTCGAAGGATCGCGGGTTCGAATCTCAGACCGGGCGATGTGTGTGTTAATGAGCGAAACATCTAAGCTCTACGCGGCTCCGGCAGAGGTAATTTATTCGAGGACGGTCTCTCTTTTTTTGGATGGCATCGTATATTGTTCTAACGACAATGCCATGTGATTTTTGGGCATAAGTGATGTCTTTCACAGAAACACAGAAATATAATATAATCTACATTTTCAATTGCACTTTGGGCCTCCGAGTGTTTCACTGTCTTTTTTTGTTTTGTTTGATAAGTATTTCAGAGCAATCTCTTGTTCTTGGATTGCAAATGCATAATTTTCGAAATGTTATATGATGTAGCTGTCAAGTGTCCAGGAGCCACTGCACTTCATGGCGATATTTCCGTCGTCTTCATTTCTTCGGGGAAACATTCCTATGCATAGTCTTTTTTTTCCTTTATGGTATGCTGAGCATTTCACATCTAGGTTTTCTTTGGGACAATTTAGTACAGCCGCTTCGGAATTGTATGGGAGGTCGTCAGAAGATTGTTTCTTGACCAGTTCACTGCCGGAACGTAGAATGTTGATCTCTTCGCTTCTGAGCACTAAATTCATGCATTTATTTTGCTACTGTTGTTTAGCAAGTGCTGTCTGTGAGAGACTATTCGGCATTTGAAGACTGTCTGCACTGATCACACGCACTCACCTTCTTTTCCTTAGGTAGATTCTGTCGATATCACTGTTTCCGTGGAAGTTTCCAGTTGATGTCGGGATTTTAATGTCTGTTGAGTGGATTTCCTCTACAGACCAGCCAAATATCCCAAATGTTGGAATCATCACTAGCCCTGCAAATGCATTGTGAGATATTGTCTTGAGACATTATGAATTACGCTGGTATCTTTAGCAGTTGTAGACCCTAGAGTGTGGCCAGTTGATTTTAGCAGCAGAAATGGAAATGGATTAAATGCCAAAGTGTAGAGAATTACAAAAAGACTATATCTTTGGAATATTCCCTTTGAAATATTTATAGCATTGGAGACGATGGTTCTGCTCTCATTTATAAGTGTTAGAATTGTTGCTTAGGTCTTTGTAAGCCTCTCAATGGCAGTAATGAGAGTAGCAGGTTTTTTTGCCAAGTATAGAGACTTCAGCAGCTATGAGTGGGGTATAGACTTGAACGCTTTCCTTTGGGACAAACTAATGAAAATGCTTTGGACAAGCAGTTAACATTGTTCCAGACTAAAATGCCACAAAGGAGCATTCTATATACTAAATGAAAATATAGATGAATCTCACAAATGCTACATAATGAATGGAAAATATTTGATAAACAGATTATTGAAATAATAATTAAAGAAACTCTTTAGCCGTTGAAAATCTAAAAATAACTAAAGGAAATAACTTCAAAAAAAGCAGTTTAACGAAATATTTGAACAATATAGACAATATGGATTGGTGTAGATATGGACTTTAAAGCCGACAGATGAGGACAAAGAACATGTTTCGGTCTTTATAAGACCTTCTTAGCGAAGTATATTCAAGTATATTGTCAGTCTGCTAAATTATATACCAATTTACGACTTATATTCGTAAATATCTAAACATATTTTTGGTAGACATTGATTTGACATTGTTCCAGACGTAAGTATAGGATATTATCTCATAGTGATAGGCATATGTGGTTAATTTTATCTAAAACGTATACACTTTCTAACTTAAATGTTAGTCGTTAAACATGATTCTGAGGCTTCAGTGTAATGTATAATTTAGACTCATGTTGATAGATTAGGTAGTGGATAGAATATGAATGCACCCCGAGAAATAACATACATGGTCGATATGATCTAAAAAGAAAATTTAGAAACAAAATAATAACCTAATATACAGTAAAGCAAAGAGGTAAAAAAAAGGTGGGGAGTAAACAGAGTGCTTTCCAGGCAGAAATGTTTGATATTGTCTAAAAATCTTGATGGGTTAGTGTTCAGTCGTGAGTCGTTACGACCACATGCAATCAACAGAGATGTCAGCAGATGATAAGGACAAGAAACAAATAGAAAAAAATAAAATAAATCATTGATAGACAAATAAATAAATATATAAACAATCGTTATTTTGTCGTCGAGATTTTCGATCACAAACCAGATCTAGACCAAAGATTAAGAATAAGGCCACGAGCGATTCTGACCTCAGATTGCACAAATTAATCTGAGACAAAGATAAATAGAAATGAAGGGAGTACAGTACAAAAATGGCGAACTCAATATAACGAAACAAATAACACAACATGAGATTGTGTGCGTGCATGCGCGCGCGCGCGCGCGCGTGTGTGTGTGTGTGTTTGTGTGCCTGTGAGTTCAAGGGATGTTTGGTTTGACCTTTATTTAAATGAAACACTGTGTAGCTCTCTGAATATGCTGTAAGTGATTGAAAGAGAGGAGAAATATGAAGGAGTGAATAATGTCGTAGCAAGGGGAGGAGAGAGAGGGAGGCTGTAAATAACGATAAATATAGTCGCAAACAATGTATGCATTTGAGTCTGTGCGTCTGTAGACATACACATATATATGTATACGTACATACATACATACATACATAATACATACATATATATACACATATATATATTACATATATGCGAACTCATACACACGCACACACACACACATATATATATATATATTCACACACACACACAACCACATACGCATAGGTATGTTTCAGCCAGAGACTAAGGCCATGCTTGGGCATCACTTTTCAATGTGATTGAATATTTTTTTTATGTATTGTTTCTGATGAAGTAGCAAGTTGGACAGAACTGCTCTTCTTTGTGCCCCGCCCTGCAGTGATGTGGGTTCATCCAGTTTTTCTGATAAGAATTTGGCCAGAAGTTCTTTGAAGACCTCCACATCTATACCTCGCAAGTTTCTGGGGTTGTTTGGCAAAATTTCGAACAGTTGTAGACACTTGAAACCCAAACTGTTACAGTAGTGGGCCCTTATTCTTGGTGAAGAAGACACGAGCTTTGGTATTATGGAATGCTGTCCAGTTCGATAATTGATATAGCTTTCAAAAACTGGGAAGCTATACTTTCCAGGATTTTGCATATGAATTTCATTGCATATCTTTCACGCCTTATCTCTTGAGAGTAAAGCTTCACCTCTTTTAGCCTTTCTCCCTGTAGCTCTTCAGTTGCTCCAAGTCAATCTTCTTTGGATAGTGGCGCTGGTTTGCCACTAGTCTGACACTACGCGACGCTCACATATATGTGTGATTGTGTACGTGTCTGCGTGTTCTAGAGCAGTGTTGACGACTGGTAGCATGGCATATTGTAGCAACGGCGTCGGAAGGTCTAATTGTTCCTTAATAACCAGCAGATTTCATGTGGTTGGTGGAACTTAGAAACAGGTGTTGAACAACAACGAATGCCTCTACTTACTCAATGCTTTCTGTCCTCATATCTGAATAACCAATAACTATCCCAGGTGGATGGCGTGAACTTGGAAACGGGCGTAGAAGATGCAATGAATTTTTTTATTTATATTAACTTTGCACCCTTCTTTCATTTTCCTTCCAACTATTATTTTTCAATTCAGCAATATTGTTCGCATACATACACACATTCACACACACACACACACACACACACACACACACAACACACACACACAAATGCAGATACATACATACACACACACAACACACTAAGTATAATATATCCCCTCCGTTTCCATTATAAATCAATGAAAGTGTGATATAAACAATACTGCCAATATATTTCATGGTGATGAGCTGAAGCAAGCTTAATGAAACTAATGTAGATTATATTAGGAAAAGTGGCCTTAATGGATCTCTTAGTTCTGTTCACGTATTTAAGATAATATTACTTTTTTTTCCCCTTTTCTATTTTATTTTCGTTCACACACACACACATACACACACACATACATACACACACACACACACACACACACACACACACACACACACACACACACACACATACACACACACACTCATGCACGAGCGTGCGAACACATGAACACATATATATGTTATGTCTGACTCTTTGTTTACTGACGAATGTGATTATGTTTGTGTTATTTTATTGCAGGTTTTGTATATATGTGCGTCTGATAGAGAGAGAGAAAGAGAGAGAGAGAGAGAGAGAGAGAGAGAGAGAGAGAGAGAGAGAAAGAGACAGAGAGAGAGACAGAGAAATAGAGAGAGAGAGAGAGAGGAGGAGAATGATAGCAAATGGGAATGTGTGTGGGAGGAAGAGATTGAGAAAGAAAGAAAGCAAGAGAGAGGGAGCTACAGAAAAAGAAAATTTACGTGTTTGTGTCCATTCTATCCAGTGAATGAATTTATCAATAAAGTAATTTCTATGCATATGTGCGTTTGTCTTATCAATTGGGCTGCTTATTTCTGTCTGTATGACGTCTATCTATGGATAAGCTGATCGCTCTCACACTTTTTGTCTTTGTATTTAACTTTCAATATTGTTATATATTTTTGACATTATTTATCAGGCATTATACGATATAAAATGTTTTTATATATATATACATACATGCATACATACATGTTTATATACATACATACAAACATACATATATGTGTGTGTGTATATGTGTATGAATGTATATATACACACACACATTTATAAATATATACACATATACATACATATGTATGTATGTATGCACGAATGTATGTATGTATATATGTATACATATATACTTATACATATACATATACATATATATATATATATGTATATATATATATTTGTGTGTGTGAGTGTGTATGTGCGTGTGTGTGTATGTGAAGGCACGTGGCTTAGTAATTAGCATATTTGGTTCGCGTTCGTAAGGTCGTGAGTTCGATACTTGGCAGCGTCTTGTGTCCTTAAGCTAGATGCGTTATTTCGCTTTGCTCCAGTCCAGCTGGCAAAAATGAGTTTAACCTGTATCACAGAGGCAGCCTTGTCACTTGCTGTGTCACACTGAATCTTCATGAGAACTACTTTAAAAGTAACGCTTGTCTGTGGAGTGCTCAACCACTTGCACGTTAATTTCACGAGTTCGTTGATAGGATCAAGTGGAGCACTTGTCGTCGTAAACGACGGAGTACCTTCTATAGGACATTCCAAAAGTAGATTATCTCCCTTGGCTTGGCGGCTCTCCATGCAGACAATTCTACTTCCGCGGACTACCCACGCCCTTGTTCCGTGTCCTGTCATATCATGAATATTAAGCAGCTCGAGTTAAAGAATTATTTGCGAGTACATGGACAGTATGTTACTGGGAAAAAGACGGATTTGGTTGAAAGGTTAAAAGGTATTAAAATTCTTTCGACAAAGAACGTCAATGAATTAAAATCAACAGACGAGAAGTGTATTTCAGACCGGAATAAGCAGAAACTTGTATCTCCTCTCGGTGAAGTTTTACCTGATCCTAATGTGCTGGAATCAGATTGGACTAAGGATCTTTATAAGTTGCCAATTCTACGGATAATGACGTTTACAACTGCCTCGTGCTACGGATTAAGGCAAAGCGACAGTTAAGGGGTGGCATATTTTACCATGACAGACACGTCCACAGCATTGAATATCACGATGTTACCGAAAACTACTCTCACTGCATTGTCCGGTGTCTGGTAATCCCGTCAATACCAACATCTAACAAAAAGAACAATCCTGATCACAGAGTGTCAAAGGTCACTTGCAATGTGCATTCAGCTGATTGCAACTGCACTGCAGGGAGAGAGCCTGTTTAATTATTTTGACTTTTTTACCTTGCATAATAAATTGTATTTTTATGGATGTAGATAAATGTATAATTAAAGCAATAAATGATAAATAAATAAGACTTAATTTTGAATATTTTTTATCCCTGTCAAATACAAATGCACAGTCACATACACATATCTCTGAAACTTATCTAATAAACGGATGGCAAGGGGTGATCTGTCGATGGTTCATTCGAATTGACGAAATGCTGGGAGCAAATCTGGCTATTTGCAGTATAAACAAAGTCTTTCCTCACAAGTCTCGACCTCTGAAGCCAAATATGACGAATAGCGACGTTTGCCGGGTTTCTTTGAAGGGAAATAACTTTGCCGTCTACATTCTTACCTCTATAATTGCTGCATATACAAGAGTATTTGCACGATTTTTTCGGAGACATCACATTAACCGATCATACAGCCTGTGAGTCGGTAGAGCTGGAGTCACCGAAAAGCTCGGAAAATGGTGCATTGAAGGGGAGGGTTGGTAGGTGAGAGGAAACGAGAGACGGGCCACAGTGGGGCGGGGAGAAAGAGAGAGAGAGAGAGATAGCAGAGGCACGGTCCCCGGAACGTTCGCTGGAAAGGGCTGTGTGCATAGTGGTGAGGGGATATCCATGAATGATAAAGTGGCGAGTCATGAGTTGTGACTGAGTCTCAGAGTCATGGTTATCACCGCAGAGCCTGCGCAGACGGAAGAATTGTGAGTAGAGGATGGAGTGCTTGGTGTGGGTAGGGTGGGAGGAGGATATATATATATATATATATATATATGTATATATATAGTGAGAGAGAGAGAGAGAGAGAGTGAGAGAGAGAGAGAGAGAGAGAGAGAGAGAGAGAGAGAGAGAGAGAGAGAGAGAGAGAGAATTCACGGTCTTCAGACATATTTAAGTATGCTGACTACTAGTTGAAATTGATATTATTTATAATATCAGTTTAAAATCATGTATATTTATATATATTGGGTTGCCCGGAAAGTTCGTTCCGATTTATAGTAGCTTGCCTTTCGACTTATTTTAGAACATGGTTGAGTCCATAAAATAGGATTTGACTCCACCTCCATTTAGAGCACAGTTTAAGCAATCTTTTCGTGGAAGAAGGTTTATGTTCCAATAACCTGTGTTAATTCTGTAACCCTTTAAGATGGAAGATAAGAAAGTTCATTTTCGGCACATGATGGTTTTCTTTTCTGTAAAGGGGAAAATGCCTCACAAGCAACCAAAGAAATATGCGCAGTTTACGGTGATGTTTCTTTATCCGAAAGAACTGTACGGAAGTGGTTCGCAAGGTTCTGAGCTGGAGATTGTAGCCTTATTGATAAAAACCGATCAGGCAGACTATCCAATCCACTACAAGTCATTAATTGAGAATAACCCACATTGCACAACCCGAGAATTGGCAGAAAGCCTCAACCTATCAAAATCCACCGTTCATGAGCACCTGGTAAAGCATGGGTACACAAATCACTACGATGTTTGGGTACCACATGAGTTGAGTGAGAAGAACCTTTTGAACCGCATTTCCATCTGTGATTCATTTTATAAACGGAATGAAAACGCGCCTTTTTTTAAAGGAAATTGTGACAGGTGATGAGAAATGGATTATCTACCGAAATGTTCAGAGGAAGCGATCCTGGAGTAAGCGACATGAGCCACGCTTAGCCACCCCAAAAAGCGAGCGGGTCTTCACCCCCAAAAGGTCTTGCTTTGTGTCTGGTGGGATTGGAAAGAAATTCTGTACTATGAGTTTCTCCCAAGTCACCAGACAATTAATTCTGAGAAATACTGCACAGAACTGGACGAGTTAAAGGCAGCAATTCAAGAGAAACGTCGAGAATTGGCCGAACATGATACCCTCCATATTCACCAGATATTGCTCCTTCGGATTTCCACTTTCAGGTCTCTGCAGAATAGTCTTAATGGTAAAAATTTCAATTCCTTGGATGACGTAAAAAGATACCTTGATGAATTCTTTGCTATGAAACCACCTCAATTCTGTGAAGAGGGTACTGTCAACTTAAAGGAAAGATGGAAACGCATTGTGCAACAAAATGATTCATATTTGGTTTATTAAAAATGTAATGGCAAGTATTTATTGACCTTTGTCTTTTCTTAAAAAATCGGCACGAACTTTCCGGACAACCCAATATATGTTTTTAAATGGCTTATAAACACCTTCCATGCTGCAATTGCTTTTGTTTCAGCACACGTTCTCACATCAGGTCATTTGCTATGCAAGTACATCTCTGTTATAATATATATATATATATATGATTTTAATAATGATATAAGGTAAAATTAATTAATTAATTAATAATTAATAATCTTACCAAGTAGTCTGTACGTTAAAAAACCTTTTTAGGTGAATTATACAAAATATTCTATAATTATATACTAATTATAACCATGGGTCAGCGCTAAGTGCCTCGCCACGTACTGAATTAGAAATAGACACTAATGACTTTTCAACTACCATAAAAATCTCCGAGACAATAACACACATTTTTATGTAGGTAAAAGAAAAATGATGAATCCACACGACTTCGGTTAATCACAGACGCGTTTCGAATTTAAAGTAAATTATATTTACCTATCATTCTCCTCGGTTTGATACTCCGAGTTAGAAATTTGCAAGTGTTAGGATTAAATATGTACGCGATCAAGCGCCATCGCATAACTAATATTTAACACCTGAATGTGATACATATTTTTTATCTTTTAGACCCACATGTGTGATACGACCTATCCCGCAGAAAAACTGCTGTTTCGATCATGGAGTAAATTATAATTTTAATAATAATAATAATATAGGGTAAAGTTAATTAATTAATAATTATAATTATATACATAATTTTAATCAGGGGTCAGCGCTAAGTGCCTCACCACGTACTGAGTTAGAAATGGACGATAATGTCTTTTCAACTACCATAAAAATCTCCGAGACAATAGCACACATTTTTATGTATAGAACCATAGAATGTTTTGTATAATTCACCTATGTATGTATGTATGTATGTATGTATGTATGTATATGTATGTATGTATGTATGTATGTATGTGTGGGTGTGTATGCATGTATGTGTTTGTGTGTGTGCATATGTATATATGTATGTGTGTATATTTGTATGTATTTATTCTGCATATTCATGTGTTTGCGTGCCAGTGCTTGTGCGTGTGTGTTTGCATATGAGTGTGTGTATACCTCTGTATCCTTGTGTGTGCATGTCTGAGTGTCTGTGTGTGCATTTTGCAGCTATGTACCGTATATATATGAATGCTTATATATATATATATATATATATATGTATATATGTATGTATATATGTGTGTATGTATGTATATATATATATATATATATATATATATATATATACATTCTCACACAAATACATCCAAACTAATATAAATGTATGGAGGTATATAGATTACTATATAAGCAGTAGGTAAGTAGGTAGGTATGTAGATAGATAAGTAGGTAGGCAGAGCGATAGATAGATGATGCAGTCATTGTTCTTTCATTATCGGGTTGGACAGTCTCCTGGTGTGTTCGGGGGTTGGTTGGTTTGTCGGCTGGTTGGTTGGTTGGCTGGTTGGCTGGTTGGTTGGTTGGTTGGTCTGCTTTTACGACGTAAGCAGTCAAGCATGATGTATATATTTATATACTCTGTTGAAAGTAAAAAAATACAAAATACAAGAAAAAAAGCCCACTTCAAACAACAACAACAATAAAAACCAACAAAGGAACGTAGGAAACACAAATGCTGCAAAGAAAGAAGCTACTAAGAATAACACCACCCCTACCACCACCACCACCACCACCACCACCACCCCACCATCAATAATAGTAACAACAACAATAATAACGGCGCCAAGTCCTGTTGACATACACTGCTTTGTTCTGAGGGACTTTTAATCTGGAATCAATAGATGCACATGGAAGTCCAACTTTAGCAAAAACAGAAAAATAATAAAGAAGTCCTGTGCAGAATCTAGCTTTGGTATTATTTGTTGTACAGGGTTTTTACTCTTTATAAGATGACACACTTCGTTTGTCATCAGACATACATACAGCATTTGTCATTACACACACACACATAAACATATACATTGGGTGTGTGTGTGTGGGCGTGTATGGGTGTGTGTTAGTGTTTGTAGCTACTGTATGGCTGAAAGGTTAAAAAGTCGCTTCGCGATCTCGTATTCAATCCGACTGTGTTGCATATTGGACAAGCGTTATTTCGTTCCATCATCGGACCGACTCGAACTGACAGAAAGTATCTGAGAGCCTTTCGAAATCAATCACAACCGTCATTCAAAAGGTCACTTTTTTTTTACGCACTCTCGCATCATAACTCTGCTGCCTGAGAATTATTTTAAGGCTACACATGTCCATGGAATACACGGCCACTAACCTTACAATGCAGTGAGCGGGTTGATCGAACAACCAAATACACTACACTAAGCATCGAAAGTATACGAAAACAAAGACGGAAAAACTGAGGACTGAATGATATAACTTGTCTCAAAACATGAAATCAAGAAAGCATCATACTAAGTAACAAAATAGGCAAAGGAATATCTAAGTGAATTCCGAATACAACAAATTTCGGAATTAGACATACAAGAAACAAGCGCAGAAAAAGCTAAGCGCATGAAAACCCGTGCTAAAACTGCTGCCTTAGATATTCTGATTGATAAATGGCAAGCAAAACCTCTCAATGGCAAATACCCAAAGAAAGCGAATAATGCCGATGTTGACAAAGCCCTGACCTATCAATGGCTAATGGGCTTTGGTTTAGTCTGAAACAGAAGGGTTTATCATAGCAGCTCAAGATCAATGCCTACCTACAAGGAACTACAAGGCCAACATATTAAAGAACGGCAGTAGCCCAACATGTCGTGTATGTCAACAACACAATGAAACCATTGATCATGTTGTCTCCAAGTGCAGTCTTCTTGCGCCAACAGAGTATCTCAACAAGCATGATAGAGCTGCACAATATATTCACTGGGTAATTTGCAAAAGCCTGGACTTGCCCCATGATAAAAACTGGGGCGAACACAAACCACCTCCAGTGCTTGAAAATGATCACATCTCACTCCTCTGGAACTTCACTATTCAAACTGACAGAAAGATAGATGCGAATAGGCCAGACATCATATTGAAAAACCTCAGACAAAAAACATGCCTCCTCATTGATATGACTGTCCCAATCGATATAAACGTATCTGTCAAGACCTACCAAAAACTGAGCAAATATAAAGATCTTGAAATAGAAATCAGCAAAATGTGGAACCTGAAGACTAAAACAATACCTGTTATCATAGGCGCTCTGGGAATGATAGCAAAAGGGGCTGATTGCTACCTAAATCAGATACCAGGAAACCCAAAAATGGCAGAAATTCAAAAGATAGTGCTCATGGGAACTGCTCATATCCTACGCAAAATACTTTCTATGTAATCTCAAGTCTTAAAACAAACAATAATTTTCTAATGGTTTTTAAAACATTCACTAGTACAACACTAAGTACAAATATATAGCACCCTAGGCACAACACCAATATGAACTTCCAAGTTGTTGTCTCTTGAGGTCTCTGGGTGAGACTTGAAGCCAACTTGTATAAATGTAAAGCAAAAGTCAAACATAGAATAATAATAATAACAGGACATAACAACAGGTGTCTTTCGACTGGGGATGAATTGAATTCAGCTGGCGTGTGTGGAAATTAAGCCTTACGGCAGAGATACAAGGCTTTCACAAACACAGGGAAGAATATCGATGTGGCAGCGACCATATATTATATATATATATATGTTGGCACAAGGTCTGCAATTGCCGGGAAGGTGTAAGCGGATTACATCGACCCCAGTAATCAACTGGTACTTATTTTATCGACCTTGAGAGGATGAAAGGTAAAATCATCCTCGATGGAATTTGAACTCAGAACACAAAGGCAGATGAAATGTCACGAAGCATTTTACCCAGCGTGCTAATGATTCTGCCAGCTCGCTATACTTTATAAATCTCCCTAAAATCGCTTTGCAGAGATAGAAACTCTAAGTCCTTACTATACATTATGACCAGTTCCCGAAACTTCCTCCCAACTACCTTAAGTTAATTTAGCGCTTTATTCAAAGCATTATCATAAGTTGGTCTTAAACGTTTATTCTTGTTTTTAGATTTTTAGTTAGTCCGTATCTAATATGTTCTGAGTAACATAAAGCATTCCTTTCGTAAGTTGCAAGTTACTCTGGTAGTTGAAATACAAACCAAATCAAATGGTAACATCTATCGGAAATGATGCATGGACGCCAGGGAAATATGTCCCTGTATCACATATGATATACAGGACAGGCAAAGGGTTAAGTCACGAACAGGCTCGGGCGACGGGCTTTATGCTACGCTAACTGAAGGTTTAGAAACGGTAGCTGTTGTTCTCTGTATTGTATTGTAATTTGTACATTGTGTGAAACATCTATCTACAAGGCAGCAATAAAAGATTCCACCCCTCCCTCTACACGCGCACACAACGTCCTCATCATTGGCCTGGGACTTTACACAACAATGACATAGGTAATCGATGCTACGGATTAACTTCTTTATCGAATACCACCACCACCACCACCACCACCACCACCACTACCATACCTCTGCTGCTGCTACTACTACTACCACCCTACCCCCACTACTACTATTACTACTACCAGCACCAGCACCAGCACCACCACCACTACCACTACTACTACTACTACTATCACCACCACCACCACCACCACCACCACCACTACTACTACTATTACTACTACTACTACCACCACCCCTACTACCACCACCACAACCACCACCACCACCACCACCACCACCACCACCACCACCACCACCACCACCACCACTACTACTACTACTACTACTACTACTACAATTACTACTACTACTACTACTACTACTACTACTACTACTACTACTACTACTACTACTACTACTACTACAGCTTCTGCTGCTGCCGCTGCCACTGCTGCCGTTGTTGCGCTGATGCCGCTGCCGACAAAGCGAGTCATCAATATACAGCTAAGCTATGATATCAGTATCAAAACAATTATGATATCGCTCCTTTATAATAATACTTGAGCTATCATGACAGGATGTTTGTATAGAAAAACAGGGATTCTTGGACAGGCAGCGCAGTGTCTTTTAATGTGTTTTATGGGCACCAAACTTCTGTGCTTCGTGTTCAAATCAGACTCAATCGGATTCAAATATCGTCATATGTCATAGGAATGGCTACAATAAAAATCAAATGCACCCCCACCACACACACATATATATACACACAAACACATCTACCTACATTCATGTATACATGCATGCATGCACGCATACACACACACACACATACACACACACATATATATATACATACTACATACATGATGCATACATACATGCATACTTACATACATTCATACATACATACATACATACATACATACATACATACATACATACATACATACATACATACATATATATATAGTAAATATTAGATTATTCTATTTATTAGGGAATAAAAAATCCGGCGTCACAGGGATTCAAATAAAATGAATTATTCTCGATAAGGAAATATATGTCATTTAGAGATAGAAGTCCCCATGCAATTCATCAAATCCTAATATACATAACACCATATAATAGAATTTTATTTTAATACTTACTAATCATTTCTAAATTTCTCTGCTACACATGTTTCATGAGGTGCGTTTTACGTTCCTTAAACACGCAGTCTTTTACATGAACATTTCTTAAACGCAACCCCAATCGTCAGGACTCTTGATAACTTTATTATAATTCAATACCAATTTCTATATTTTAATATTTTAACAGTTACGAACGTAATTAACAGACAAATATGCGTATGTGTAAATAAATTCGCCGAACCTTGCTGTGCAAGCCATAATTTAATTGATTAAAAAATAAAAATTTACAAATCTAAATTCAAACGTGACTTATGCCTATAAACATGCAGATAAATTAATAGTATGTAGGAATGAAAATTATAATATATAATAGTGATGATATAATAATGAAAAGACTATATAAAACAGTGATGATAAAAATAAACTATTATAAAGAAATATATATTCGAATAAAAACTATAGTTAAAAGTGGACGTAAACAAATGCGAATGAATGATAAAATATAATAATTTACAAAGTAAAATTTAGAGCGTAATAACGTTAAAATAACGTTAAAAATATCGTAAAACAAATGTCGTAAAAATATTGTAAAAAATATGTATATACAAACTACCATTGACTACCATGGTCATACTACGTGCTAAGTTCAGCTTAACGTCGCAAGGTTCGGTGAAAATATTTACACTGCCACCTACTTGCTGCTTCTTTTAAACTATTGCTTACACTCATATATGCGCACAGATATTTGCACAAATATGCATATACAAATAGGCATTCAATAGAAACAAAAGTATAGTTATGATCAGATTAAGTATAAATACAATAATGTAAACACATCTATCAGATTAAATCTGCTACCAATAATAAAGATAGTAATGAAAATTTATTACACGAGCTGTAAATATATAGGAATAAATAGAAAAATATCCAATTGCTATCAATATAAGTTTATTTATTTTTATGTAAAAACCTTTTAAATACTGTAGAAATAATCACCAGCTAAAATTGAATTAACTTGCAAAATACAAAATTATGGAATAATAGTACAATGTAAAAAGTAAATAGTATAAGTGTCAAGCTAATATGGTCAAACTGTAGTTATGAGATATTATCATTAAGATATAATTATGTGCTTAACTAAATTATTATACATATATACTGAGTGTTAAACAAGGGCTATAATTCAGTAATTATAGTTATAATGATAAGTATAATGTATTTATGTTTATAGTATAGAAAAGATTTTCTTACAATAAGTTCATCACGTCTATTAATCATAATTACATTATTTCTACTAGTTTTATTAATGTAGAATGCCTAAGGTACATAAAGAATACACCAGCTATTACCACCACTATATGGTTGTGCGCAGCCTATAATTGGCCAGTCAATTTTATATTCTATCTTACTATAAGTAAATGTACGAATTTAGCTAGGGATGTATAATTATCCCATCCCTTATATGTAAATGTAGATCTTTGGTTATTCAGTCTAATTTTGAAAGATGAGGAGGATGCACCAAGGTAGGCATGTTCATTATCTAAGGCTGTAATGGAACATTTATGTACAATATTTTTCCTAAGACATTGGCTACCGAAAGGGCATTTTGCTTTATCGCGACAGTTGCAAAGAGGTAAATTAGCATTATTAGTAGTAAGTATAATATGCTCAATTAAACAATTAAATTATTATTAGTAATATTATTGCTATTGGAATTAGAACCATCGGTATAATTATTGTTTGTATTAGATATTATAGACTGAGATGTTATGTTAATATTATGTTTCTTTTGTATCGTACTATATTTTTAATGTTTTGTAGAATGATACACTAAGGAGCTTTTTTATGAGTACCACTGAATTAGTTGAATCCATATGTTGTGACATAAATTCCTATACATATATATGTGTGTGTAAGTAATTATTTAGACTTTTGGCATATGTTTATTAGTATGTTGATTAACGCACATTCACCCTTTGGTATACCAAACATCTGAGGAGACACAGACTGCACTGATTGATGCAGCACAACTAGATGCGCAATATCCTACCCGTAAGAAACAGCTGCAGGATGGGTCTAAACGATCGTCGCGAGGAATAAAGATTTGTACCAAATCCATTTTCCGTTTCCCTCATCAATTATATATATGCGTGCATGTGTGAGTGTGTGCGCGCGCGTTTGTGTGTGTATGTGTATTTATGCGTATATATTTTACACATACGCATACATATACATATACTTACAAACATAAACACACTCATAGAAACAATTATGTGCCTGCGCGAGGACAGACATAGACTTGCATATATGTATGCACGTATGCATGTACACGCACAAACATACATGCACACACAGATACACACAGACAGAAATACACACACACAGATACACACACACAGAGATACACACACACAGATACACACACACACATATATAGGTACGTATGTATATATGAGTATAGTTAGATGCAAGTAAACATTCACACGCACATACGTGCTTACAACATATATGTATATACCTATTTGTGTGTGTATGTGTGTGGGAGAGAGAAAGAGTGAGAAAGAGAGAGCGAGAGGGCTAGAGCATAAGTATGTAAATAGACATATATCGCTTTCTTTTATCCACCACCTTTCACCTGTATTAGCGCGCGCCTGTGTATGTGAGAGTGTGTGCGCGTGTCTGTGAACGATGAGGTACAAAGACATCAAATTTGATCCAAACAAGGCAGCCAGACAGCGTAGACGAGCTCGAATGTTTCCTAACGCGTCACCATGACAACAACAGGTGCGACTGGAAAGAACGCTTCAGCAGCGGGCACCTGCTCTGGCGAAGACTCCGTGCAGTTCATACAATTTTGTTCCCTTGATGCGCGCGAATAGACACAAATACAACGCGCCGCACACTCGCTTACTCACATCCATAGATGCATGCATATTCTCTCTCTATCACACACACACACACACACACACACATACATACGCACACACACACACACATACACTCATACATATTCGCATGCATACACACACATACACATAGTGTAAACCAAATGTGTGTACACACACACACGTGCTTGGGCCGACCGACGCGCACATATTCCAGGGATTCTGTTAAACAAAGGGTTTAAAAACTAAACACACGAAATGTAAAACAATTGGGCGTTTGAACATATATATCTTATAGGTAACATAGGTAATATATGTATATATGTGTGTGAGGATGTATACACACACACACGTTTTCCTGGGGCTAAAAAAAGGTACTAACATCGTCCTAACCAGGGCTGCCGCTTTATATTGACTAATAGACTTTACTCTGTAGTATTGTTACTACTTATTTCTCACTCAGATTTAAAACTGATTGTTTTTCTCCTGATATATATTTGTATTTGCTTAAGTGATTGTGTGTATGTTTACATATGGTAATATGTCTCTGTAAGGGTCTCTGATTTTTGTGCCTTCACATTGCTTTGTCGCTCATTCAGACACTTGTATGAATGTATGTATGTATGTATGTTTGTATGTTTGTATGTTTGTATGTATGTATGTATTATGTATGTATGTATGTATGTATGTATGTATGTATGTATGTATGTATGTATGTATGTATGTATGTATGTATGTATGTATTTTAATCGATTATAAATTTTTACCGGTCACCTACTTGGTAGTAAGGTTGTGAAGTATTTTGTTTTAAACCATCATCCTTTAAATCTGAAGAAGGTCTTGCAGATTTTTACAGTCCCAGATATTGTGATCATTTGTAGTGTATGAATTAAGGATTTGTGTTCCCTCCCCAAGCTCCAACATTCATCCATACTTTGCTCCAGACGGGTGGTATGTATCTTGTTGCTCCAATAATAGTAGGTATGAAACTGAAAGTGTATCTCGGGTACTGGATTGCAAACTCCTTATCAATGGTCCTCTTTCTCTTGTATTTTTTCACCATATTGGTGTCCAAATGGCAGCTGAATTCCATAATTCATATCTTTTCCATGTAGTACCACACAACAATATCTAGTCGGTTGTATTTCAACTTGGTCGCTGTTTTAATATTTTAATAAGTTCCTCCAATATTCATTTGGCCCATTGGTTCCAATATAGACAAATTCGCCTTTTTTGTTGTCTTGTTCCAGATAGTTATCGCCACCACATCATGCCTCATGTATGTATGTATGTATGTATGTATGTATGTAGGAATGAATGAATGGAGGTATGAATGCTCACTTCTATTTTTAAATATTTAAATTCTTCCCTTGAGGAAGGAGCTGGTTTCTAACAAAGGCATAAACCTGCATCGTTGGAAAGTGGATAACAAGCGCAATGTCACATTTTAAACTTGAGAGAAGATTTGCATTAATTTACCTCTCTGCTTACAGATTATATTTATAATGTGGTTGAATTCATTTTTTTGAAAATACAAGCTCTTCCAGATTGTCACTTAGGCATTTACTAACAAAACCAAGTGCATCGATTACTATTGGTATAAATGTGAATTTATAATCTGGATATAGAAACTGGTGGCTTCAAAGCTGTTGACCATAGTTATTTCTTTTCTCTTTAATTTTCAAAGAGATATTCACATCATCACGACAGCTGACTTCTACGACAGTACAAACATTTTCTTCTCTGTCCCAAACAACAATATCCGGCCTGTTATGTTTACACTTGACAAATATTTTAATGGGTATGTTCCACCATTATTCCATGCGTGGATGTTTGTGTATATGTTCAATAACAGGAGAATTCTCTGTATTTATTCCAAGACAGTCTTTTTTTCTGGATGGCATTGTATTTTGTTTTTGCGACAACGTCGTGTCGCATAGGGAGGTAGTACTTTGATAACATATGGGGGCAGCTGCTAATCACATGTGTGATGTCTTCCACAGAAATATGATATAATCTATATTTTTGGTTGCATTTTCGGGTCCCAAAGGCTTCACACGCTCTTTTGCTTATTTGGTATCTCGTCGCAATCTCCTGTTCTTCGATTGCAAATGTATAAGCTTTTGAAGTGTGTTATAATGTAGCAGTCACGAGTCAAAGAGATGCTTCGTTTCATGTTGATATTAATGCCTTTTTCAGGTATTCGGGAAACATCCTATGCATACATACATACATACATACATACATACATACATACATACATACATACATACATACATACATATATATATATATATATGTTTCCCGAATACCTGAAAAAGGCATTAATATCAACATGAAACGAAGCATCTCTTTGACTCGAGACTGCTACATTATAACACACTTCAAAAGCTTATACATTTGCAATCGACATATATATATATATATATATATATGTATGTATGTATGTATGTATGTATATCGTATATAAAAACATTAATCCAAAAACAGACTCGCACTCTAAGTTATAGAGCAATATATATTAAAGTTATATAAGGCCAGTCTTGGGGATTACCTTAGGTTTCACGTGTATAAAGGGCTTAGATTTATGGTGTATCATCAGATCCAAAAACCTGTTGGTTTAAGGCCTCTCTATCGAGTAACCTCTCTAGAATATGGAGGAGAAAAGAGCCCGCTACTCAGTGTCAACAAAGGGGATTGTCTCCTTTTAGCTATCGATCACCGGTGGCCCTTCCATCCTAAGGGTCCCAATAGGCCAGAAGGAATTTCTTGAAATGTAAGTACGGTCCGAAGACCTCTGTTCTGGAGTTAAATATGTTCTCTGGGTCGAGGAAGTTCTTTAGGATCCACGCCCGCTCCTCTGTACATAATTTACAGCACTTGGTCCCGTTTATGTAGGGGCCTGGATTTTATAGGATTTTCCATGATATTGTGTATGGAATTCCGTCGTCTATCAGCTGCCATACATGGCTAGCGAATGACTTGACGTATCTCCTTTCCGGTGTCCTGATGGAGGTGTTGTTTGAACGAGTTCCCGGAACTGCCGATGTATCTTCGTGGTCGAGTGTTAGCGGTGGTGTTGACGTTGCTGCCACCGCTGTTGCTGGAACTGGAGCTATTGGTGTTGGCGTCAAGGGTGGTGGCGTGGCGTTGGTGTTGGTGCAGCCACTTCCGGTGTTAGTAAAGGTGTTGTTGTTATTATAGCCCTTGTCATTGATGGAAGAGCTCTCATTGCTGTTATAGGTACCACTGGTGATGGTTTTGCTGCTATTTCCTTTAGGGATACTGCTGTTGCTGTTGTTGTTATTGCTGGCGATTGCACTGCTGCTACTGCTGCTGCTGCTATTGGAACTGTCGAGCCTGCTACTGCAGCCATTAAGGAAGCTGCTGCTGATGCCGTTCGGGATACTGCCATTGCTGCCGCTGATGTTATTGTTGTTATCACTGACGATGATGCTGTTGGTTCTGTCCGCGCTTCTGCTGCTGCTGCTATTTGCACTGACGTCCCTACTACTGTGGTAGCCATTAGGGGAACTGCTGAAGCAGTTGTTACTGTTAGGGTCGGCCAGTACCTCAACTTCATGCAAGACTCCCTTGGTTTCACAGTGGCCCCCTCGCTGGAAAACTTTTGCGGTCCCTGCATGAGCATTCTGCCTCCGTTTGTGACCTGGGAGTGCTAACTAGAAAGATCTAATTATGAACGATCTAATTAGCACTCTCGCATCCATGAGATTGAAAATCACAATCGAGACCAATCTCATCACCGAGGACTTCTTAGACGTCACGCTCGACTTGGGCGCCAGTATGTACATGCCCGACCGCAAGCCAAGTGAAAGGCTAACGTACATCAACACAGCCTCCTGTCACCCACCCATCGTGCGTTACTTTGATTAACTGCATTGCTTTTTGTTAATTGAGATAAAGTAAATTTTGTTACTTGAGATAAAGTAAAATAAAACTTCAGTTCAAAATCGGACATTTCATTCCTAATGACCTGATATATTAATCAGCCGAAATTACTACGATGATCCGGTTCTTGACTGAAGACTGAGGGCTTCGAATGTCCTGTCTGTGTTTGTTGTATCGTCTTCTAAGTTTTTATGCGTTCTTGTCTCAGTTTGTATTTTTCTACATATCATAATATATATATATATATATATATATATATATATATATATATATATCATAGCTGCACCCTCCTTACACGAGAAAAGCCATTACCAAAAAGACTTGCTGAAATGATTTATTATTGATGCCACGTGATGCCCTTATATGACTTTTAAGCCCAGCCAAACTTTTACACACTTTATTACATACCGGATAACTGTGCAGGCTGGCAGGAGAAACAGGTGCCACCGTATGCACTTTCTTAACATGTCTTTTCAGACCTCCAGCTGAGAGGCACACCCTTCCCTATTTAACACATGTTCTGTTGTGAATTGAAATAGCCACATCACTGTTTATCATGGGTCGATACTTGTGAGGTTTTTGATGGCTCACCAGGCCTGAACGACTCAAACACCTCCTCCCACAAGCCACACACATAAAATGCAACACTGTCTCACTTTCCACAGGTTCCCTCCTTCTAAGCCCCCTCCTAATTCTCTCATACTTCACTCTCTTCCCCTCAAAAGTGCTAGTTATGAAATCTCTCTAAGAGATCAACGCAGTAGTTGTCCTGGCAAGTAATATTCGTAGCCACTTCAATATGGTTGTTCGAACACACTCTACTGCGATTTTGTAACCTCAAAAGGACGATATAGAGCTTTGGGTCGTTAACCAGCTAGAGGAGCTGGCTAGAGATATTACTTATAGATATATATTAATGCAGACATATAACTTATTGGTTATTATAAAATATAATAAAATTAATCATATGTACATTTTTACTAAGCTACGAAACAATTGTTGTTAAATAAGAATTTCCCACGGTATATATATATATATATATATATATATATATATATATATATATATACAGCAATCCCTCAACTATCGCGGGTGTTATGTTCCAAACTTCCCTGCAGTAGGTGAAAATCTGCCGCGAAGCAGAAACAGTAGTGTATATATTCATTGGCCACAGTCCAATGAATAAAACAAGTAAATGATTTAAAATAAAAAGAACTACAATAACCCCTCGACTATCGCGGGTTTTATGTTTTAACCGCCCCCCGTGATAGGTAAAAATCCGCGAGGCAGAAACAGTACTGTACTGTATTTTAAAAAATTATCTATATAATTTGTATATATTTATTTTATTATAAATGCAAAATACCACGGAGGAATTGGCGTAAGCTTGAATAATAAATCACGATAGTTGAACCGCGATATGGTGACTGATTACTGTATACATATTCGTGTTTGTATTGTACATATGAATGTAATTTTACCAATGCGCACAACCAGACCAATTATCGTATGAAAGATTTAGACGTCAGCAATAAGTACACCATTACAACAACGGACTTCATAGTTTGTTGGCATTGTATTTCACCCTTCTGAAGTCTGATCTCACTGTCCACGTCCTTATGTCGAAGTTCTTCAAATGAGAACCGGCGCCAATATACTTGCGTTGATTCAAACGAGTAACAACTTGCGTTTGTGTGCGCATGTATTGGTGAATAGATCGTCAGATAGATATGTATGTATGTAGTATGTATGTATGTATGTATGTATGTATGTATGTATGTGTGTGTATGTATGTATGTATGTAAATAAAAACATGCATTCATACATACATACATACATACATACATACATACATACATACATAAATATGTGTATATGTAAACTCTTTTACTCTTTTACATGTTCCAGTCATTTGACTGCGGCCATGCTGGAGTACTGCCTTAAAGGGTTTTAGTCGAAGAAATCGACCCCAAGATGTATTCTTTGTACGCCTAGTAATTATTGAATCGGTCTCTTTTGTCGAACCGCTAGCTTACGGTGACGTAAACACACCAGCATCAGTTGTCAAACGATTGCGGAGACTAAGAAACACACATACACACACACACACGCACACACACACGCACGCACACACACACACACACACACATATGCAGGACGCGATGTCACCGTTTTATATTTTTACTTTTGCACATGTGCATTGTTTGTTTTTGATTTTGTCGACTACACAGAATAGCAGAAACAGCAGGGCACTGTTTGTAAGGAAAATAGCACCATGACTCAATTCACTCTATCAGAAATTTGGAAACGACATGCTGTACATTCGCGACAGAATGCTTAGCATTCGCGCCGAAAACTCCAATACATTTCAGAATGTTTGGGTGTCAGTCTGAGGACATGTACCGAGAGTGATAAAAATCAAATATCCAGTCAACATCTTGGTGTTTGGTGTGATCACTAGTGGTGGTGACGTTATGCCTCCATTCATCTTCCCACATGGCCTCAGATTCAACAAGAAGGCCTACATCAAGTGCCTGGAGGAGATAGTGCTGCCCTGGGTCAAGAGAGTGGCTGCTGGAAGACCCTATGTCTGGCAACAAGATTCTACACCATGCCACACAAGCAGAACTCAGTCATGGCTGTCAGACCACATCACCCCTTCTGTGACCACATCACTCCTAACATCTGGCCACCTAACCTCCCAGACTGCAACCCCCACTTAATTAATGTGTGGGGCGCATTTGAGTGAGAGACCAACAGAAATATTTGTAACACCAAAGATGAACTGAAAACAAAGATTATGGCAACATTCACCAACTTAAACTAGGAGACCGTCCAGGAGAGTTGTAGGAGATTCCGAAGTCGTCTGGAGGTTGTGGTTGAAGTCAATAGCGATTTAATTGAATAAATTTACTGTTTGGTATTTCAAGATATTTTTATGCAATTTTGGTAATTATATCTGTTAAAATGTAATTTAGACGACCGTTTATTTTACCACACACTGGAGAAACAAGGTGATGTCTTTGGGATCGCTATCGCGAACACATCAGAAACATAATGCTACGTATGCCAGACTATACTGTTGCTACCCGCTTCAACACTGTGTATCATTCTATTGCAGATTTATCAGTTTGTGGCATGGCCTCACATGATGGACCCCGACCTTCTCTAGGAAACGAAATGAGCAACGTCTTATATTTGGTTTTGGTACTATGTCCCCGACAAGTATGAATGAACGTTTTTTTCTTTCATCCTTCCACCTCCTCTTAATTCCTTTTTACCCTTTTTAATCCTTCTTCCATCCTCTCTCTGCAACATTCCCGTATTTACTTACCTTTACTCTTTCCATCAGCCTTTTCCTCCTCCTTTCTGCACGCCCTCTCCTATAATTTCTGTTTCACGTTAGCAACCCGTGTTATTTTGCGTCCATTATCAGTTGCAGCCAGTTTTTTCAAGCTGAGTGGATGTAAACGCTGTTTGTTTCTTCAACTTCTCTTTTTCTCTAACCCCTGACAAAGGATTGAGTCTGAAGCGTTGGATATTCCGCTCCTCACGGCAAGTTCACTGTATCCCTTTCGCTTTTCCTATATTTTTCAAGCCTTGCCAACGTAGAGCCACACAAGATTCTACACACACACACACACACACACACACACACACACACACACACACACACACACACACACACACACACACACACACACACGCACACATACACACACACACACATACATACATATACTAGACTACTCCTTGGGTCAAGTACCTGAAAAAACCGCGTATATCGGGAACCCGTGGTTCGATTCACGCGGAACTTGTTTTATTCCGTTTGTATTCACATTTCAATGGTAACTTACTTTCAACGCAATGTTCCCATTATGCGCCGGATTAGCTATTTATAATGGTAGCCGAAAAACCGCCTATCTCGGGAACCCGTGGTCCGATTTACGCGAAACTTGTCTTATTCCGTTCGTATTCCCATTTCAGGGCCACCATACTTTCAGAGTATTTTCCCATTATGCGCCAGATTGGTTGTATTAAATTACAGACAAGCACGTACACAAGGAAGCATGCAGAGAAAACTATCCAGTAAAGGGAAATAACTCCAGGTCTCACTGCTTAAATTTGTGGAACTCCCACCAAAAAGAAAAAAAAACACGTATCTCGGAAATCGGTGGTCCCATTTACGCGAAACATGTTTTTTTCTGTTTGTATTCACAAATCAGGGGTCCCTTACTTTCAGAGTATTTTCCCATTATGCGCCGGTTTGGTTGTATTTATAGATAAACACGCAAGCAAACAAGCACACAAGCAAGCAAGCACGCAAGCAATCAATCAAGCAAACACAGACATTTAGTATTATATATATATAAGTAAATAAATAAATGAATAAATAAATGCGCCCTTTTAAAGCCTAGCCAGGCTCATGGGCCCGATTTCTATGACGTATGTGTTCCCCAGCTGGACGGGACGCCAGTCCATCGTAACGTTACTCATTTTTGCCAGCTGAGTGGACTGGAGCAACGTGAAATGAAGTGTTTTGCTCAAGGACACAGCGCGTCGCCCGGTCCAGGAATCGAAACCATAATCTTACGATCATGGTGCTGACACTCTAACCACTAAGCCACGCGCCTCCACACACACACACATACACACACACACACACACACACACACACACACACATATATATGTAAACTAAAGTCATCCTAGGAATACGGGATGTGATCTTAAGAGATATTTGATTTGTGGAAACGCGCGTAGTGATGCATTATATGTTTATAAATTCCATCCAAGTATTATTGTTATTATTACTATATATATATAATAAGATGAGAAAATAGAGAGGTAATTAATAAATTATTATATATTAGTTAACAAACTGACAAACATCCCTTGCAGCTGTTTCAGTTCCAGAAATCAAGAATTATTTGTCAGTCGAATCTCTTCAGAGGCAGTTAAAGATATACAAAATACCTATTCAATGTTGAGAAAACGGCTGCAAACCGTTAACTAAGTTAATATAGGCAAAATGCCTGGAATTTTGTGGGAGGGAGGTAGTCAGTTGCATCGACCTCACTTCTCAGCTGACACTTATCTTATCGACACTGAAATGGATGAAGGTCATAGTCGACCTCGGTGGAATTTGAACTCAGAACTTAAACACGGACGTAATGCCGCTATGTATTCTATCCGCTGTGCTAATAATTCTTATTTCTTTACTACCCACAAGGGGACAAACAGAGGGGACAAACAAGGACAGACAAACGGATTAAGTCGATTACATCGACCCCAGTGCGTAACTGGTACTTAATTTATCGACCCCAAAATGATGAAAGGCAAAGTCGACCTCGGCGGAATTTGAACTCAGAACGTAACGGCAGACGAAATTCGCATTTCGCCCGGAGTGCTAACGTTTCTGCCAGCTCGCCGCCTTACATTAAATATTTTTTATGGGTTTATTAAAAAAAAAAAAGGAAGAAAGTATATCGATATTTTCTAAATAGCAAGAATAGTCAGCAAATCAATCAATCAATAAATTATACACCTTGTTTCTCACCTGTATTCACTTAAAAACTAAATCTCGGTTGGATAAAACACAAAGAGTGGCCGTGAGAAAATCAAGCTTAGGAAAACGAGACCCCGAACTAGTATCGTTAACTGTGTTAATTACACACCTAGAGAAACACACATGTATATATGCACATCCATATATATATATATATACCTAGCTAGATAGATAGATATATACATACATACATATACGTATGTACATATGTATATACATATATATACATACATTCATATACACGTACATATATATATATATATATATATATATATATATATATATATATATGTATATATGAATATCTATGTATCTGTCTGTCTATTTGTTTATCTGTCTGTCTGTTTATCTACGTATGCATATATGTATATGTTTGTATATGTGAATGCGTGTGAGTGTACCAGTACGCGCGCGTGTGTGCGTATGTGTGAGTGTGTAAGTGTGTGAGTGTGTGTTTGGGAGAGTATGTGTGTGTGAGTGTGTGTGTGTGTGTGGTGTGTGTGGTGTGTGTGTGTGTGGTGTGTGTGTGTGTGTGCCCATCTGTTGTTAGTACCAGTGAACACAACTTACGTGCAGTAGTACTTAGGTTTCTCGCCTTTGTTCTCATTCGCTATAATAAAAAAGAAAAAAAGAAGTTATCCGTGAGAATGTTTGTCTCCAATGCATGAGAAAATATAACTCTGGAATAAATGGTATGATGATGTGGTAGACAAAGGCGGCAGTAAAACAGAGTCAGCGTTGACTACAGCAACAATTAACAATAAGCAGGTGATTATCGAAATAAATATGAGGTTTTCTAAAGAAGTTCTTTTGTAAGCGTAAAAAGAAAGTGCCTGATCAGTATAGAGACGAGACTATCGCTGGTGATAAAATTTCGTATGACGAATGCAGTTGTTGCTGATAAGGCTTAGCTATAGGTGAGAACCTGATGAAACAGACTTACGTCTAGAGATGTTCTAGAATTTACCTTCTATTTTATATAAATTTCTGTTTTTGCGGTCTTGATGTGGTATCAGTGGTTAGGAATCATGATTTTCTACCGGGCAGCAAGGGTTCGATTCCCGGCATGAGAATGTGTTAGAGGTGGTAGTATGACCGTGTGCTAAGAAGATTACATCCCAGTGAGACTAAACCCGAAGCCATCTGGTTTCGCATTCAGTCTAACTCCGCGGCACCTTGAGCAAATGCCATCTACTATAGCTCAGGGCTGACTACAGTCTTGTGAGTGAACCTCGTAGATGGAAACTGAAAGAAGCTCGTAGCATGTATATATATATCTTATATAAAATCCGTTCTGTGTGTGTGTGTGTGGCTTCTAGGATCTCGGAAATCCTCCATCCGATTGCGCTCAAATTTGATATGTAGATACCGACGGTATAAGGGCGTGTATAAGTCTTGAAAAACTTACAAAAATTGATAACGATCGATAACGCCGTGGGAAATAGTTTTTCTTTGAAACAGAAAAAAGTATATTTGTATTTCTTCTGTTTCTGGTGTCTCAAATTTAGGTTAAATCAGTGTTTCTCAAAGGTAAGGCCTATGGGACGGTCGCACAAGTTGTTTTGAGAAAATTTGGTTTAAATGTTTGACAACTCAGCACCGTCTATTGAACGTGTGGGTGGCGTTTTGCTTGTGTGTATATATATATATATAATATATATATATATATATATATATATATACATACATACATACATACATACATACATACATACATACATACATACATACATACATTCATACATACATGCACACATATCTATAAGCTCGAAACTTCAAAGACAAACTACTATTTTTCCCAAGACTCAAATTTGTACACCTGCTTGTTGTTCTGTCACCTGTCTCTGTCTTTTGTGTTCTATTCTTCATATCTAATCTTCACGTTTTCTTATGTATAAATAATGTCGGAATACACCAGCCCTTGGTGGGGTAGGAAATTCTGTAGGAAATCCAAATGTTGAATTACGGCTTTAACTTCTAGTTGCCATTATATTTTATATACTTAAATTATTACAGTTTAAATTTATGTAAGTATTTTTGTAAAATTATAATATAATTTAGCTCTGAAATAATCTGAAAAACTAAAGAAAGTCATTTAATAAGTGTATACATTTTCTAAAAACAATTCATTTAACATATTGAAAAGTCGTAATTTTACCATGTTGGAGGGGTACCTACCTACTAATTGTCTTATATCTCAATTTTCTTTTGCTATATTTACTTATCAGATATTTTAAACAAGGTTTCTACTGTGAAATATGATAAAATGTTTCATATCTCTAAGCAATTTAGTATATATGTGTTAGAGATTATATAATTAGTATAGAAAATTAGGGTATTTAAATATATGTGCGTGTGTTTGTGTGAGAGTATGCAAGGGGCACGGGGTGGGGTCACATAACCCTAACTTTCATATATTTTATTTAAAATACTACTTTAAACTCTGTGCATACACTGGAATTAAGGTTTCTTAAAAGTGGTTATGTTTCACCCCCACCCCTAATATATATACATATATTACTCTTTCGTTTTTTTCTTTCTTCCTTTTTCCCCTTCTCCTCCTCCTGTTTTTCTCACTTATCCTATCTCCAATTTTTTCCTCTCCCCTTCACAGTTCTCTGTCTGTCACTCTCCCTCCCTCACTCTTCCTCCCTTGCTCACGTGGCTCCCACATGACAATCGGCCATCTTTCTTCTCCTAACTTGTGTTTCCTTCTTTCTCTCCGTTGTAGCTGGACCAAGGAAGACGTGTTCTTGTCTGTCTCCTGTCCGAGTTTTATTTACGCGTTCACCACCACAACCTCGTTTAGGCTTAGCCGCCCTTACTGTTTGTTTTCACTGCCCTGTTTGTGTTACCAATTTTGAACCTCCGCAAAATCTCAAATTCTACTTAATTTGTTTTGCGAAAGCGTATCTTGTTATTAAATACGAGAGTAGAAAAACAGCCAACAACTGATGAAGGGTCGTTTTTTGAGTTGTTTTGTTTTCCATTTGTGCCTTTCGTTGTTCGAAAAAATAGTTCATATTCCATGTACTCGTACTTTGTATTTTTTGTTGTACACATTTCGTGACGTCCTATGCCCACATATGCACATATATATATATTATATATATATATATATATATATATATATATATATATATATATATATATATATATATATATATATATATATATATATATATATATATATAACGGGAAGCTTTATGAAAATAGACAAAAGACGAAGGCAGGTGGAAAACAAACGAACAATTGTATTAGTATGGCGCTCAGGAAATATAAATAAAACAAGTCTTTAACGTTTCGAGCCTACGCTCTTCAACAGAAAGATACACAGAGAGAAAAAAACACAGAAAGAAGGAGAGAAAAAAAAATGCGTGCAGTAGCTAACGAATCAACATGGCGATCCATATATATATATATGCACGTATATATATGCAGGTATATAAAACTCGGACAGGAGACAGGCGATCCATATATATATATGCACGTATATATATATATATATGCACGTATATATATATACGTGCATATATATATATATATGCACGTATAGATGTAAGTATGTACATATACGTATGTATATATGCATGCATATATATTATATATATATATATATATATATATATATATATATATATATATATATATACAACACACACACACATATATAATATATATATTTTTTTTTTTCAGGATTAAATCAAATGCAGACAACCGACGGAAAATATGACATACCTATATATAATTTTAGATAACGTGTAGTAAATAAACAAACGAATATATACTAAATACACAGGCGAACAGAAAAGACAGTGGTTCACTAACTCCGCATCAGTTAACGGCCAGACGGTCAAACGTAATTTCGGCCACTATCGATAATATTGCTTCCACTCTGGAGGAAACGACAAGGAACTTCGCGGGAATGGGACCAAAACATAACAAAACGAGATGGGCTCGACAAAACGAGACCGTTATGTGGACGGACGAGAGACAAAACAGAAAACAGAATAAAGGCTTAGGGCCAGACGAAGGCAACAATTATTATTATCATTGAGTGAGAGAGCAGTTCATGCCATCAAAGTGACACTGGGGTAAAATATACGAAGCCCAATATACCCATCATGACTACCCGTCTGATAAAGGTACACCAGGCACATGCATCACAACCATATGTGCGCGACATGGTGATCTCATATCAAGATAAACAGCACATGACCTTGCAGGTGGGGCCCAGTTAGAATTTTCTTCAGGTTGAGTAGCCCATCCCGCTCAAACGGTCCCTGAATAAGGGTTGTTTAAGGATGTTGAAAGAACCACCCATGTTTCCAGAGGTGAAATATTCAAACCCCAAAGAATCCCTCTCAACACATGGCTATGATGCTCCCCCACTACTTCTGCTCGTGATCAGAGATGCACATATCGTCAGCCACTAAGGGACATGGTCAACTGGTTAAGGTCAAACAACTGACAAGCAAATCTGTGGTATTGAGCAGAATATTTGCTGTAGCCCATCTTTTATACCAAGACAAAACAATGTACATGATAACACTTCCAATCAGTTAAGATCAGAAGCCATGAGAGCCACTGCCTGGTACTGCATTATTATTATTATCATTATTATTATTATTACTTTTTTTTCTTCTTCTTTCAAATTTGCTATCATTTCTTGCCGAGTGTCTTCCCGACTCCTAGGGCAAAGAAACTCATAGTATACATTGGTCATTATTATTATTATTATGATTATTATTATGATTATTATTATTATTGTTATTATTATTATTATTATTATTATTATTATTATTAATAATAATAATAATAATAATAATAATAATAATAATAATAATAATACATATACAAAAAAGCCTTGGAGCTGGATGACAAGACAAAATTGGGTAACGCGATACTATGTATGTATAGTATATGCACATAGTATATGTTGCAGTCATTAAACTTGGGCCATAACAGGGCACCGCTTTGAAGGTTTTTAGCCGATCGAATCGCCATCAGTACTTGTTGTTGAAAGCTTGCTACTTATTCTACGGTTCTCTTTTGCAGAAGCGGTAAATGACGGACGTAGACGTAAACAAACCAGCATCGGTATTCAAGCAGTGGTGCTAGAGAGATATAAACACAAGTACATACACACATCATATATAAATATATGTATATGTATGTATATATATATATATATATATATATATATATATATATATATATATATATACGTATGTATATACATATATATATGTATGTATGTATGTATGTATGTATGTATGTATGTTGTATGTATGTATATATGTATATGTATATATATATATATATACACACATACATACATATCTATATCTTTCTTTCTTTCTTTCTATCCATCTATCTATCTATCTATCTATCTATCTATCTATCTATATTCTATCTATCTATCTATCTATCTATCTATCTATCTATCTATCTATCTATCTATCTATCTATCTATCTATCTGAGAAGATATTGAGATTCAGTTGAATTAGGTAAGTTGAAGCACTAAGTTAGTCCGGTATTATCCGCACAGCTCGAAGTAAGGTGAATAAAATCAAAGTAAGCAACAACTGCTGGCGCATGAGGACTTTCTCTACTCTTCAGACAAGATGAGGAAGGGGCCATTTCTGTTCAAGGCCATGCAGGAAAAGTGACTCAATCACACGAAGAAGCTGATCAATAAGTTGAAACACTTTTTGGAGCCAGACAAGTTGTGGCTCTCCGATGAGAAGAACTTTTGTCAAGACTAGAAGATCAACTCTCAGAACAACAGGTTGCTCGTTGTCTCACCCAAGGCCGTACCCAAAGTAATACAGATGAAATCTCTAGGAGCAATCATAGTTTTTTAGTGTCGTCAGCAGTGAAGATGACGTCATGCCACCCCTTCAAGAAATCTGAGGCCTCAAACTGAACACAGACGGCTACATCCGTGTTCTAATCGATGTGGTAAAACCCTGTTCTTATTTCTGTTGTTGCTACTGTTTCTGTCAATGTTAGTGTTGTAACTGTAGTGTGGGTTCATGTTTTCTTGGCTTCTGTTGTATGCGGGAAGCCTTCAGATTGTTGCAGCTACCACATATTTGAAACCTGGGTCTTTTACCTCCAGCCATAACCTTATTTGGGTGGAGTTTTACAGGTCTTTTTGATCTGGTTTTGTTTCTCTGCTGGCCGGATCTGGACTACGATTTCTAGGTCGATTCTTCATCGGTTTTCTTGACGGAATCTCTTCACGATAAGTTCAAAGCGTGATCTTCCATTACAACCCCTACCGCCAAACAACAGATTTCTGTTTCAGTTGGCAGATTGCACATCATTACTTTCATCACTAATCGGCACATATAGACGAGTATAAGGGTGAAATCCAAAATCTCCTACGTAGCCTAGGTTTATGAGATGCATCTCACATCTTCTGACCTATGTCGTTTGCAGAATCAACAACACTACTGACAACCACAAATGCAGAATATATGGTGAGTGGGATGAAACGATATGGCACATCGTTAGCGAATGTATGAAATTGGCACAACGCGAATACAGAAGACAATATGACAATGTGGCAAGAATGATCCATTGGGAGCTCTGTGGAAATCACGGCCTACAAAGAGCAAGGACATGTTATGAGCAAATCTCAGAAGGAGTCTCTGAGAACGAGAATTGAAAAATCCCGTGGGATGCGATGATTCAATGCGATCAGCTTACCAAACATCGGAAACCGGACATTGTTATGGTGAAAAAAGAAAAACAAAAGAAAGAACATGCATGGCGACAACAGGATCAAAAAGTAAGAAGAATGCTGAACAACTACGACGATTTGAAGTGGGAAATACGAAATTTGTGTTTAATGAGGAGAGTAGACGTGATACCAATAGTAATTGGCGCACTTTGAAGTATCAGCATTCAACTACCAACAAGGCTGGAAAAGATTGGTAGAAATTTAAAGGTAGAACACCAACAGAAATCAGCATTGCTTGGAACTGGAAGAATTCTTCGTAGGGTTCTTGAAGCATGACTAATAAACAAGTGTCATCTTAGTCTGCTGGCTTCTTGCACTTTCCATCATACCTAGCAAAATAGGCAGTGAGTTTTCATCAAGCAATAATAATAATAATAATAATAATAATAATAATAATCTTTTAGGCACAAGGCCAGCAATTTTGGGGGTGGGTGTAAGTCGATTACGTCGATTACTCTAGTATTCAACTGGAACTTATTTTATCGACCCCGAAAGGATGAAAGGTAGTGGTAGAAGTGGTGGTGGTGGTGGTGGTAGTAGTAGTAGTAGTAGTAGTAGTAGTAGTAGTAGTAGTGGGAGAGTCGGCATGACCGATTAGAGTCTCGAGTAAGGTACCTTGCGCCTTTGTTAAAGATTATTTTTATTGCTATTGATATAACTATAACTGCCGTCATGTCACTCAAATCTGGGTTTTGATGATTTTCTTGCGACACATCTATCATGAACGTACCTTACCAATTCCCCCCTCACCCACAGACATAGGGCTTTTCCAAATCACAGCTAAAGCTCATACGATAAAAGTAGATACCTTTGTTTTTGATTTTGCAGTTCCAGTATAAAGAAAAGCTTTGCTTGTGAGAGTTGTCAACGGTCTTACTTATTAGAAATAATCATTATAATTGTTATTGTTGTTGTTGTTGTTATTGTTGCTGTTCAATAAGCGCGTGATATAAGCTATGAAAACCGCCATTACTGACGTTTAAACAAAGAAATTCTTTTTTAGCCTAGCTCTGTTTACCAAGCGAGGTGGGGGCATTTGTGCGAACTCTTTGATGTTTAAGTTTTTTTTTACTTTGTTAGTCTGACTATGGAGATCGATATCCTTTGTATAATTGTTTGTTCGATATATCCCTGTCAAGTTCTTTGAAGTCTCCAGTAGAACCAGTTACTGAATGGGTACCTTCTATCGACTGCAGTAATTTAAGACAAACACTGGATCTCTGTTCCCTTTGGATATGTAATTTCTGCCGAAAACAGAAATTATTATTATTATTATTATTATTATTATTATTATTATTATTATTATTATTATTATTATTATTACTACTACTATTACTATTATTATTATTATTATTATTGTTATTATTATTATTATTATTATTATTATTATTATTATATTATTATTATTATTATAATAATTATTATTATTATTATTATTATTATTGAGTGAGAGAGCAGTGCATGCCATCAAAGTGACACTGGGGTAAAATATATGAAGCCCAATATACCCATCATGACTACCCGTCTGATAAAGGTACACCAGGCACATGCATCACAACCATATGTGCGCGACATGGTGATCTCATATCAAGATAAACAGCACATGACCTTGCAGGTGGGGCCCAGTTAGAAATTTCTTCAGGTTGAGTAGCCCATCCCGCTCAAACGGTCCCTGAATAAGGGTTGTTTAAGGATGTTGAAAGAACCACCCATGTTTCCAGAGGTGAACTATTCAAACCCCAAAGAATCCCTCTCAACACATGGCTATGATGCTCCCCCACCACTTCTGCTCGTGATCAGAGATGTACATATCGTCAGCCACTAAGGGACATGCTCAACTGGTTATGGTCAAACAACTGACAAGCAAATCTGTGGTATTGAGCAGAATATTTGCTGTAGCCCATCTATTATTATTATTATTATTATTATTATTATTATTATTATTATTATTATTATTATTATTATTATTATTATTATTATTCAGCTGTATACCGAGTGTATAGGGAAGATCGACACACCACCTTCTCTTAGCTGAAAAACAGACAGATCTTTCTCTGCTTATTGGCTGTGGCAAAAGAGGTTGGTGTGGTGGACCCGTCTGAAAGGTTTGAAGACAGGCTCTTTCCTATCTGGCCAAATATCATTTGAAGAAGAAAGTGAGGGCAGAGAGGGAAGTGCTGCCTTCTAGTGTGGTTATCAAACGGTGGTCACCAGTGGCACGGCTGGTGGGACTAAATGGTTCTACCCTGAATATGCTTTTCTAAACAGGAGGAAAGAAACTGGAAGAGGGCACTTCCACAAGCCTTGGCGATGGCAGAGTAATGTAGGATTTTTGTGTAAGGTTTACGCCGGATTACCCTAAGTGGACTTCCCCGCTGTTAGGAATTCTATTAATTTATGATCTATCTCTCTACTTTCTATTATATATCCTCCGTTATATCCTTTAATGTCGTAGTATCTCTCCTTGATGGCTGTTAACCCCACATGTTTTTGTAATTTTTGCTTTGTTGTACTTTTTGTGTTGCAACTCGTTCTCCGATTGTGTTCCTCATATCTTGGGCCCTTGTAGCCATATCATTTTTATTACTACTACTACTACTACTACTACTACTACTACTATTATTATTATCATTATTATTATTGCCTTTGCACAACTTCTAACGCTGGAGATGTACTACAGTATCAGCTGTTCACTACCAGTGAACTAAGGTAACACCTTATTTTTCGAGCACCTTCCGTAGTATTCAAGCAGTGCTGTTTTCTGCAAGTGCTCCACTCTTATTGCAGCCCATATTTGTTCCACGTACTTCTCGAGATTTTTTGCTCACTGTCCCCAGGGCTCCGACAATTATTGGTACTACTGCTACCTTTTTCATCGACCACAACTGCTTAACTTCCCAAGCTAACCTGTAATATCTCTCAACTTTTCTTTCTTCCTTATCGCATAGCTTGTTGTCAGCTGGGCATGCTATATCTATGATCCAGAATAGATTTTCTTTCTCAATTAAGACTATATCCGACTTGCTATTCTATTTTTCTATATTACTACTACTACTACTACTACTACTACTACTACTATCATTAGGGCGCATTCACCTAGCGATCGTGATTTCGATTCCTAGACCGGGTGGTGCGTAGTGTCCTTGAGCAAAACACTTCGTCTCACGTTGCTGTGTGATTACTTCGATACCTGACGTGTTGCGTACAGTGCACCTGTTCAGACAACGTCGATTTGATGGAGAGAGAGTGAATTAGTGTGCGGCACTATAAACGATTGGATCATTATAAACAAATCATTTGTGGAGTTAGTCCGGCAAAAGCTGAAAGCTCATATGTCATCTTCGAAGAATACCCTACCACCACCACCACCATCATAATCATCATCATCATCATCAATACCATGACGACGACCACGACCACAACGACAACGACAACGATGACGAAGACCCCCCCCATCATCATTATCATCATTCTTCTTCTTCTTCTTCTTCTTCTCTTCTTCTTCTTCTTCTTCTTCTTCTTCTTCGCCTTTTTCTTCTGCTAGCGGCGGACTGGCAAAATCGTTAGCACGCCAGGCGAAATGCGTAGCAGTATTTCGTCTGCCGCTACCTTCTGAGTTCAAATTCCGCCGAGGTCAACTGTACCTTTCTTCCTCCCGGGGTCAATAAATTAAGTAGCAGTTGCGTACTGGAGTCGATCTGATCGACTGGCCCCTTCCCCAAAATTTCGGGCCTTGTTCCTAGAGAAGAAAAGATAATAATAATAATAATAATAATAAATAATAATAATAATAATTATTATTATTATTATTATTATTATTATTATTATTATTATTATTATTATTATTATCATTATCATTATCATTATCATTATTATTATTATCATTATCATTATTATTATTATTATTATTATTATATTATTATTATTATTATTATTATTATCAGAAAGATCGCCCTCTGGTCACAATTCTAATAATTTTAATGATACGTCTAATTATTTCTTTGTATAATAGTGCTCACCTGCTTAGTAAACATTGCTTTCATTATTACATCCCAGTCATAATCTCTTTTTTTTTAAAACAAGCATCAAGGTAGTCCAAATATGGAGGGGAAGAGCAGTTTGTGAAGTTTTACCTTCCTATCAAAGCAAGATAGAGATTTCCAGTCAACAGCCTATCTGTACGCTGTGTTGTGTGTGTGTGTATGACATGGATGGGGGAGAGAACATTGCAAACAATGAATGAAATAAACATGAAATGAAAAAATTGTATAAATAAAAGGGCATAACTGAAGTACACACCTCGACTCTGTGTCTCATAACATCCAGAAATATGGATACTTTTTAACGATTTTTTTTACAAATACCACCTAGATGTTGTGGTATCACCTAGATGTTGTGGCTTCAGAGTATATAGGGATTTATAGTTAAGAATTTTTCCTAGGGGGTGGAAAGAAAAGTTTCGGAAAATTCAAATGATCTGACTTTTTCCCCCCATAACGGTTCAAGAAAATGGGTATCTGTTAATGAAAGTTCATACAAATACCTTTCAAACGGCATAGATTACGATTATAAAGAAATTTGTGTACAAATTTTTTTTCCGAGTAGGTGGGGAGAGGAGTTTCAGATCAGGAAGATCAAATAAATTAGAACTACTCTGTTTTGACGGGGATTTTCCCCACTTTTTAAAGACCAGTATTCGAAATGATGAAGTGGGAGTTGGGGTCATCTTTGTATGAGAAAATGTTTTGAAAATTTTTTACAACTCCCCCTCCCTCATCATACCTTTCCGGACCTATTTTGGCCAATAATGTTGCACTTCAAAACCATGGGAGGAGCCTTTTCGGTAAAAAATGTTAATATTTTCAGAGGGAAAGTGAGTGATTTAAGGGAGATTTGGCTGATGTTTCTAGCACATCCAAAGACAACCCTCCTCGTTTCTTTCTCACTCCCGCATGTATTGATGTTTTTCAACATTTTCTCCCCTTAAATACAGTTGTATGCTAAAGAGAAAAAAATTTGAAAAATTATGAATTTTTTGCCTTACCCCTGATTGTTTCTGTTTATAAATTAAAATACTGGAGAACCTGAGAAGGTCATTGCTGGCATTTATCTACAGTGATGTAAAGAAAGAGTTATAATTCATTTTAATAGTATACTTTTTTGTTAGAAAATGTCTTTTACGCACGCGCACACACGTCTTCGTTTGATCGAGGTGAGAATAAAAATTTAGATTGCAAGTTTTTTTCTTGCTTACATTCCACCAATGGACCACGCGTTTTACTTCGGTATCATCAGTCTATAAAATGTGTTTAATGCGAGAAAAATATGGAAAAAACATTGTAAACAGAGGGTGGTTTGGGTTGTGCTGGAAACAATAGCTAAACCTGCCTTGAATTGTTAACCTTTTCCTCTGAAAATATATACCAATTTTTTTTAACGAAAATGCTCCTCCCATGGCTTTTTAATTAGAAAAGAAGGCCAAAATCGGTCCGGATAGTTATTATAGTAGGGCTTGTAGCGTTCGAAACAGCCATAACAATAAAATAACTTATTAATTTTTTTTTTTACAAAAATTATACCAGTATATTAAAAAAATTTCATTCAATAAATAATCTTTTTACATTATGTATATAAAATAAACTGGGTTTTCCAAGTAGGGAATTAAAACTTGAAATGAAAACATTGAAATAGAGAGAGAAAGGCTTTGCAAATTAAAACGGAATACTCCGCAGTGAATGCAACGGAAAAACGCAGTGCCTTTGTTAATAGATTTGCTGATCTGAGGTTAACCAGCAACAATAACACATACTCAATATTTCTTGTTTTATGTGTATGAGCCTTTCATCTTTACTCATCTCTCGCCCTCTTCTATCTCATGTATGCGCACGCATCTATACACGATTACAAATGTACATGTAAGCTTACATGCACATCTATCACACCATACATGCGCATAAATATACATAATTATAATAAATAGATATTACTACTTTTCCATGACCTCATACTAAGCTTCTTCTTAAACAGAACATTTCGGTGGATGTAACTCGAATGAAGGTTTTCTCTCAAATGGTGGTTTTATTCAAATATTCTTTATAACAACATATGATCAATTTTCGTTTGCGTCTGCGCTTATTAAATAAAAATATTATCGGTACATTTTTACATACCTCAGCATACACTCATACATGAAGATGAACAATAAAGTATAATGCGATTCGAAATATTTGCTATGTCTTCATCAGACGAATATTTCAGATTTATCTTTTATTTAATTCTTTGAGATGTCCAGTTTACTGTATGTATATTATTAGGAGCAGCAGCAGCAGCAGCAGCAGTAGTAGTAGTAGTAGTAGTAAGTAGTAGTAGTAGTAGTAGTAGTAGTAGTAGTAGTAGTAGTAATATTTCGACTCCAAAAGGATGAAAGGCAGAAGTTGGCTTTGCCTTTCATCTTTTCGGCGTCGAAGAAATAAGTACTAGTTGAACAGTGGGTCCATGTCGTCGACTAATTGTCAACCCTAACTCCTACTCCCAAATTTCAGTCCTTGTACCTATAGAAAAAAGAATAAGTATGTATGAAATATAAGGTGGCGAGCTGGCAGAATCATTAGCACACCGGACAAAAAGCTTAGTGACATTTCGTCCGTCATTACGTTCTGAGTTCAAATTCCGCTGAGGTCGACGTTGCCTTTCATCCTTTCGGGGTCGATAAATTAAGTACCAGTTACGCACTGAGGTCTATGCAATCGACTTAATCCTTTTGTCTGTCCTTGTTTGTCTCGTCTATATTTAGCCCCTTGTGGGCAATAAAGAAATAAGAATCGTTAGCACACCGGGTAAAACGATTAGTGGCATTTCGCCCGTCTTTACGTTCTGAGTTCAAATTCTGCCGAGATCGATTTTGACTTTCATCCTTTTGGAGTCAATAAATTAAGCACCAGTTCCCGAAAAATGTCAGGCCTTGTGCCTATAGCAGAAAGAATTATGATCATCATTATACGTACATATTTTTGTATATAATTGTACACGTGCAGCCATATATATACTTCCACATGCAAATATCTACATACTTAGAACGAGCACATTCGCACACGCATATAAAAATATATTTATGTATGTGTGAGCGCTTGTGTGTATTAATAGGGTTTGGGCATCTGTGTGTGTGTGTGTGTGTGTGTTTATGCATGTGTCAGTGCGTCTGTGTGTGCGTTCGCAATTAGGTGAACAGGTGTTGTCCTCCTTTACAAACATTTTCTAACAGACGACTCACGCTGTTGCTATTAGAAACCTGATAATACCAAGCTACACACACACACACACACATGCACACACACACACACACACACGCACGCACACACACACACACACACATAAACGGACAGGCACACACACACGCACGCACACACATGTGCACACATATATATATTTATACATATTTATATATAACCCCTTATCTACCTAACGTGCGTTTTTTTCTACGTCCTTCCCCGCTCTGTGTCTCCCCTATTCTCTTTTCTGTCTGCATTCATCTGGGGTTTCTGTGTATGTGTGTGTTTCTGCTTCACACAATCTGTCGTTGTTCTCTTCTGCTTCTGTCCTCCCATGAGTATAAGGACGAGAGAAAGAAAGGTGCACATGAAAAAAGAAAAAACAAAAAGAAAAAAAAAACAAAAAAGCCTCCAAAAAACAAAAATCTTTGGAAATTTACACACACGCACACACACACACACAAAGACTCACAAGCATGTCTGTAAATACATACGCACTGCACGCATATATGAAGGACTACATACATGTATACATGCATACATGCATACATACATTCCTATATGGATGTAGATATATGTATACACATACATCTACATATATATATATGTGCATACAGACAGACAAACACTCATACACACACACGCGAGCACACATATACACAGATATTTATGTGTGTTTATATACGTGTAGAAATACACGTACACTTGTATACGCGTACATGTATGTACTTTAAGCGGATACACACATACATTCACACACACACACACACATAGTACACCTATATATACATACACAAATACATGCATACACACATACATACACACATACATACACATTCACATGTGTATGTGTGTAAGTTTGCATGTATGTATGTATGTATGTATGTATGTATGTATGTATGTATGTATACAAAGAGGAAAATAATAGAAAGCGGTGGGAATATTGTCGAAACCGAGCTAAAAGGAAGAAGATATAATATACAAATGTAAAGAAAGCCTGAAAGCAGGAATAAATAAATGACTGATTGAATATGAAAATGATTGAATAAAAAAAAAAGCAAAAAAGAACGAGAATGAAAATGTGGATGCATGAAAGGAAACACTATTATTAGTCATGAAAATAAGGAGGCGAGCTGGCAGAAACGTTAGCACGCCGGGCGAAATGCGTAGCCGTATTTCGTCTACTGCTACGTTCTGAGTTCAAATTCCGCCGAGGTTGACGTTGCCTTTCATCCTTTCAGGGTCAATTAAATAAGTACCAGTTACGCACTGGGGTCGATATAATCGACTTAATCCGTTTGTGTGTCCTTGTTTGTGCTCTCTGTGTTTAGCCCCTTGTGGGTAGTAAAGAAATAGGAATTTCGCCTGTCGCTACATTCTGAGTTGAGATTCTGCCGAGGTCGATTTTGCTTTCATCCTTTCGGGATCGATAAATTAAGTACCAGTCAAGCACTGGGGTCATGATTGATTGTGCCCAGTCCCACATAAAACCAGGCTTTGTGCCTATAGTAGAAAGAATTATTAGTCAGGAAGATAACGTGGCGAGCTGGCAGAATCGTTAGTACGCCGGGCAAAATGCATTGCGGCATTTCGTAAGTCTCTACGATGTGAGCTCAAATGCCACCGAGGTCGACTTTGCCTCTCATCCTTTCGGGGTCAATTAAATAAGTACAAGAAAGAATTATTAGTCAGAAAAATAGAATCAAATTTCTGAGAATTGAAATATTCTTTTCCACTCTTGTCACAAGGCCTGAATTTTGGGGGATTAGATCGACGCCAGTACGCAACTGGTACTCAATTTATCGACCCGGAAAGGATGGAAGGCAAAGTTGACCTCTGAGGAATTTGAACTCAGAACGTAAAGGCTGACGAAATACAGCTAAGCATTCCGCTCGGGGTGTTAACGTTTCTTATTTCTTTATTAACCACAAGGGGCTAAACATAGTGGGGACAAAAAAAGACAGACAAAGAGATTAAGTCGATTACATCGACCCCCAGTGCATAACTGGTACTTAATTTATCGACCCCGAAAGGATGAAAGGCAAAGGTGACCTCTGAGGAACTCGGAACGTAAAGACAGACGAAATACAGCTAAGCCTTTTTCACTCGGGGTGTTAACGTTTCTGCAAGGTCGCCGCCTTCTGAGAATTCTTTTCTACTCTAGGCACAAGGCTCGAAATTTTTGGGGAGGGGGTCAGTCGATTAGATCGATCCTTGTACGCAACTAGTACTTAATTTATCGAACCCGAAAGGATGAAAGGCAAAGTCAATCTCGGCGGAATTTGAACTCAGAATGTAAAGACAGACGAAATACCTATTTCTTTACTACCCACAAGGGGCTAAACACGGAGAGGACAAACAAGGACAGACAAACGGATTAAGTCGATTATATCGACCCCAGTGCGTAACTGGTACTTATTTAATCGACTGGTACTTATTTAATCGACCCCGAAAGGATGAAAGGCAAAGTCAACCTCGGCGGAATTTGAAATGAGAACGTAGAGTACTATTTGATCACTGAGTCGATGTAATCGACTTAGCATCTCTCCTGAAATTGCTGGGTTTGTGCCAAAATTTGAATCCAATATTGAAAATAAGAGTGTTTGATGAAATTGTAGTTTTTAGTTGTGATTCTTTGTGCTCATTGTTCGAATGCCACAGAAGTCAGGTTTGTTATTTTTTATCCTTCTGGAGTCGGTAAAATTATTTCTCAATCACAAGTCGACTAAATTCGGGTATATTATCGTCCTGATATATTTTTGCCGTTTCGAGACGGTGATCTTTATGGAATTATCACCAAACATAAAACAGCAATAACAGAGTACAAACGGACATAACTAGTAGGATAGTCAGAGTAAAGAAGATACCTTTGTTCTCAAGCAGCAAGGCCCAGGAAAAAGTAGAGGATCAAGAAGTTGAGGAGTCTTTTCCTTAGCACAGAGCCGACAAGGAAGCATGACTATCAGTGCCATATCATCAGCTTGAAATGATGGAGGAGAAAATGAATACTGTAGAAGAAAGGGAATCCACAAAAAATAAATGAATAAATAAAAGAACGATTAAGGTGAGGAATTAGGCAAGAAAATGGGAGGGAGGTCCTTCATGAGTGATTATCAACACTTACAAGGCATTAAGAATTTAGTGATCCGAAAGAAAACCCCTCTGCTCTATTTGCTGGTTTTATACGAGACGATCCATGTGAACGTACAGCAAGTTTGGGACCAAGTACAATGAAAATATTTATGAAAAATTATTAAGAAAAATAAATAGAAAGAAATCAAAAAAAGATAATTTCACACTCTGTTACAAATGAGTAAAAATGTAATGATATTTCTTATAATGTTTAATAGAAATGGTAATATTTTTACTATCAATTCTAATCAATAGGAAGAACTAGATGCAGTTGGATTGTAAAAAAAAAAAAAAATAGAACGTAAAGATGGCGTGCTGCAAGGGTCAACATTTCCTGACTTTTGCAACAGATCAAGGAAGTGGTAACGAGGAGAGTAATAAACTATTGTCTTGTTGCCAAAAAAAAACAAAACAAAAAAAACAAAAAAAAAACAGGGCAACAACAAGAAGCCCTGGCCAAAGTATAGCACAGTGGGTACTCCATCAACTGGGGAAGAGCATATGGGAATATATGCCTGGTCTTTAAAACAGAAGACCAGAGAGATCTAGGATCGATTCATACCCTGTAAATGAAATTGTGCTGATGGAAACTATATAAAAAGCTCTCGAGTGAATTGTATCTCTAATTTAAAAAAAATAGGTGCAACCTTATCACACCGTATCTGTTTGAGTATTACGATAAAGGTAGCCGAGTCTGTGGAATGCTCAGCCACTTACGCGGTAATTCATTTGATTGATCATCTGAATCCTCATCGTCGAACGACGGAGATCCACCATCGATTATACACTTGATTATACACGTATATACCCTGCACTGGGTTTGTGTCCACAAAAGCCCAGTTCTCACATTTACGTACATATATATATATGTATACATGCACATGCACACATATATATGTTTATGCATAAATAAATGTACATACATTACATACACACACACACACACACACACACACACACATATATATTATATATAATATATATATATATATATACATATATATATATATGTATATATATATATATATGTATATATATATGTATATATATATATATATATATATATATATATATATATATATATATATATATATGTATATAAGTATATGTATATATACGCACATATATATATATGTATATAAGTATATGTATATATACGCACATATACATATATGTATATAAGTATATGTATATATACGCACATACGTATACATACACCACACCCTCGCACATGCTCATACACACGTGCGCACATTTATATATATATTCTGTGATATGTTTTACTAAAAAAAAAAGCAGAACGGCCACGATTGGAATGCGTTTGATCTATTTATTAGGGGCCGGTGAAGGGATATATAACCGCAGCAGTAACAACGACAATAAAAGTAACAGCACATCACGGCAAGCTTCCATTCTACGCAAAACGTATGCAATCGTTTTCATATTTTTCAGATTTTCAGTATCCAACGCACAGCTGCACCATCACATCATGACAAAGAGAAAGGGAGAGGGAGATAGAGAGGGAGAGAGAGAAAGAAAGAGATAATACAGAGGGAGAGGGAGAGAGAGGAAGAAAGAGATAATACAGACAGAGAGGGAGAGAGGCGAAGAAAGAGGAAGAAAGAGATAATACAGAGAGAGAGAGAGAGAGAAAAAGAAAGAGATAATACAGAGAGAGAGGGAGAGAGAGGAAGAAAGAGGAAGAAAGAGATAATACAGAGAGAGGGAGAGAGAGGGAGAAAGAGATAATACAGAGAGAGAGGGAGAGAGAGGATGAATGAGATAATACAGAGAGAGAGGGAGAGAGAAGAAGAAAGATAATACAGAGAGAGAGACAGAGAGGAAGAAAGAGATAATACAGAGAGAGAGGGAGAGAGAGGAAGACAAATATAATACAGAGAGAGAGAGAGGGAGAGAGCTGTAAGAAAAAAAACAACAAAAAAAAACAGAGGCCGAATTTCCTCAAAGCAGTGCAAAGTCCTACAGTCTCAAGAACAGGTTCTTTCGCTTGTGTAGTTCAGTAACCACTTTCACAAGATGATGTTCTATACAAACGTCTCACTTGAACGACTTCATCCCGCTTCCCAAAAACACTCTCCCCACAAATAAAACAAGCCAAGTTTACTTTCTGTTTTCTTATTTTACACTGGCAGGGCTGTGTGGTAAGAAGTTTGTTTTCCCAGCCACATAGCTTCCGGTTCTGACCCACAGCGTAGCACCTCGAGCAAGTGTCTTCTACAAGTCGGAGTTGACGAAGATTTGTAAATGCATTTTTCTAGACGGTAACTGAAAGAAGCTCCTCCAGTATATACATGCATACATTATCTGTCTATCTATCTATCTATCTATCTATCTATCTATCTATCTATCTATCTATCTATCTATCTATCTATCTATCTATCTATCTATCTATCTATCTATCTATCTGTGTGTGTGTAGCGGACTAGTTTGCTAGTTACAAGATTAGTGATTGTATGACACTGTATTTTCTATATATTGCAAGAGAGGTCAAACTAATGTCATGCCTGGCAAACGAGTGGCCACCAGTGAAGTGATCCCATAAGATCAAAATCATGTGATCTGGTTGTCTCTGGGCTAGGGTGGCAGGAGTTCTCTTCCGCTTGCAATAAATATCGAATGCAAAAGCGCATTGAAAACCAGCTGGAGGAGATGTCTTCCTGGAGTTGAAATAGCAGTATAGTCTGTTCTAAAAGAACACCCACGTTAAAATGGCGATAAGTACTATCTCATATATATATAATAATATACATATAGAATGGTTGTATACTGTCAATCTAACAAGAACGTGACAGTAGGGGGTACACTACCGCTGTATAGCCCTAGGAAGCATCGAACGCCTCCTGATAGCTTTGACACATTTTTTCCCTGTGTCCTTATATACATATACGAAGGGGAGACAAACACCCCCGGCTGCCGGAACTGCATCTAGGGACACCGTGTTTCAGGATCGTTGTCCTTCATCGGCCTAGAGTAGCAGACACCGGTCAGCCGGTGATACTTGCCTCGACTTCGTAATTGTATATATCTATATTCAGTGAAGTTTATTCACTGATTATCAAAATAAGAAATATTGAATTTCTAGGCAATTATGCGGATAAACAAATTAGATACATCAAATATACTAAATATATTAAATATATTACATACGCATATTTTGCATTTCACACACTAATTAATATACCCTAATTAATATATTTAATATATCTTTCGGGGTCGATAAATTAAATACCATTTACGTACTAGGTTAGATCGAATCGACTGGTCCACTCCATCAAAATTTCGGGCCTTGTGCTTAGAGTAGAAAAGAATATATTTGATATATTTGATGTATCTAATTTGTTTATCCACATAATTGCCTCTATACCCGCTCAAATTGATCCCCCTTATCGCTTTTCTTTACCTTGTGGATTGACCCCCTATGAAGAGATCGGAGCTTAAGTTTGAATGCTTCAAGCACTACTAAGTGTCTTCAAAACGGAGAATCTCTGAATCGCATCTGCGAACTATACGGGCGCGCGCATACAGATACACACAAATATGCGTTTGTGTGTCTTTATGTCTGTGCTTGTCACCCCGCCCAACCGCTTGAAAACCGGTGTTGGTATGTTTATGCCCCGTAATTTAGTGGTTTGGCAAATATATAGTAGAATCATTCTACTAATCATAATACAGAGGGAGAGGGAGAGAAAGAAAGAGATAATACAGAGAGAGAGGGAGAGAGAGGAAGAAAGAGGAAGAAAGAGATAATACAGAGAGAGAGAGAGAGAGAAGAAGAAAGAGATAATACAGAGAGAGAGGGAGAGAGAGAATCATTTTCGGGCTGCTGCCCTCTTGACTCCAAGACCACATTCTTAGCTCCCCCACCCTAACTAACCATCACATGCATAAACCACTTTCTGAAGCAA
>NC_043007.1:66660041-66665041 GCF_006345805.1 Octopus sinensis | reverse complement strand
GGTGTGTGTGTGTGTGTGCGTGCGCGTCTGTGTTTGTGCGTGCGTATGTGTGTATGTATGTATGTATTATACGACAGATTTCTTTCAGATTCTGTCTACCAAATCCATTCATGCAGCTAACGTCGGTCTTGGTTATAGCGGAAGAGATTTACCCAACCGAAGGTTGGAACTGAACCCAGGAACCCGTGTTTGGGAAGTAGGATTAATACCAAAAAGCCATGCTTCCAGCTATGTCTAAAAACTACAGGGTAGTCATAAGTGAAATATTGATGTTAGGGCTGGGCTAGACGTAAATAGTAGATTTGAAACCTGGAAACTGAACAAGTTAGGAAACACAAATGCAAATCTTCCCTTGAGAACAGATACTTAGTCAAAGATATAGGATTTAGGACAGTTATAGAAGAGTTGCAACAGCGTAACATAGCAGTAGCAGGCAAGCTCTCCAGATATCAGAAAAGAATAGATCAGTATCAACAGAATAGATTATTTAAGAGAGCCCAGAGGTGATTTTATAACCAAATAAATAGCGGAGAGAAAAGTACTGAAGAGGGGAAACCTAATGCAGAAGAAGCTAGAAAGTTCTGGAGTAATATTTGGGTAAGCCAGTCAATCATAATGAAAATTCAGTATGGTTAAAGAAAGTGAGGAAAGAAGTAGAGAGTGAGAAGCAGCCAGATCTAAGACTAATTAATCCATTAATGAGTAAAGTGCTAAGAAAAATGCCGAATTGGATGGGCCTTGGACTAGATTTAGTTCAAGGGTACTAGCTAAAGAAATTTAGTAGTTTACATGAGAGGCTGAAGGAACAACTTCTAGATTGCCTTAATGGAGGAATAATACCAGATTGGATGACTAGAGGGCGGACAATACTCATTATGAAAGAGCAAAAGTAATACAGCTAGCAACTATAGACCAATCACTTGCTTACCATTAGTGCGGAACCTGTTAACAAGAATGCTTTCAAAAAGCATTTACGAGCACCTGTCAGAAGAACAGAAAGTTTGCAGGAAGAAAGCGAGAGGAACGCACGATTTATTATACATAGACAAAGCAGTTCTAAACGAAGTAAAAGCAAGAAAGATAGCATGCATAGATTATAGGAAAGCCTATAATCAGAAGGGTGAAGAAGCTAATGAAGTCAACGTAAATGGCCCGAATCTAGTAAAAGCTGTAAATATTTGGGCAGTATCATTACTTAGATACTCAGTAGCATTTGTAGATTCGGCAAAACTGAACAAGCAAAGCTAGACAGAAGAACAAGGAAGAAATTCAATATGAATGGAAGACATGCTAGATGCCGAAATACCGTTCACTTGATAAAAATGGCACTCTTCTTTTTTTTTGCTTCTAATAATAATGATGATGATGATAATAATAATAATAATAATAATAATAATAATAATAATAATAATAATAATAATAATAATAATAATTATTATTATTATTATTATTATTATTATAAGTAGGGCAATCAGCATATAGAAACAGATATAATCATTTCTTCTCTAAGCACACGGCTTGAAATTCTGGTTAGTACTCATTTTTATCGCACCCAATAGAATGACAGGCATTTTGCCCGGCGTGCTGCACGAAGTTTTGTCAGTGAATAGGTCGCGGTCTCAAAGCGACAAAATATTTTGACAAATTAAATTTAAATGTTGAAGTGAATCTAACGGTTTTTTGTGTTTCTTAAATGGCTTATAAACACATCCCTCGCTGCAATTGTTTATATATATATATATATATATATATATATATACATATGAATGTGCTTCATGCAACCTATAAAAAGGGTAAAATACCCACATGAATGACCATGGGATCGCATGATGAAAGTTACCCTCCGAGGCACAAGTCCGGGCAAAGTTGTTTACGTAAGACCAGCAGTCACCCATGCATACGAGTCTTCCCTCTCACGTCACCGATGTTATCCAAGGGGAAAGCAAAGGCCGATACAGCTCGGCAGCATTGATGTCGCAACTCATTTCTACAGCTGAGTAAATTGGAGCACCGTGAAATAAAGTGTCTTGCTCAAGAGCACAACACACAGCCCGGTCCGAGAATCGAATTCCTAACATCATGATTAGAGCCTGATGCTATAACCACTAAGCTATGCGCCTTCACATGCAAGCCATACATTTCTATCATCTAATTGTCAGTTATTTATGCGACATTTGTTACTTATAATAATTCAGCAGGAATTGTACTTGTCCAGAAGATTTTGACAAATTTTCTTGGCTAAATTTCGATGCAGTTATTCACCCATTCACGATTGCAACGTGGACGACACGAGTTTGTTATTCAGAAATGCACAAAACCCATTAACTTCATTAAACATTTATTTGTTATAAGGTGTTAAAATTTTCGTAGCGCGATACTGCGACTTGCTTATTGATAAAATATTGTACAAAAAACTGTGCAACTTTTTGTCAGTGGACAGGTCACAGTTTCGAGCGACGAAACTTTTGATACTATAATGCAAACTAGCAAACGCATCGTTCTTTGGAGGTTTAACAAATAAATAAATAATAAATTAAAAAAATGTGAAAACAACTCAAAAATATTCTGTAATGCAAATATACGACCATCACGATTAAAAAAGTATGGAAAACAGTCGAAATACATAAATAGACACAATCCTTTCACTTTTATAATACTCTCTGATCGAAACATTCAAACAATATACACCAATACACATATAAGAAAATATAGAAAGTAATAATACACAATTACAACATATGAATAGATAATAAATAAAAAATGTGAAAAACCACGAAAAATATTCTGAATAACAAAAATACGACCATATAGATTTAAAAAAACTATGGAAGACCCTACATACAAAAAACTATGTACATACAACGAATTAGAGAAAAACCCGTGTAAACCACCGTTTTTTCCGGTTTGTCCATTTACGCGATAGCTCTGGGTAAAATGTTAAAGGGCATGACCATCCTTGGCACGTAAGTAATGTGTGTGTAAAGTTTGGTGCAAATCGGTTGAGAATTGTGGAAATGTATGCGTTAGTTAATATACACACACAAACTGTGATGTATATATATATATACTAGATAAAACGTTTAAGTAAAGTTAACACTGAATGATTACAATCATTTTAGTTTTAGTAATGGATCTCAGATCAAAACTCTTGCGATGCAAATACATCTCCGTATTCACCAATTGTAAAGCGTCTCTAATTCTCTCAATATGCACTTTTTCCCTTTCGTTTTGACCATTTGACCTTGGAATATTTACCGTTAATAACACCATATGTTATTGGTCAGACTCAGCAAAAGTGTTCTTTTGGTGTGATTTTGATTCGAGATCAAAGGTGGTATGTCAGACGATAGGTGTCTGAGATCTCGCACTATTTCTCGACGAATGATTGATGTTGCTGTTGTTTTTATTGTTGTTGTTCTTCTTGCTAGTACTGCTACATATAATGATGATGATAATGATGATGATGGTGATGATGACAACAGCGACGACGACGATAGTGGTGAATGATAATATACCATACCCATTCACCCCCAACATTCACAACTGCCATAAAAAATATATCAACGTCATCATAATTGTTATCCTCATCACCACCACGACGATACCACCATCATTATCATCATTATTGCCGCCGCCACTACTATCACTACAACCACCGCCACCACCACCACCACCACCACCACCACCACCACCACCATCGCTATCACCTAATTACATACCATTACTAATGACACTACATACAACAAGCATCACCATCACAACCACTAACGTATTTCACCCGCTCCTCTTCCCCTCATCTTTCGTGTCTTCTTCGTCTTTTTTGCTCCACAATCTTTTACTTTTCTACTGTTATTAAGTGTTTAAATAGAATCAGTATTGCTACAAGCGTACACCTAAATAAGTTAATTATCTTCACATCGTTATTTTCTTGTCTTAATTCATATTGCTTATTTTTTTTTCTTTCATAGATTTTATTTTATTTTTTTAATTTTTATCCTGTAAGTTTGTTTTCATTCATGTTTGCATTTGTTCCTCTCCTTGTTGTTATCGCTATTATTACAATAAGTTGTTCTTGTTGGTACAGCAGTCGCTGTTATCATAGTTGTTATTGTTGCTTGTCTCGCCTGTGCATCCAAAATCGCCTCCGGCTAAAGACCCCTCAGTGCAAATAAAATAGATGTCAAAATAAAATAAAATTCATAGGAAAAAATATTTTGAAAAGAATCCAATTATATTATATATATATATATATATATATATATATATATATATATATATAATATATATAAATCAACGAAAAAAAAAAAATTTACCAAAAATGCTCTTTAAAAAAGGACGCCATTACATGTAGTCAAAATGTCGGCGTATAAAAGCTATTATTGTGAAATTACTTTTTACTGATACCGCTCTTTTCTTTTATATATAGATTTCATATGCTTTATATTTTGTATTTGATGTTTCGAATACTTTAGACACTTTCTCTTTGTTTTATTTTATTTACCCTATATATATATATTTATATATATTTTATAATTTATGTATTTTCCGTTTCCTATTTAATACTTTCTGTCATTTTTATATAGTTATACAACACATACATACACAAAAATACACACACACGTATGTATGTATGTATGTATGTATGTATGTATGTATGTATGTATGTATGTATGTATGTATGTATGTATTGTATGTATGTATGTATGTATGTGTGTGTCAATATTTCTTTGCTTATATTTATATATTTTATACATTTTATGCTTACATGTATTTCAGATGTTATATGTTTCGTGATGTTTTTCTTAAATATTTCTCCCCATATATTTCGATATATGTATATTTATATTTAATTCATTTTACACATTTTATAATCTATGCATGTCTGTCTGCCTGTCTGTATGTACGTATTTACATATGCAACACACCAACAGACTACATACATTAATATGTATGCATACATGTGTGTAGGTATATATATATATATATATGTGCATATATAT
>NC_043007.1:66625041-66655041 GCF_006345805.1 Octopus sinensis | reverse complement strand
AACACTGAAAAGACTCTTGGCTTAGAAGTTGTATCGCAGTGATAATGACGTGATATCTGCTTTTGATGACTTTTTTGACCAACAGGATGAAATTTCTACACCAATGGTATTCAAGCACTGCAACACCGATTGGAGAAGCGTGTGGATCGCTCGCAAGGGGAACTATGTTGAAAAATAAACCTTATTTCCTCGCTTTCCATGTACATACAATATGATGTTGATGATGGCTGTCTATTCGTGACCGAGGAAGACCACCACTGACCATTACCCATTCAAATAGCCTGCAATATTCTTGCATGAGGTTATTACACCAGCTGTCGGCTTCACCTGGATTCAGGCCCATGGATTCGATGCTCAGCACGGCGCTCTTCTACTGCACTGGGCACCGGATAGTCGCTTCATTGGCGATTGCAAAACCTAAAATTTTAGGTTCAATAAAGCATGCACAAAATGTAGATCCCCTCGACCCTACTGACATGATCCAGAGACAGGATCATGTCAGGGCAAGATATCCAACACTAAACAACGGCGGCGTGGACGACGTCCATAAGAACAGCAATAGCAACAAGAACATCAGCAACAACAAAGACGACGACGACAACAGCAACAACAGTAGAGGTGCAATGGCCCAGTAGTTAGGGCAGCAGACTTGCGGTCGTAAGAACGCGGTTTCGATTCCCGGTCCTGGCATTGTGAGTGTTTATTGAACAAAACACATAAGCTCCACGAGGCCCCGGCGGCAGAGGGTGGCGAATCCCGCTGTACTCTTTCACCACAACTTTCTCTCACTCTTTCTTCCTACTTCTGCCACAAAGCAGAAGAACCACGGTGTAACCCACTATGGTGTGGTAAACTTTCAGACCCTAGTCTAGATTGCGAATCCTCTGTACCCTAGGATGGTTCAGCTTTCCAGCCGTTAAAAGCCACCGTTTACGGAATGAGGATAACAACGTAGCTTTCGCACCCGTGCAACCGCCAGTCTATCAGAAGAAGAAGAAGAAGAAAGAAGAAGAGAAGAAGAAGAAGAAGAACAAGAAGAAGAAGAAGAAGAAGAAAGAAGAGAGAAGAAGAAGAAGAAGAAGAAGAAGAAGAAGAAGAAGAAGAAGAAGAAGAAGAAGAAGAGAAGAAGAAGAAGAAGAAGAAGAAGAAGAAGAAGAAGACAACTGCAACAACAATAGCAACAACTTGGTTGAAGCAAAATTATAACTACTCTTCTTTGTCTGAAACTTTCCCAATAGAATGCAAACGACACACTTTCCTCTATTTTGAGAAAAGAAAGTAGTACTATTTATAACTGGCGTATCATTTATTGATTACATACCCATTCGATTATCTATACAAAAGTGATTGTTTTTATTTATTTATTTATTTATTGCTTTATTTTTCTTTTAATATATATTAAAGATTGGTTGTAAGACAAGAAAAAAAAAAGAATTTGTAAACATCATTTAATGATGAAAACAGAAGAGGATGATGAGGTAGGGTAATGTGACGGAGTGGTGGTTGTGGTGGGGAAGTGGTGTTGCGGTAGAGGTTTGGTGTTGTGGCTGGCAGTGATGGTGTTGATGGTGAAGGTGGTGGTAGCGAAGTTGGGTGGTGTGATAGGCGGTGGTGTGGTTATGCTGGAGTTGCGTCGTGGTGGTGGTGGTAGTGGTGGTGGTGGTGGTAGTGATGGTAGTGGTAGTAGTAGCGGCGGCGGTAGTGGTGGTAATGGTGGTGATAGCGGAGTTGCGTGGTGTAGAGTGTGGCGGTGGTGGTTGTGGTGATGGTAGTTGTGGTGATGGTGGCGGTAGTGTTGGCAGTGTTGGTGGCGGCGGAGTTGTGTGGTGTGATGGTGGTAGTGGTGGTGGTAGTGGTGAATATCTGTGGAGTGGCTGTTGCTGTTGTTGTTGGTGATAGTGAAGGTGTGATGGGTGACGCTGGTGGCATTTTAGCAACCACTACCACCAACGATAACAGCAACAACAGTAACACCAACTATAGCATCAAAACCTACTACTACTACTACTACTACTACTACTAGTCACAAGCAACAACAACAACAAAAACAGCAACGATAACAACAGCATCAAAGGTCCATTCAGTAACGATAACAGCTTCAGCATGATGAACGAAATCATATAGGCACAAGTATGGTTTTTTAGGTAAGAGGTTTTCTTGGTAACGATGAGGTATTGGGTTCAGTCTCACTATGAGACAAATGACTTTTCTTACAGCCCCGAGCCAAGCAAAGCTATTTGACGGAAGGAACTGAAAGAAACCCGTCATGTATATAATTCTGCATGTCTGTGTGTGTATGTATATACGTGTGTGTGTGCATATGCATATATATATATATATATATATATATATTATATATATATATATCTATATATATATATATATGAAAAAAACAAGTAAAAAATAGAAAATGCTAAAATAATTTTATAGTGAACATTCAGTACCGTTTCGGTCATTTTGAGACCTTTTCAAATGTAACGTTAAATAATTAAATTTAGAAAAATTTTTCTAAATTAATTATTTAATCGTTACAGTTGAAAAGGTCTCAAATGACCGAAACGGTTACTGAAATGTTCACTATAAAATTATTTTAGCATTTTCTATTTTTTACTTGTTTTTTCATATATATCAACTCGTGTGTTCCTTTCACCCTTATACATATGATATATATATATATATATATTATATATATTATATTATATTATATATATAGATATATATATATATATATACCTATATATACATATATATACATATATATACATATATGTATATATGTATATGTATATTATATACATATATATATATATATGTATATATGTTATATGTACATATATACATATACATATAGGTATATATGTATATACGATATATACATATTGTATATATATACGTATATATACATTATTTATATATTTATACATATATGCATATATGTATATACGTATATATGTATAAGTATGTATATATACGTATATATGTATGTGTATATATATATTTATATAAGTACGTATATATACATGTAATGATATATATTATATATATATATATATATACATACAAACACATATACATACGTTTATATGAGTGTGTGTGTGCGTATGTGTGTGTGTTTGTGTGTCTGCGTTGTGTTTGTCTCCCACCACCATTTGACAACCGGTGTTTCTTTACGCCACCATAACTTGAAAGATTGGCAAAAGAGGTTTGATAGAATAAGTACCAGATTTAAATGATAAGTTACTCGAATAAATCCTTCAAGAAACTGTTCCAGCATGGGCCACAATCCAATGACTGAAATAGAAGACTTAAGACAAAAGGAAGATATATCATCAGTAAACGAGAAGAGGAAGGAGAGGAAGAAGACTATCGACCGAACTACCCCCCCCCCACACACACCACCGACGACAACAACAACAACAACGACAACAATATTATCAAGAAGCAGAACTACAATCACAACAACGGCAGCAGCAGAAGGACAGTGTCCATTTTAGAATGCTATTGATTACTTGTCAACGGTGACGTACGTATCCCCATGACAACAGTTGACCTGTGTTGCCATGGACGCTATGATAGAATTTCTCCTCAAGTACGTAGAAACGGTACGATTGTGAGGTTGTGTATATGTATGCAGCTATACATATTCACACACACGCGCTCCCGCGCGCACACACATGCAAACTTTAGTATGTGCATGCATGCATTTGCGTATGTATGTTTGTATGTATATATGCATGCATGCGTCTATCTATCTATCAATGTGTCTAAATGTCTGTCTGTCTGTCTGTCTGTCTGTCTGTTTGTATGTATATATGCATCTATATATCTATATACACATACATACATACATACATAATACACATATATATATATATATATATGACATCACAAGAACTTATAAACTTTGGGCAGAACGACAAATAATTCTCTTTTGGAACAGTGAATCTCTAAGCTTGTAAAATATATATATATAAAAGTCAGGTTGTGTGTGTGTGTGTGTAAATCCGTATAACTTCTGAAGTTCAAAAACTGATTTTCTCCAAACTGGGAGCATACATTACTTATGTTCCAGAGATGGTTTTAGACTCTTAAAATTTTTCGCATAATGAGTAACGGGCCCTCTGGGAGAAGAAAATACCCTTTCTTGGGTTACATGGAGAAAGGAGATAACTCTTTGCGAAGTAACTTCCAGAAACTGATAGTCCTTCTTATATCAAGCGCGATTAATCCATTGAACGTTTTTCATCTTTTTAAAATATTGATATTAATTAATCTTTTTTATTGTCATTTAATTATTAACACAACTGTGTCATCTCAGTTCATTGTATATATTTCTTAAAACCCAGAAGACATTAATATCGCTATATGTATGTATGTATGCATGTATGTATGTATGTATGTATGTATGTATGTATGTATGTATGTATGTATGTATGTATGTATGTATGTATGTATTATGTATGTATGTATGTATGTTTGTATGCATGTGTGTGGGTATATATATGTATGTGCGTGTGTGTGTACATGCGCCTGTACGTACACTCATGCATGCACAGGTATATATATATATACGCATGTATACGCATGTATACACATAAAACATTCACATGTATGAATGTATGTATACATACTTTTGTGTGCATGCATGTTCACTTCTGTTTATGATTATTTAAATTATTGCTCTCAGGTAGAAGCTGGTTTCTAACAAAGTTCCATCACTACAATTTAGATTAAAAGTAACACATTTGAAACATGAGAAAATCCGCTCATACTTTTACTGCTCCACTTACAGACTGTATTAGTAATCTATGAATTAGCTGGTTGATTTTTTTCCCTGAAAACCCTAGCATGTCTAAATTGTTACTTAGGCATTTACTCACAAAACCATGTGCACCAATTATTATTGGCATAAATGTGAATTTATAATCTGGATATAGAAGCTGGAGGTGTCCAAGCAGTTGTCCATAGTTATCCTCTTTCTCTTTAATTTTTCAAGTGATATTCGCATCAGCGGAACAGTTGACCTCCATAAAGGTACATACTTTTTCCTGTCTGTCCCAAACAACAATATCCTGCCTGTTATATTTACATTTAACAGAAACTTTGATAGGAATGTTCCTCCAGTATTCTTTGTATTGCATTTGCGTACGTATTCAATAACAGGGGAATTCTCAGTATGTATTCCAAGACAGTCTTTTTTTCTGGCTGGCATTGTATATTGTCTTTGCGACAACGTCGTGTCGCACAGGGAAGTGGTACCTTTGTGAGATTTTTTGGTAGCTGCAAATCCCATGTGTGATGTCTCCTACAGAAATATGACATAATATACATTTTCGGTTGAACTTGGAACTCCAAGGGTTTCACTCTCTTTTGTTTATTAGGTATTTCGTAGCAATCTCATATTCTTGGATTGCAAATACGTAGCCTTCGAAATGTGATGCAATATAACAGTTACGAGTCCAAGGGATGCTTCATTTCATGTCGATATTAATAGTCTTCTTCAAGTATTTGGTAAACATACCCATGCATAATAATTTTTTGGTATGCTGGACGTTTCCTCTCCAGGTCTTCTTCGAGGTAAGCTAGTCCCGCTGAATAGGGGTTCTTTGGCAGGTCAGGAAGAGAGTTCTTCCTGAGGCGCTCACTCCTAACACGTAAGATATTGCTCTCCTCACTGTTCAGCACTAAATTGATGTATCTATTTTGCTGCTGTTCTTTAGCAAGTACTGTCTGAGAGAGACTATGCGACATTCAAAGGCTGTCAGAACTGACCCCAAGCCTCTACCTCCTTATTACGTAGAGTCTGCCGATATCCCTATTTCTGTGGAGATTTCCAATTGATGTCAGTATCTTCTGGGTTTTAACGTCTATGTATTTATGTATGCATGTATGTATGTATGTATGTATACACCTCTCTTTCTCTCTCCCTCTCTTGCGCACGCTCAGTGTATGTGTTTATATATATATATATATATATATATACATATGTATGTATACGTATATATATTTATAATACATATATATATATACATATTCATATATATATATATATATACATATATATATGTATATATATATATATAATATATACATATATATATGTATATACATATATGTATATACATAGACATATGTGTATATATATATATATATATATATATATATATATATACGTATATCTATACATACATACATACGTATATATATATATATATATGCATATATATACAGGTATGTATATATGCATACCTGTGTGTATGTATGTATGTATGTATGTATGTATGTATGTATGTATGTATGTATGTATGTATGTATGTATGTATATACGTATATATGTATGTATGATACCTGCATGCATGTAAGTATGCATGTATGATGCCTGCATGTATGTATGTATGTATGTATGTATGTATGTATGTACGTATGTATGTATGCGTGCGCGCGTATGTATGCATCAATCTATCTCTCCACCTCCCTCTCTTTATATATATACATATACAGGTATGTACGTAATCATGTATACGCATATCATACACACCAACGTGCATTTATGAGCGAACAAGCGTACATAGATGATGTGTCAATGACGTTTGACTTGTGCAAACAGTGAGCCATTAACGGTCTTTGATGGACAGCGAGCGAGACGATTAAAACGATGTGTATAGGTTTGATAGCATATATTCTGTGTGTATGTATACATGTTTGGGTATGTATGCATGAAGATTTTTGTGTGTGTTGTTTGCATGTGTGACAACGTACACTTTGCGTTTATGTATTTATGTATATGTATTTCTGGGCGCATATATCCATTTATGAGTAGCATAAATGGATACACGCTTTGTGCGTTTGTGTGTGTGTGTGTGTGTGTTTTTTTTTCTGTGTATGTGTTTGTACGTGTGTATGTGCCTATATATTTTTCTATGTGTAGATGTATGTTGTGTCCGCATGTATTTATGTGTTGTTTGTATGTATTTACCAATGTGTGTGCGCGTGTGTGTATGTGTGTGTGTGTGTGTATGTACGTGAATGTTTGTGTGTGGAGAGAGGATTGGGTTTATGTGTCCGTATATATTTTAGTGTAAGTTGTGTGTGTATGTGTGAGATCGTATTGTGTGTGTGTGTGTGAGAGAGAGAGTGAGAGAAAGAGAGAGACGTGTTCTGTATATGAGTGTGGATGTGCATGTGTGTGTGTGTGTGAGCGTGTGTGCCTCTGTGTGTGTGTGTGTGTGTTTGTGTGCACGTAGTCTTGTGTGTAAATATGTATCTGTATTTAGAGATTTCTATGTGTACGTGTATGTGTATGTATCTGCATAGATACGCGTCGATACCTTTCCGTGCATGCTCGTGCGTGCAGTTAAACATGCATGCTTGCTGCACCATATTCTATTTACATAGGTGTGCACCTGTTTCTAACAAAGTGTGCATAGGTGCACAGGGGAGGGCCCTCCTGATAACACATTTACCCACGAGAAAATGCAAAACCATTACTGGTTTGTTTGTGCATGTGTGTGTATTTCTGTGTGCGTATGTATGTATGTGAGTGGCGTGTTGTAAATAGATCTTGATGTGCAAATATAAATGTATATGTGTAAACACAATTGTATATGTGTAAATATATTTTGCATATGTGTAAATATATTTTGTATATGTAAATGCGGAAAAGTGTGGCTTTGTATATATGTACAAAGGCCGTGTGTATAGCTTACGTGGGAAGAGACAGAGCCTTATAAGACTGGGACACGGCAGTTGAAGTAATCAATAGCTGTTACACTATTTATCTCTGCGCCGTGTGCATAACCGAAATGGATCTTCATGGTTCATTCCACTAACCGCTGGCTAGCTGTTACTGTTGCTGCTGCTGTTGTTGTTGTTGTGGTGGTGGTTGTTGTTGTGCTATAGTGAAGGCACGTGGCTTTCTGGTTAGGGTATTCGGCACACGATCGTAAGGTCGTCAGTTCGATGCTTGGCAGCGCGTTGTGCCCTTGAAGTAAGACACTGTATTTCACATTGCTCTAGTCCACCCAACTGGCAAAAAATACATAGAGAGTCAGTCTTGTCACATTCCGTGTCACGATGAATCTCCCTAAGAACTACATTAAGAGCACACATGTCTGTGGAGTTCTCAGCCACTTACACGTTAATTTCACGAGCAGGCTGTTCCGTTGAACGGATCAACTAGAACACTCATCGTCATAACTGACGGAGTACCAGTCTTGTTGTGCCTTTGTTGTTTAGCTCCGCTTTAAAGCGGACTAATGAAGTCAAAGATGTTCTAGTTGTGATCAATCCATTATTTATTTATTTATTTATTTATTTATTTATTTATTTATTCTAGAATTACATTATGCAGTATGTCCTTCCTTATTTTAAGACATTATGATGTGACTTGCATTGAATTAAGGTGAGTGAACGACCTGCATCCAAATATAAAATCTAAGCACTGATAAAACCTAGAAAAAAGAAAACAAGAAAAAAAGAAAAAAGATAGTGAAAGTCTAATCCTTAAAAGCAAAGCAGGGATAAAATATAATTTGTGCTTCGTAAGATGTTTGCTTCTCAGCCACAAGATTCCGGATTCAGTCCCAATGTGTTTTTTTGCCAATAGGGAAAGAGCAGGTTTCTAACCTAGATCCAAGTCTCCTTTACTGGAATTTTAGCATCACCAGGGTGTGTATGAATGAATGTATGGATGCATGCATACATGCATACATACATACATACATACATACATACATACATACATACATACATACATACATACATACATACATGCATGTATGTGTGTATGTATGTATGTATAGTGCAGATTTGTATGTTTTGTTTCTCATACATATAGCTGCATATCTAGACATGCTGATATATACTTAAATGATAAACTTCTGGAAAGCTTTCCAGATTTTTACAGTTCCAGTGATGGCTTGGATCGGTGGTCTTCGAATCAGCTGTCGCCTCTCTGGTTTTGAGAAGCCTAATTTCTCAAGATTGGCATTTGGTCAGTGCCCAATAATTACAGGTATAAACCTGAACTTGTAATCTGAATAGAGTAACTGCAGATTCTTTAATAGTTCAGCGTAGGTATTTTCTTTTCCCCTCATCTTTAGCTTTATGTTAATGTCCACTGCGGAGCTGATTTACACAACTGTACCTTCCATCTTAAATTACTATGTCAGGTCTATTAGGTGTACAGCTTACTGAGGTTTTCACAGGGTCATTCCACCAGTACTCCGTATGTATGTATGTATGTATGTATGTATGTATGTATGTATGTATGTATGTATGTAGGGATAATTCACGAAAAAAAAAAACAAAAGACGAAGACAGGTTGTGTAGAAAACAAACAGATGTATTAGTATAACGCTCGGGAATTGAAAAACTCTTTTACGTTTCGAGCCTACGCTTTTCCACAGAAAGGAACACAGAAAGAAACAAGGAGAGAAAAAAATGTGTGTAGTGGCTAACGATCTATCATGTATATATGTATGTGTGTGTATGTATGTAAGTATAATGTAGGTATGTATGCATGAATGTATGCAGGTTCGTATGTATGTATACATACATGCATTTATGTATGTATATGTTTGTCTTCTGTTTTTAATAATTTAAATTCATTCTCTGGAGAAGGAGCTGCTTTCTAACAAAGATACAAAGCTCCACCATTGAACCGTAGATTTCGAAAACAATGTCACATTTTTAACCTGAGAAAGGTCTTGCATAATTTTACTGTTCCACATCTAGATTGTATTTGTAACGTGCGAGTCAGTTGGTTAATTTCTTTTTTCCAAAAATCCAAACTTATCAAGACTGACGGTTAGCCATTTACTTACAAAGGCAAGTGCTCAAATCATTATTGGTATACTCTTTTACTCTTTTACTTGTTTCAGTCATTTGACTGCGGCCATGCTGGAGCACCGCCTTTAGTCGAGCAAATCGACCCCGGGACTTATTCTTTGTAAGCCCAGTACTTATTCAATCGGTCTCTTTTGCCGAACCGCTAAGTGACGGGGACGTAAAGACACCAGCATCGGTTGTCAAGCAATGCTAGGGGAACAAACACAGACACACACACTTATATATATATATACATATATACGACAGGCTTCTTTCAGTTTCCGTCTATCAAATCCACTCAAAGGGCATTGATCGGCCCGGGGATATAGCAGAAGACACTTGCCCAAGATGCCACGCAGTGGGACTGAACCCAGAACCATGTGGTTGGTTAGCAAGCTACTTACCACACAGCCACTCCTGCGCCTAAAATGTAAATTTGTAATCTAGGTATGTATGTATGTATGTATGTATGTATGTATGTATGTATGTATGTATGTACGTGCATGTACGTATATGTGTGCGTTTCACGTGATTTCTGGTTATCTCGCTTCGGCCTGTTAATAGACACTAATCACAGAAAATCAGAAAGTGGCATTCGTGTTGTACAAGCGTTTATCACTGTAATCTAATGACATACAGATGTCTCTTTGTGGTGACCTTGTTTGTCATTCCATCTCCTGTAAGTCCTGTGGCGATCGAAGAGTCGCGACGTGTGCAAATCTAAGCAACTGGAACCGCACAGGCATGCAGGTCTGCAGTGCAACTCCATAGCAATCTGAGAGGTCATGGACGGAAAGTCGGTAATGCCATTGACAACGAAGAAGCAAAAGGAGACAGCAATTATCTGTGAAGATGACGTAATCACTATGTATGTATGTGTGTATGTATGTATGTATGTATGTATGTATGTATGTATGTGTGTGTGTGTGTGTATGTATGCATGCATGTGTGTATGTATGCATGTATGTATTATATGTTTATGCATGCATGTATGTGTATGTATATATGTGTGTATATGTATATATATGTATGTATGTAGGTAGGTACGTATGTATATACCTATGTATATATATGTATGTATGTAGGTAGGTACGTATGTATATACCTATGTATATATATATATATATATATATATATATATATATGTATGTAGGTATTTATGATTGTACGTATGTATGTTTAAATATGTGTATGTATGTATGTACGTATGTATGTATGTATTATATGTATGTATTATGTATGCATGTATGTATATATGCTCGTATGTGTGTATATATGTATGTAAATAAACCTGAGAGAGTGGCAAAGTGTTTTACGAGCTTTTGTCACTTAAATCCGGTGACGTACAGATGTTCAACTGTCATTTAATTTCTTGGTCTGATGAGAGTAAACCAGAACAATCAGACTGAATGTGAGACTGCTATCATCCGACAAAATGAAGCAATCATCATGATGAACATCGTAATCATCATGATCGTCATGATTATCAATATTATCAGCATCATCATCATGTATGTACGTACGTACGTACGTAAATATGTATATATGCATGTACATGAGTGTTTATGTCATTATTCAGTTTTATTTCAAGATTTCTTGCCAATGGAGAAAGAGCTTGTTTCTAACCTAGATCCAAGGCTCCTTCATTGGAATTTCAACAACATCAACTGGGTATTTTCTGTATGAATGTATCTATATGTTCAGGTTCGTATATTTTGTTTTATGTATGTATTCTTATGCATATAGTCGCTTGTCTAGACATGCTCATATATACTTAAATGATAAACTTCTGAAAAGCTTCACAGATTTTTATAGTACCAGTGATGGCTTGGATCTTCAGTCTTCGAATCAGCTTTCTCTTTTCTGGTTTTGAGAAGACTAATTTCTCAAGATTTGTATTAAGGTAGTTTGTTGCATATTCCAGTGCCCTCCAAATTACAGGTATAAACCTGAACTTGTAATCTGGATAAAGTATGTATGCATATATATATATATCTATATATATATATATATATATATATATATATATGTGTGTGTGTGTGTGTGTGTGTGTGTGTGTGTGTGTGTGTGTAAGCATGCATATGAATGTGTGTATGAATGTAGGTAGGTAGAGAGATAAGTTCGAACAGGTAAGTGCAAAACACAAATCTCTTATTCTTCATATAAACGTACTTTCATCTTGTTAAATATCATACCGTGAACTTTGATAATTCTTTCTGATTTTGTAACAAGGCCAGCAATCTTGTCGTGCGAGGGAAGTTAATTACATTGATACCAGTGCTCATCTGGTACTTAAAATGAAGTATGTCTGATATTTTTAATTATATTTTTCTTTATATGTTTCTTTACTGCCCTCAAGGGGCTAAACACAGAGGGGACATACAAGGACAGACAAACGGATTAAGTAGATTACATCTACCCCAGTGCGTAACTGGTACTTAATTTATCGACCCCGAAAGGATGAAAGGCAAAGTCGACATCGGCGGAATTTGAACTCAGAGATAAAAACAGCAGATAGACAGATAGGCAGAATGACTTTCAGACAGACGAACAAATAGACAAATAGACAGGCAGGTAGACAGACATTGATACGGAGAGAAAACCACGGTTGTGTTGGAACTTGCATAATTGTCCCCAGAGTATCTTGCCTCATTGGTTTCACTTTGCAATTAATTAGATTGATCTAGCGATGGGTGGGTGGAAAAAAGAAGTGTAACGGGGTTGGGGAGATTAATGGTAGTAGTGGTAGTAGTATCAAACTTAATTGTGGTAGTTATGATGATGATGGCAGTGGCGCTAGTAGTGGTAGCCATAGAGATGATGATTGTGGCTGTGGTGGAGTTGGTGGTTGTTGTGGAATTGTTTGAAGTAGAAGAGATGGTGGTGATTATGGTAGGAGCGGTGGTGGTGATGGTGGTGTTGGTGATGGTGGTGTTGGTGGTGATGGTATTGGTGGTGATGGTGTTGGTAGTGATGGTACTGATATGGCAGCGGTGATGGTATAGTGAAACTGGGTCGGTATTCTTCTTCTTCTTCTTCTTCTTCTTCTTCTTCTTCTTCTTTTCTTATTATTATTATTATTATTATTATTATTATTATTATTATTATTATTAGTATTATTATTATTATTAGTAGTAGTAGTAGTAATACTAGTAGTATTAGTATTAGTAGTAAGAGTTGGGTGTTCGTTGTGGCTCGGGTGGCAGAGATGGTATTAATAGTATGGTCGGGTGGTGGTTGTTGTGGTGCAGCAGATGATCGACAGGGTGGCAGTAACGGTGGTTGTGTAGTGCGGTGGTTGTGTAGTGTGGTGGTTGTATAGCGTGATGGTTGTGGTGATTTTGCTACAAGCTGTTAGCTGTGGCATCGATGTTGTTGTACAACCCCAAGTCAATCATGTCAAGAAGACCTATGACCACATGTTCACGTGCAATCCAGCCTTTAACATACCGTCTTTTATTGACTACATTTTCTTACATGTCCTGTATGTATGTCCGTGTATGCATGCATGTATGTATAAATGTATGTATGCATGCATGTATGTATAAATGTATGTATACATGTATGTTTCTATGCATGTATGCATATATGTATGTATGAATGTATGTTTCACATTTAAAGGTTTTCCTACATCTGAATGTACACGAACGTATTAAATTCACACACACACACACACACACACACACACAGACACACACACACACACACACGGACACAGAGAGAGTGAAAGTGCGTGGCTTAGTCGTTCTGATCTTCATTTCACGTTATTCCAGTCGACTCATCTGGCAAAAATGAGTAATCATGTGACTGACCGTCCATGGAAACCGGAAAACCGGTCCTATGAGTCTAAATGACTTGGGAAGGAACTTTATCCATTTTATCTTTAAAATATATATAGATATAGACGCAGGCGTGGCTGTCTGTTAAGAAGCTTGCTTCCCAATCACATGGTTCCGAGTTCAGCCTTATTGCGTGACACCTCGGGAAAGTGTCTTCTACTATGGCCTCGGGCCGACAAAAGCCTTGTGAGTGGATTTAGTAGACGGAAACTGACAGAGACCAGTCGTAAATATATATATATATATATATATATATATATATATATATGTGTGTGTGTGTGTGTGTGTGTGTGTGTTTATCTGTGTTTGTCCCACATCCCATCATCTCTGGACAACCGATATTGGTGTATTTACAATCCTGTAACTTAGCGTTTCGGCAAACCGAAAATAAATACTAACCATACAAGTCCTGGGGTCGATTTGTTCGACTAAAAACCCCTTAAGGCGGTGCCCCAGCATGGCCGCAGTCAAATGACCGAAATAAGCAAAAGAATAAAAGAATAAAAGAGTGTGTCTTTTTTCAGTTCACTTCACATTTCGTTACTCAGAGTTTTTTGCAAACAAACATATAAGAACTCATTGAAATTCCGAGTTATGCTGCTTCTGTCGCTATATAAATGCACCATGACCAATGCCCTGACGCATGATCCTTACTTCTCCACATCAGATCTCAAATGTTACTTGATACCAGCTAACAAAGGAACACATGACTGCCACTTGAACCCCGTAGAAAGAGCAACCAAATATCTGTAAGTAAAAATGACATTAGCTTAAAAGCAAAGCATGCCTTGAACAGTGGACAGTCATAGCTAGAACATATGAACATATGAGTGGACGGTCATAGCTAGAACAGGTCTACTCAAACAGTGCTGATTTGCGGCTAAATGGTAACAAAAAGGAATAAGTATAGGAGAGTTCATTCAATAGAATAAGAACATTAAAACGAGAGGGAACATGCGCAAACAACCTCTGTCTCTTGCAGCCTCAAACATTCAGGGATTTAATCTTTGAGCCACTAGACATTTGGGGGTAGAGGACAAATATATGAGATGTATTGTTCATAAAGGCACGATCATTTAAAAAATAATTACCCCCCTCCTACACACACACAAAGTATTGTTCAACCGGGGAGGGAATATGTGTAGCACATGGTTCTAAAAGAAAGTATCCTGGATTGAAATTGAAACACAAACCACACGGTCATTCCTGCAGCCAGCGATTGTTTGCAATTTGGTACTGCCCAGTGCTCTTCGCCGCGGTAAATAAAACTATTATAGATGGTAGCAGATATTCTCAGCCAAAAAGAGAACATAACTTATTCGCAAGAATTTCAAATTCTTTTCTGGTAGTCAGACATTTTATACGTCTCTAAATACAATTCAGAATTTGATAAACTTCTTGCTTCAAACCATGATGCCTCAAATATTGATTTCAGTTATTCATTTAGGCCAGGGGCTCTCAACCAATTTTTCTTATCTATGGACTCCTTTGATTACTATTTTAATCTGGTGGATTTCCATAACCATTCGATGTTTAAAAACTAGTATTATAGAAACCTCTATCAAAATTCTTATATTGTTTTTCACACATTAACTTGTGAAAATATTAGAGAAAGAAACGGAAAATTACATAGAAATAAGTATGCCGGTGGTGATGAAATATTTTGTGGAACTGAATGGCAGAGTTGTATATATATATATATATATATATATATATATATATATATATAGAGAGAGAGAGAGAGAGAGAGATAGATAGATAGATAGATAGATAGATAGATAGATAGATAGATAGATAGATAGATAGATAGATAGATAGATCGCTAGCCACTACACATTCATTATTTTCTCTCTTTGTTTCTTTCTGTGTTCCTTTGAGGAAGAGCGTAGGCTCGAAATGTTAAAGACTTTTTCACTTCCCGAACGTTATACTAATACATCTGCTTGTTGTCTACACCACCTGTCTTCGTCTTTTGTTTTTTTGTGAATTCTCCCAATATATATGTATTATTAATCGAAAGTAATTATTTTGAGAGTCTTGCATAATTTATGAATGGCATTGTTGAGTAAGCGAACTTTACAATTTCCCCAGGCCGCAACATAGTAAGAGAATTTTGAGTATATTAAAGAATAATAAAGAGTGATTCTAACATTTTCGGGAAGAAGGTAAGACCGGTTCGGTTTTGTTGGGTCTGTCTTGTTGCATAAAATTCCAGAAGCAATTTGCTCTGAAGATTAAACTCTGTAGTAAAAGATTGTCATATATTTGGTGGTCATCCATCAATATTTGATAATGCATGGTACTTCTCTGAAACAGGAAGGAGAATTTGGTTTTACCTTTGCCATCATGTGTGCAGTTTTGTCAAGAGACAACATAGACGTTTGTTAAGTTCGAGAGTGGGTGAGTGAGTGAGTGAGTGAGTGAGAGTGTGAGTGAGTGAGTGAAGGAAAGAAATAGGAGTGAGAAGGAGAGAAGTGAGGATTGTTTCTATATTGCTTCGCCATTTCTAACGACTGTTGTTACTTGCCAAGTTTTTTTTTTATTCATTTGGCGTTGTAGTCTCACTTAAACTGGCAACAAAGCATAAAAATGCATAAGTCAAATGGTTGAATCAATAGATCGATAGATACATGTGGAATTATCTAGAGAGTTTGGTGAACGGGTAAACGGAGAAACAGATAGATAAATACACAGGATCGACCGACATGTTGTTAGATTGATTGATGAGGTAATTAAGCAGTAAGAAAGATAAAGACATAGATAGACACAGATGTAGGTAAACGTAGGTGATTGTTTCCCATTAAAAGAGAAGCCCTGGGTAACAACGGACGGAGTCAATGACCGGATTCTTACGAATAAAAATCCTCTCAACAAGTTTTGAGTACTCTTTCCTCTCATTTGTTAAAAAAGATTGTGTCTGAATGTAGGCTTACAAAGACTAAGTCCTGGGGTCCATTTGTTCGTCTAAAACCTTTAAGTCGTTGCTCCAGCATGGTCACAGTTAAATGACTGAAACAAGTAAAAGAATAAAAGAATATATATATATATATATATATATATATATATATATGTATGTATATTTATATGTATATATATATCTGAGAGCACACTGCGAATATTGCGTAACTTTTCACATGGAGTCATATACGTGCAATGGCATCAAAAACTGAAGCAATTGTAACTAATAAAATAGTTGTTCTAAATTCATTCTTTACTCATTGGTAAAGATGAGCGAAAAAGAAAACAACTACGCTGGACCACTGACAAATTTACAGCTGCTCTACTAGGATTACAAGTTCAGATTTATACCTGTAATAATTGGGACACTAAAATATTGTAACAAACTGAATCAGCACCAATCTAGAGAAATTAAGCTTCTCAAAACCAGAAAAAGAAAACAGCTAATTAGAAGATTACAAATACAAGCCATGAACTGAACTGTCAAAATATGTACAACTTTCCAAAGCTTAGAATTTAAGTATATATGCGCATGTCTAGACATGCAGCTATATCTATGAGAAGACATGCGTGAAACAAAATACACAAATTTGCAATTCTCTGACTCTAATTATTGCACACATGCACACTAGCATGCACAAATACCTTGTTATTGCTTAAAATTCCAATGAAGGAAGTTTGGATGAAGGTTAGAAACCGGTTCTTTTTATATTAGCTGGAAATCAAGAAATAAAACTAAATGATAATATACATATACTATGTGGCAAGTAGCTTGCTAACCAGCCACATGGTTTGGGGTTCAGTCCCACTGTGTGGCACCTTGGGCAAGTGTCTTCCATTATCTCCTCGAGTCAACCAAAGCATTGTGAGTGTATTTGGTAGACGGAAACAGAAAGATGCCTGTCGTATATATATATATATATATATATATGAATATATTTGTATCTGTGTCTGTGTCTGTCCCCCCACCATCGCTTGACATTCGATGTTGGTGTGGTTACGTCCCCGTAACTTAGCGGTTCGGCAAAAAAAGACCGATAGGATAAGTAATAGGCTTACAAAGATTAAATCCTAGGATCGATTTGTTCGACTAAAGGATGTGCCCCAGCATGGCCTCATTCAGATGACTGAAGCATGTAAAAGAATAAAAGAATGAAAGAATACATACTGAAATGTAATCATAGAATGAAGGATAATGTGTGACAGGAGTGGCTTGCTTACCAACCACATGGTTCCGGGTTCAGTCCCACTGCATGGCACTTTGGGCAAGTGTCTTCTTCTATAGCCTCAGGCCGACCAAAGTCTTGTGAGTGGATTTGGTAGACGGAAACTGAAAGAAGCCTGTCGTGTATATATATGTATATATATATGTGTGTGTTTGTGTGTCTGTGTTTGTCCTCCCAACATCGCTTGACAGCCGATGCTGGTGCGTTCAAGTCCCCGTAACTTAGCGGTTCGGCAAAAGAGACTGATAGAATAAGTACTGTCCTGGGGTCGATTTGCTCGACTAAAGGCGGTGCTCCAGCATGGCCGCAGTCAAATGACTGAAACAAGTAAAAGAGTAAAAGAGTAAAGAGTAAAAGAGACAATGACGATGTAAGTGAATGGGGGGAAGAGAGAAGGCGAGAAAGAAGGAGAGAAAAAGGAGAGATAGAAAGAGAACGAAATATTAGAGAGAGGAGAGCGTGAGTGAATGAATGAGAAGGAAAGAAATGAAGACTAAATAATCGAAATAAATAAACAAGATAAATGAAGGAAAGAAGCAGAAACATGGGGAAAAAAAGAAAGAAGGAAAGAAGCAGAAGATCTCTAAATGGACGGCTATCAAATTTCTTTGCTATTCTTACCGGTAAACAGGCATCATGGCGATATTTTCAAGTCGCCATTGTGTCCTGGACAGCAGCAGCAGCAGTAGCAGCAGCAGCAGCAGCAGCAACAGGATTACAAAAATAAAAATATAGGCATCATTAGTAGCAGCAATATTAGAATCACTATCATTTCTTTCGGCGATGATGATGCGATGATGATGGGGAGGATCTTCCTCCTCCTCCTCCTCCTCCTCCTCCTCCTCCTCCTCTCATCGTCATCATCGTCGTCGTCGTCGTCGTCGTCGTCTTCTTCGTCGTGACAAAATCATTACCACCACCATCACCACCACCACCACTACCACCACAACTACTGTCATCATTGTCGTGGTTGTTATCAGCACCGTCTCTACCGTCACCTCCACGCCCCATCACAAGCAGCAACGCCGCAGCTGCCGTCATCACTTTCAAGCCACAACCGTCACTACCACTACTCTTATCATCATCATCATCATCATCATCATCATCATCATCATCACACAACCATCATCATCATCTATCATCATCTTTCGTCGTCATAATCATCTTTCATCGTCGTCGTCATCATCATCATCATCATCATCATCGATTTCGACTTCGAAGCTGTCGTCAAGAGTAAGAAAGGTCTCTTATCAATAAATTTTCGATTAAGCACAATGGCAATATACGAGAAAATACCTTTCTAACATTATTTCTTTGAAATTCTCTGTCCTTAACCACACGCGCGCTATATACATACATGCATGAATGCATACATACATACATACATACATACATACATACATACAAACATGGATACATACATACATATATGCATATATATGTAAATGTGTAAATCATATCACCGTGATCACCGTGATCGACAAGGCTATCAGATGTTACTATACATCGCTGGTCACAATGCGCTTCGCATTGTTTTAGCCTTCAAATTACGCCACTCCACTGGCTAAGCGAGCAGGCCAACAGAAAAAAGAGTGAGAGAAAGTTGTGGCGAAAGAGTACAGCAGGGATCACCACTACCCCCTGCTGGAACCTCGTGGAACTTTAGGTGTTTTCGCTCAATAAACACTCACAAAGCCCGGTCTGGGAATCAAAACCACGATCCTACAACCATGAGTCCGCTGCCCTAACCACTGGGCCATTCCGTCTCCACATATATGCATATATATATATTATATATATATATATATAATATGAATTAGAGATAAAACCACTATTATGCAACTCAAACAGTGATAGACATAAACCAATACTAAATAACAAATAATATAATATAATTAGTATAATATATAATATATATATATAGATATATAATATATATATATATATATATATATATATATATATTCAAAAAGTATAAAAAGAATTATAAATATAATATAATAAGTAAAAACACTACGTACGTTTTCACGGCTATAATTAAATTCGAATTACAATTAAGTTTAAATTCAATTGAAATAAATTCGAACAAAAATTATAGTCAATCTTCAAGTTAATGATAATAGTTAAATAAATAAGACAATAGAGTTAAACAATATTTTTAATAAATAAATAAAATAATAATTTTTCTTATAAAAAAACTCCAAACTGTCATTACTTTCGAGGCAGTATTTCTTGATATATCAAACATTTCGGCTGTTTTCGTTACACTAGTGCCTGCCATACGGGCACCAACAATTTGACCTCTTTGAAAGTCCGATAGATCTGCCATTTTAATGAATTATAATTACCTTTTTCTGATGATATCTGAAAAGAAGCAACAATTTTAGCAAAACATATTAAGCAACAATAATAATAAATAAAAGAAACATACAAAATAAACAAGCCTTTGACGGTTTTATAGATATTTCAAAATTATGATGCTATGATACTAGGTGCTTCCATTATTTTGTCCAACCCCTGTATATGCATATATATGTATATTGTATATATATTTTGATATATTTTATTTAGCAGAAGTAACAGAGTGACTCAAGGTCCGAGAGATTCGTGCATTGGCGCTTGAAAAGTGATTAGTTAATCTGTTACTTCTGCTAAATATTAATAGAAATATACATATACTCATATTTTGAGTTGCATTTTTCCTGTTTGCCTCAACATACATACATATATATATATATATATATATATATATATAGGTATGTATGTATGTATAAATGTATGCATGTATGTATGAATATATTCTCTTTTACACTTTTACTTGTTTCAATCATTTGACTGCGGCCATGCTGGAGCACCGCCTTTTGTCAAGCAAATCGACCCCCTAGACTAATTCTTTATAAGCCTAGTACTTATTCTATCGGTCTCTTTTGCAGAACCGCTAAGTTACGGGCACGTAAACACACCGCCATCGGTTGTCAAGCGATGTTGGGGGGACAAACACAGACACACATACACACACGCTCGCGCGCGCACACACTACGCACACATGTATATACATATATACGACGGGCTTTCAGTTTCCGTCTACCAAATCCACTCACAAGACTCGTCGGTCCGAGGCTATAGTAGAAGATACTTGACCGAGGTAACACGCAGTGGGACTGAACCCGGAGCCATGTAGCTGGTAAGCAAGCTATTTACCACACAGCCACTCATATTTTTCTCTTTCCGTGTTTTCTTCCATTCTTTCTTCGTTTTCCCCCTCTTAATCCTTTCTGGTGAAGCGCGTAGGCTCGAAGCGTAAAAGACTTTTCCATTCTTCCCGAGCATGAAACTAACACGCCTGCTTGTTGTCACTACACCTGCCTTCGTCTTCTATTTTTTGTTTCTGTAAATTTGAATTATACACGTATATATACGTATATATATATACATATACGTATATACATACATACACATCATACATACATACATACATACATACATACATACATACATACATACATGTGTGCGTGTGCTTGTGTGTAGATATGCATACACAGGCAAGTATGTAACTGTAGACATGCTCACACACACATACATACACACACACACACAAACCCGCACAGAAAAGCACCTGTAGACATGCACTCACTGTCTCTCTGTCTCTCTCTGTCTCTCTCTCACTCGAGTTCTCCGTCTTTCTTTCATAAACACATAAACGCACACTTATATAGCCGTACAAAAAAAAACCCGTATGTACATCTACATACAGGAACAAACGTACTCTCTCACACACCTGCTCCCAAACACACACACACACACACACACACACACACACACTCGGACACACACGCAGGCACATTTGAAGACAAAATCTCTGACTTACGTACCAGTATACACATATACACCTGTACACAAACCACACAAGTATATTAATTCAAGAGCACATGTAATCTCTTTGTCTCTCTCTCTCTCTCTCTCTCTCTTTTTCTCTCTTTCTCTTTCTCACACACACACAGACCTGTACACAGAGACATGTAAATATACATAAAAAAACACACAAACACACAAACACACATAACTGGACACAAAACACCTGTACATACACTCACACAAGAGCACACGAAACCCTTTTCCTTTCTTTCTTCTTTTTTGTTATTTATTCTTCCATTATTACTTGTTTTCATTCATCCTTTCTTTTTCTTTCTTTCTTTCTTTCTATCTTTCTTTCTTTCATTCAGTCATTACTTTCTCACTTAATTCTTTTTCATTCTTTCCCTTCCTTCCTGCCTTCTTTCTTTCTTTTTTTCTTTCTTGCTTTCTTTCTTCTTTCCCTTCCTCTTTCTTTTTCTTTCTTCTTCTTCCTCTTTCCTTTCTTTCTTTCTTTCTTTGTTCTTTCTTTCTTTCTTTCTTTTTCTTTCTTCTTTTTCTTTCTTTCCTTTCTTTCTTTTTCTTCCTTCTCCTCTTTCCTTCCTGCCTTCTTGTTCTTCTATCTCTTCTTTTTCTTTCTTTTTCTTTCTTTCTTCTCTTCCCTTTCTTTTCTCTTTCTGTTTCTCTTTCTTCTCGCAACTTATTTCTTTTCTTTTCTTTTCTTCTTTTCTTTTCTTCCTCCTTTTTCTTTCTCTTTCTCTTTCCTTTGCCTTCTCTTTCTTTTCTTCATCCTTTCTTGTCCTTCCACTCTCTTCCTTTTCTTTCTTTTCTTCTTCTTTCTTTCTTTCGTTCCTTCCTTCGTCTTTCAAAAGCTTTATTTCATCATCCACACACACACCTGTTCACATTACATGAACAACACACACCACACCACACACACACACACACACACACACACGTATATGTATAAGAACTGACAGACTTTCACGTAACTTTTTCTCCTACACCGCTGCCATTTTGAATTAAATTGGAGTAGAAACTATTGTTGCTTTCAATGTTCAGTAATCTTCCTTGGTCTCTGTTCCCCTCCTCCACTCGCTCCTTCACTCCTTCTCCCCCTCTCTCTTTTCTCTTTGTTTTTACTCACCGTGTTCTTAACTGTTTAACTGTATTGCTATTGTTGATGTTGTCTCTTGCGTCGTTGTTGCTCTTGTTGCTATTGTTGCTGCTGCTCTTGAGCGAACGGTCTTCGTCCCAGAGCTCGCAAGATAGGAGAAGTCCGAAGCGTGGTCCTTTGCTATTCGTAAGACACGCAGAAGAGAAAGCAGGTCAACCCCCGACACCGAGAGCATCGACGGACGGATGAATACGCATCCAGGCTCAGCGGTTGCGTCGGAAGTCGGGGAGCTGATGCTGTTGTTACTGTTGCGTTTGGATCCACGTTAACTTTCGTCAAACCATTTCCAACCTATGATCAAAGCATTTCCAAACGCGACCAATGCAATATATATGGAACTTGTGGAATAAACATTATCCATTGTGTCCTGTCTATTTTTTAGCTGATATTTCTAGCAGGTCAACCGGTCACGCAGAGGTTCATTACGTGACATGTTCTGGTTGTTGTTGTTACCACCATTGGAGCTGAAGCTACAATAACCGCGATAAAGTCATCGACTAGAAAGAGTCATACGATATATTTATACATACGTTCATTCATAAATACATACATATATAGATACACATATAGGCGCAGGTGTGGCTGTGAGAAGGCGGCGAGCTGGCAGAAACGTTAGCACACCGGGCGAAATGCGTAGCCGTATTTCGTCTGCCGTTACGTTCTGAGTTCGAATTCCGCCGAGGTCGACTTTGCCTTTCATCCTTTCGGGGTCGATAAATTAAGTACCAGTTACGCACTGGGGTCGATATAATCGATTTAATCCGTTTGTCTGTCCTCTCTGTGTTTAGCCCCTTGTGGATAGTAAAGAAATAGGTATTTCGCCTGACGCTACGTTCTGAGTTCAAATTTCGCCGAGGTCGACTTAAATAAGTACCAGTTACGCACTAGGGGTCGATATAATCGACTTAATCCGTTTGTCTGTCCTTGTTTGTCCCTTCTGTATTTAGCCCCTTGTGGGTAGTAAAGAAATAGGTGTGGCTGTGTGGTAAGAATATTGCTTCAAAGCCACATGGTTCCGGGTTCAGTCTCACTGCGTGGCATCTTGTCCAAGTGTCATCTATTAGAGCCTCGGGCTGATCAAAGCCTTGTGAGTGAGATTTCGTAGACGGAAACTGAAAGAAGCCCTTTGTATTATATTTGTGTTTGTTTGTTTGTTTTAGTCATTAGACTGCAGCCATGCTGGAAGTCCGCTTTGAATTTTTATTCGGATGAATCGACCTAGTACTTAATTTTAAGCCTGATACTTATTCAGTCGGGTCCTTATACCGAAACGCTAAGTCACGGAGACGCAGGCACACATACCAACGCTAGTTGTTTAGCGGTTGTGGCGGTGGGGTGGACTAACACATGCAGTAACACACACACATGTACAAAGGGTTTTTTTCAGTTTCACTCTACCAAATCCACTTGGGCACATGCCCAAGGTGCCACGCAGTGTGTGTATGTATGGATGTGTGTATATGTGTGTGTTGGTGTTTGTATTTGTCTCCACCACCGTTTGACAACCGGCGTTGGTTTGTTTATATCCCGTAACTAGCGCTTCGGTAAATGAGGCCGATAGAGGAAGTATCTCGATTAGATAAGTACTGGCGTCAATTCGTTTTACTAAAATTCTTCAAAGTGGTACCCCAGCATGACTGCAGTCAAGTGACTGAAACATGTAAGAAGAAAAACATATATATAATCAAGAAGAAGAGGCGGAGAGAAAAATCATCATTATCATCACCACCACAAGCAACAGCAGCACCAGCACCTGCACCAGCAGCAGAAGCAACAGACGATGATGATGTTTTAAAACTCTACGAGTTAACAAGGGTTTCCCTACGTGGTTATAAGATTTGCTATAAATAGCAATCTCTTATCTCTTACACTATTTCAGCATATCTATGTATATATACGTATATATATATATATGTATTTATGTGTATATATATATGAGTATGTATAAATGTGTGTGTATATATATATGTATATATATATGTGTATGTGTGTGTGTGTATGTATATGTATATATATATACGTGTGTGAATATATATAAGTATATATGTGTGTGAGTGCGTTTATATATATGCGTATATATATATATATATATATATAATATATATATATATATATATATATATATATATATATATTTTATGTGTGTGTGTGTTTGTGTCTGTGTTTGTACCACCAAAAGCATCACTTAGAACCCGATATTCGAGCGTTTATGTTCCCGTAGTGTAGCGGTTCGCAGAAGATATCGATAGAATAAGCAACAGCCTTAGAAAGAATTAAGTCTAGGGGTCGATTTTCTTCACCTAACAGCGGTACTCCAGCATAGCCACACTCAAATGACTGAAGCACCTAACAGACTAAAAGAATATATATATATATGTAATGTGTATATATATATAGATATATAGATATATATATATATATATATATATATATATATATATATATATATATATATATACACACATGTATATATCCCTTGCTCACATGGCACACACGTGACCATCGGTCATCTTTCTTTCTCTCCGCTGTAACTGGAAGAAGGAGGACGTATCCTTGTTTGTCTTCTGTCCTAGCTTGATTTATGCTTTCGCCACCACAACCTCGTTTAGGCATAGCAGGCCTTCCTGTTTATTTTCATTGTCCTAGTTATGTTACCTATTTTGACTCTCCGCAAAAACACAAATTTTACTTAATTTGCTTTGCGGGAGCCACTGTGTTATCGAAAATGTATATTGTTATTTAATCCGCGATATACGAGAGTAGAAAAACAACCAACAACTAATGAAGGGTCGTTTTTTGTGTTGTTCTCCATTTGTGTCTTTTGTTCGAAAGAAAGAATAGTTCATATTCCATGTACTCGCGCTTCGTATCTTTTTGCTTTGTACACGTTTCGTAACATCCTCTGACCACACACACACACACACACAACACACACACACACACATTATATATTATATTATATATATATATATATATATACATACATACATATATATACATATATATATATATATATATATATATATATATATATACACATATATATATGTATGTATATATATATATGCATACACACACACACACATACACACATATATTATTTATATCATTATATGATTAACGCCACGAATCCTCTTCAAGTAAGCTTTATCTATCTATATATACATATATATGGATATATAATATATAATATATATATATATATATATATATGTTTATAGCCTAAGGACGACCAAAGCCTATGTGAATGTGTTCGTACACGGAAATTGAAAGAAGTCTGTCGTATATATGTATATATTTGTGTGTGTATGTGTCGATGTTTGTATCCCTACCATTGCCTGACGACCTATGTTGCTGTGTTTACAGCAACATAACTTAGCGGTTCGGTATAAGACACTGCTAGAATAAGTACTAGGCTTACAAAGAAGAAATTCTGTGGTTGATTTGATCGACCAACGGCGGTGCTCCAGCATAGCCGCTGTCACATGACTGAACCAAGTAAAAAAAAAAAATGACTATGCCTTTTTTAATCCGAAGCAAGGTAAGGCATCTCTGTTAGTGTGTATATATATATATAATAAAATATATATATTATATATTATATATATATATATATATGCACTCACATGAGCGCGTGCGCACACACACACACGCACACTCAATTTAAGTAATGTTATTGTATATGTATGTCTAAAGCGGGAGATGAACACATATTCCCATATATAATCATCATTCATGCATGCGCGCACAACACGATTACATACCCAAACAAAAACACGCGTACAACAAATGGGTTAACTGTAGAATACAGGTAAATACAACAAACCAAACAGAACCTCCCCCACCACTTTGTGCCTTCCCCTCATCCTCTCCCTCTTGCTCTCTCCTCTTCTCCCCTCTCGCACTCTTTTCTCTCTCTTTGTCTCACACTATCTCCTTTTACTCTTTTTCTCAGTTCTTTCAATCTATCTGCAACACCGGCACTGATGTTGTACACATATACAGGCACACACACACACCACACACACACACTTGCGTGCGTGGTGTGTATAATTGCATATTTGTATACCTATGTATGTATATAATAATATATATATATATATATATATATATAATATATATAGATATATATACATATGTATATATACATATCGTTTTAATTCTTTGTTCACTAGGCTCCTCTGACACTCTTTCCTCGGGTCCCCCCACCCCACTCTGTTTTACTTTTTCTCCCCTCTCCATCCCTCAATCCACTTATTTTCCAAACTTTCATCTTTACCACTCAACATGTATATTTCTATTTTCTTTGTCCTAACTATTTTTTTCGTCCTAAACGCATTTTTGCTTCAATACTTTTGCCTAAGTTTTGTCTCCTCCTCCTCCTCTTCTCCTTTCTTTCTTTTTTATTCCTGTCCTTTGTCGCTTTATCTTCCTCTAGCATGAGATGATAAATATTGATAGAGAACCGAACAGAGATCCCTTTGTGGTGTTAAGTTACGCCCTATTAGGTTCCCAATTGTAATTAATAACCTGCAAGATTCTATTCTGCATTTTCATTTCGTCCAACAACACAATAAGTACCAATAAGAGAATGAGCTCTAATGCTGTCAAGCAATTTGGGGGTAGGGAGTAAGTCGATTACACTGACCCCACTTCTCAACTGGTACTTATTTCATGGACTATGGAAGGATAAAAGTAAAGACGACTTTGGCGGAATTTGAACTCAGAACGTAAAGACAGACGAAACGTCACTATGCTTTTTGTCTGACATGATAACGAATATGCTAACACGTGGTCTTAAAAAAAAATTGTTTCAAATTTTGGCACAAGGCCAACAATTTCAGGTGTGAGGGCACGAAATAAGTCGGTTGTATAGACCCCAGTACTCAAATAGAACTTATTTTATAGACTCCCGAAAGGATGGAAAGCAAAGCCGATCTCGGCGGGATTTGAACTCAGAACGTAGCGACGGGTGACACGCCGTTATGGAGTTTGCTCGGCGTGCTAAAGATTTTGCCAGCTCACCACCTTGAAATTAACGTCTAATATCAACCACTTTCTAAGACGGCGAACTGGCAGAATCATTAGCACGCCGGGCAAAAATGCTTAGTATCATTTCATCTGTCTTTATGTTCTAATTTCAAATTCAGCTGAGGTCGACTTCGCCTTTCATCCTTTTGTAGTCGTTAAATTAAATACTAGTTGAACTCTGGGGTTGATGTAATTGATTCATCCCCACCACCGAAATTGCTGGCCCCGTGTCAAAATTTGCTTTTGTTGACTTTACTGGTCTCTCACTCTCTTCCACGAATTTAATTGCTGCTGTTGCCTTCCCTTGGTGATGATGTTTCTTGCGGCTTTCCTGCTCCAGGGTGTGAACAAGTGTTGCAAGCACCCTATCATGGTACCATTTATATCTGCCTTGAGAAAGTGCTACTCTGCACCCTGCCAAGATGTGTGCTAGAGTACCCCTTTCTCCACAAAGTCTATGCAGCTGGTCATCCCTCAAACCCCATCTATGCAGGTTTGTTGGCGTCGGGAGTATCATACACCGGCCGCGGCAAGAAAGAGATGCAAGAAGGTTTCAGCCTCCACGGGTCAGTCCATGTGAGCTTCCTATAAGGGAGATCCCATTTAGTCCATGCACCCTGAGATACCAACTCCACAGCTCTTGGTTTTCTTCTTTCTTCCTCCTCGTACCGCACCGTATCCTTGGTCATAGCCCACCTCTCCCTGGTGTCTGCTTTCTTCTATTTTGGAAATAGGACGAACCAAGACCCTGGCGACCCCTGCATGTGATTCCAATGATGTCGCATAGCTCCAGCATCCCTTCAGCCTGAGCGACTGCAGCGCTAGTTACCCACTTTCGCCCAGACCTTGTTGTAATACCTGCATGTTTGACAAGCACGTCCTTGGAGTCTCTGTACATCATTACAACATTACATTTTGCTACTTCAAATTCCTGCACTACGGATGATAGGGGAAGTTGTAGCTGTCCCGATCTTATGTACAGACCCATTGAAGTGAAGCTTGGGGGAACACCTAGCCATCTTCGGTATTTATTTATCTTCCTTTCCACCCTTTCCACATTTCTCATTGGTATAACATACAGCGTCAGTGTCTGTGTGTGTGTGTTCGTTTAGCCCTCGTCATATCGCAACTGGTATTGGTTTGTTTACGTCTCCATAAACTAGCGGTTCGGCAAAAAGAAATCGATAGAATAAGTGCCAGTCTTAAAAATTAGTACTGGTGTCGATTCGTTCGACTAAACCCTTCACGGTAAGTGCCCCAGCATGACTGCAGTCCAAAATCTGGTACGAATAAAAGACAAAATTCTTTTTTAATTCATTTGCACCTTACCCAATCTTTCATCTACGTTTGCCTTTCATTTCTTCCGATCTTCCACCAAATTTTCTCTTTTTTTTTCCTTTTTTTTCTTGTTCTGAAGCATAGAAAAGAAGTAGCGCTAGATTTAAAAACGGAACCGTTAAACAATAGTATTTAAATAAAACGGCTTACAATCTAAGGTTCTGCTAGGATTTAATTACAGAAACAAATTTTCAAATGAAATGCAATTGTTTTCTTGTTAATTAAAGAACTGGAGAAATAAGTTCAAGATTTACTTTTGTTCTTCGGTTTAATGTTTATTAGTGATCCCTGGACTGTTGGCCTTTCGCTAAATACTGAAATGATCAGTGTGACTTTCAAACTTGGTTGCCCTTCTGTCTTAGATATTCTTCTCTATCTCTCTCGTTCTCTTTCGTAAATGCACGCGCGTGGGGATACTCATACACACACACACACACATGCACTCACACCCACCACCATCCCCACTTATACACACATACACATAGTTGACAAACCGTATTGTCTATATATATATATATATATATATACATATATGTATCTGCTCGTGTATGAATACATACATACACCTACATACATACATACATACATACATACTACATATATATATATATATATATATATATATATATAATATATATATAGATATATTACATACTACATACATACATACATACATACATACATACATACATATACTCACACACATATAGACACACACACACAGGCGCACATATATGCAGAGGCATGTTTA
>NC_043007.1:66621502-66624941 GCF_006345805.1 Octopus sinensis | reverse complement strand
GTAGCGTGGTTGAGGTTGTGGTGGTGGGTGTGGTGGTGGTGGTTAGTGGTTTTATTTTTATGCTATGGGTTGTAATAATAGTTGTTATTGGTATTGTTAAGTCAGATCCAGCTGGTCTGTGATCATTGGCACCGCAACCGTGACCGCCACATCTTATGTATATTTATATCAAACACAACATTGACCAGTGTGTTGTTTCTTTGTGTTAGCTAATAGGTTGTCTTTGAACAAATTTGGCTGCTATTTCTAGTTCTAGCTGTTATTGCTGGATTTGTAGCCATTGCGGTTGTAGTCTAGAGCGAAATTTGAGCGAAATTTGAGGAAGATTTGGTTGCTAACTGAAGCCCTTCGTTGAATAAATGTGGCGGTAGTGTTGATGACGGAGACACTGTTAGGTCTTAGCTTCTTTGCAGAATAATTACTTTCTTGATCTTATATATTTATATATATATATATAATATATATATATATGTGTGTGTGTGTGTGTGTGTGTGTGTATTGTTTGTGTGTGTGTATGTATATATATATATATATATGCATTATATTATACATATATATATATATACATATATATATATATATATATATATATACTAACACCACCTACATACATCCATCATACATACATACATACATATATATATATATATATATATAATATATATAGATATATATATATATATTATATACATAGCAGGAGTGACTGTGTGGTAAGTAGCTTGCTTGCCAATCAGATGGTTTCGTGTTCAGTCCCACTGTCTGGCATCTTGGGCGAGTTTCTACTACTATAGCTTCGGGCCGACCAAAGCCTTGTGAATGGAAGCCCGTTGTATATATATGTATGTGCTTGTGTGTGTGTATGTGTGTGTGTGTGTGTGTGTGTGCATGTGTATAAATGTTTATGTATCTGTGTTTGTCCCATACCATCGCTTGATAACCGATGTTGGTGTGTTTACGTCCCCGCAACGTAGCGGTTCGTCAAAAGATACCGATGGAATAAGTACTAGGCTTACAAAGAATAAGTACTGGGTGTCGATTTGTTCGACTAAAGGCGGTGCTCCAGCATGGCCGCAGTTAAATGACTGAAACAAATAAAAGAATAAAAGAATATATATATATATATTGTATATATGAAAGAAATTGTTGTATACAGTGCTCAGGTGTTCTACAATAAAAAAAAACAAAACAAAACAAAAAAAGACATCAGGGTTACTATGGCAGATTTCAGGAAGCATGGAAGTTTTGAAGGATGTAATGCCTCGACTGCTAACGACTGATGTGGGTAGTTTATTCCATGCTTCAACTATTCTGAATGTCTCCGAAAGTCATAGGTACTGTGTTATTCTTTTATATATATATATTTTGTAAGTGTGTTCACGAGTATTTGTCATGCGGAATTAAAAAAAGTGCCCAAGGTTGTTTTTGGAAAGATGGTGGATAATCACATGGGTGTCTATCAAGTCAGTTGCCAGACGTCTGAGCTTCAATTTTTCGATGCACAGGGAAGGAAGCCAGACGTTCAGAATATGTAAAATGCTTGACAGCGGGTATTCGTTTTGTCACACGTTTCTGAACAATTTCCAGAAGATTGATATGCTGAGCAAGATAGGGATTTCCAGGCTGGTGATACAAATTCAAATTGTGGACGCACCATTTTCATATACAGTTTTAAATAGATAGCTGGAGAGCGGCTGACAAAGGTCTTGTTGTTTAGCTAGATATCAGAACCAATCAAACAGACTAGCGATCAAAGGTGTTTCTAATGGTGGTAGTGCCAACTTAATATCAGACATCTAGTGCTGATAGGGTTGATTCATATATAAAAAAATCTAAGATCCTTCCCGGGCCATAGTCTCATGGGGCTCTTTCTTTATATAGATGTGTGCATATACATGAGTAAATATATACATATACATATATACATACATACACACACACACACAACACACACACACACCACACACACACACACACATATATATATATATATATAGTTAATAAAAACAAGAACAAAGAGAAAATACAACAACGCGAGGACGTGGAAGAAGTATATATATATATTTAGGGAGAGTTCACGTAAAAAACAAAAGACGAAGACGGCTGGTGTAGAAAACAAACAGATGTATTAGTATAACGCTCAGGAATTGAAAAAGTCTTTCACGTTTCGAGCCTACGCTCTTCTACAGAAAGGAACACAGAAAGAAACAAGGAAAGAAAAAAATGTGTGTAGTGGCTACCGATCTACCATGGCGACTGTATGTTGTATGTATGTGTGTGTGCGTATATGACGGGCTCGATCCAGTTTCCTTCTACCAAGTTCACACTCAAGGCGTTGGTCGATCGTGATTATAGCAGAAGACACTTGCTCAATGTGCCGCGAAATAGGACTGAACTAGAAACTAGGTGTTTGCAAAACAAGCTTCTTAACCAGACACACACACGCGCTCACACACACATGAACACACACACACGCACACGTATGAATTAATATGTGTGTGTAAATATATATATATAAATACGTATTCACACATACACACACAGATATATATCCGTTCTTTCATCCATCTAAACATCCACCAATGTAGCGTTCCACCCACTCATCCATATCTACCCACTCCTTTCCCACCAACCATCTATTGATGTACTACATTCATATACATCCACCTGTGGCGCCACAGAGATACCAAATCTTTGGTCTAACTTAACTACAATAAATTCTACGTCATTGACAAAACAACAGGACAATACATTATATTTAATATCCTGTGTTTTATCAAACTGCAGTCACTAGCTACGTTATTTCTTTATTTTTTTGTCTTGTTTTCTGATATGATTTATTTATTTTTGATTATGCTTGTTTGCTCCATGGTGAACGCTGGAGCGTATGGTACAGCTTCCGGTATGTCGTGTGAGTCGTCGCCAGTCGATTTCACTTACAATAATAATAATTGTTTGAAATTTTGGTACCCGGTCAAAAATTTTAGTAACTGGTTAGTTGATTACATCGGCCCCTGGTATTTGACTGCTGCTTTATTTTATCAGCCTCGAAAGGATGAAGGATTAAGTTAACCTCGGCGAGATTCGAACTCGGAACGTAATCATCTTTTCAATGGCCAATCTTATGTAACTAGCTTTTGGTGAAGCAGGGAGTTCGACATTGCTGCCTCTTTTGAGTTTCCTGTTTTTATACAGGGTTGGCCAAAAGTCCCCCGACAACAGTAAATAAAAAATTCCATAAATAATATCTGTAATTCTGTGTTAAGGTGAATGTAAAAATGTGTCGCTCAAGGACTTCGGTTTGAACAATTTTCATGATGTTTCATATTAAATTCATTCAGTTGCTAAACATAAATAAATCTTGGAATTAAATGGTTTTAATTTACTGTCAAGTGACTTTTTGCCAACCCTGTTTAGGCTCATCTAAGACCTTGGGCACTTT
>NC_043007.1:66594002-66619002 GCF_006345805.1 Octopus sinensis | reverse complement strand
GTGTTACAATTAGTCTATTTCAGACGAAATGTTTCGTGTGATGTAAGCAATTTCCTTGATGATTGCTACGGTTGTTTCCCCAGCTGAACATTGTACACGTTTTATTGTGGATATCGTAGGGAATAATAGCTACATACCCGATATATCGATATATTTAGAAACCAGACACGGCGTAAAACCAAAAAAAAAACACTTGTTGAAAAGAAATTACAAGACAAAAAAACAATGGTCATAGTACCCCACTGATTTTCATATACATCAGGTTATTGTCCATTCTCAAATATATGCTTTTATGGAAACCGTTGAAAGTTAGCGAGAAGATAAGGCAAAGACGACTGCGACTATTTGGTCACTGCATGCGCCACTCTGATCTAGAAGCATTCAAATTAGTCTTGTGTAACTTCATGATGATGCAAGAAGAAAATGTCACGCTTATATTAATACATACTGACCCACGCACATGCGCACAAACAAACAAAAAGGAACGCAGTGTAAATAACGGATAAAGTCAGGACTATTGAAAAGGTTGCAAGACGCAACGAAAATTTTAGGAGAATAAAAATAAGAAATAAGTGGAAATTTTACCGGTGAGTGTGTTAAATCATAAGGCACAAAAAGAAAATGACTCTCCCCAGACACAACAGAATATGCTTCAACACACGAACTCATATAAAGAATATTGCAAACCAACTCCAAAAACGAAATTATATTGACAACTTTATTGCAAACGTTGGCCTGGAATGTATCCAGGACCTTGAGGCAGTGATGACGGACCGAGAAGTGAGGCCGGTAGATTTTGTAAATAATAAAATAGTTCATCCGCAGATCAGCTCTAACCGAGAAAACCAATGGTCAAAAAGCATTTAAGCTGTGTCCATCTTGTAACCTCTTTTTATTCAGGTATAGAGCCAAATCCTTCTATGTCCCGTGGGAATGATTTTTTTAAAGGCACATATGGTTTATTCTTTTTTTCTTTTACTTGTTTCAGTTATTAGAATGCGACCCTTCTGGGGCACCGGTTCGAAGAGTTTAAATCGTTTCCCAGTATATATATTTTTAAAGTCTGGTACTTATTCTCTTGCTAAACCGCTATGTGAAGACGCGTGACCTAGTGGTTATGGTGTGGTACTCATGATCTTGCGATGGTGGTTTAAATTCCGAGAAGTAGAAGCTACTTGCTCAAAATGTATCACAGTGTGACTGAACCCGAAACCACGTGGTTGCAAAAGGAACTTCTTAAGAATGCACCAATGTTTAAGATTTGTCTATCATTTCTAGCAAGTCGAGCGACAACAATGAAGCACACCCTCGTTGGCTTTGGAAACGTTTGATGTGAGAATGAAATACTTTCAAACAACTGGTTTCACTTTTATTCTATTCTAACTTTTCTAAATTTACCCGTTTGCCGTTTCGACATTTGATCTTTAGTCACAGATCTTTAGTTATCCCTTCAAAATATTCTTGCATGGTAAAGGGTAAAGACTTCCTCCCTCTTGGCTCATGAATGATCATAGGATTTCTTCTATAAAGTTGCCCTACGAGCGCAAGTCCGGGCAAAGTTGTTTATGGAAGACCAGCAGTCGCCCATACATACCAGCCTCCTATCTCCACACCACCTATGTTATCCAAGGAAAAGCCATAGGGCAATACATTTTGGCACCAGTGACGTCGCAATTCATTTCTATAGACGAGTGAACTGGAGCAACGTGAAATAAAGTGTCTTGCTCAAGAACACCACACACAGCGCGGTTTGATGTGGAGTCTCCAGTCAAAAACGACAGAATAGTGTTCCGCAGTTTTTTGCTGAACAATTTGTACAGATGAATTGCTTCAGTGATCAGAAGTTTACACTGTACATTAGCTTCCTCCTTCTATCAAATAGGCATTGCTCAAGAACATGACGGACAACTCGGTGCATGAATAGAAACTACGATCACAGGATCGTGAGAGTGACACCCGAAACTTCACAATAATACTTTCTGCTATAGGTAAAAGGTCTGAATTTTTAACGGAGGAACTAGACGATTACACCGACCACCGTACTTAAGTGGTACTTATTTTATTGACCCCGAAAAGATTAAAGACAAAGTCAACTTCGGCGGAATTTGAACAAGAGAAAGCTGGGGTAAATACCTATTTCTTTACTACCCACAAGGGGACAAACAAGATCAGACACACGGATTAAGTCGATTACATCGACCCCAGTGCGTAACTGGTAATTATTTAATCGACCCCGAAAGGATGAAAGGCAAAGTCGACCTCGGCGGAATTTGAAATCAGAACGTAGCGGCAGACGAAATACCGCGAAGCATTTCGCCCGGCGTGCTAACGATTCTGCTAGCTCGCCGCCTTGTTTTGGTGTACTAAAGAATAAGAAAACTAATACACCGTTACCAGTTTATATTGACTGTAGTTATCTTCCATGTCAATTCGCTGCTGCTATTTACTAGATTTTTTTTCCTTTTGCAAATGTATTTCAACATTTTCATCGTAAGAGTTAGCTCGAACTCTCCAGTTGGTGTCTGTATAGAGTATGTTAATCAGTATTTTTTTTATAGCCATAAGAGCCGAGCCCCTTATATAGTCTTGGGATTAGAAACTGAAACGTGTAGTTCCGGCTTTTAAAACAGTAGGCGGTTGATAAAAGGAAGATAGCACATACATAAACGCAAATCGACCAATTTTTATAGCGAGTCTGTCGACGTTGGCATGCGGTATTAGGGATTTAGAACACATGGTTCTAGTTTTAAAATACTTTGATGGAATGAAATGCTATCGACAGTGTCTCACTGTGCCAAGATAGTTTTACAATACTAATCCGCAAAACGGTCATAACATTGATAATAAAAATATTAAGAATAAGAATTCTTGCAACATGAAAGGAATTTGAGTAAGGTTGCTAACAAGCACACGGGTTCCACTTGATCCGATCAACGGAATAGCCTGCTCGTGAAATTTAAGTACAAGTGGCTGAGAACTCCACAGACATGTACCCTTAACGTAGTTCTCAGGGAGAATCAGCGTGAAAAGAATGTGACAAGGCTGGTCCTTTGAAATGCAAAGTACTACTTGTTTTTGTCAACCGAGTGGACTGGAGCATCGTTAAAGAAAATGTCTTGCTCAAGAGAGCACAGCGCGTCATCGGGAATTGAACTCATGACCCTGCGATCGCGAACCGAATACGCAAACCACGAAGCCACGCGCCGTTACTAAAGATTATTATGTTTAATACACAATGTGAGGCGCTGATAAATATCTGTTTCAGATAATTTTTCAATTTTTTATATTCGGGTAAAGTGATTTGTTATAAGCACTTCTCGGTGGATCATAATATTTCTTTGTGGTCAGAGATACGAACATATTCACATATTCTTCGATCACTTAAAATATCAGCTGTATGGTCAAGCTAAAATAGAAGATGCAAATTGGAGAGGAGGTAAACGTATTGAATGTTGAATGTAAGGGTTTGATTTCAAATCGGTTTCAGGAGCTCATTTTGTCTTGTTACTGGGTTGCACACGTAATTTCATATTGCGCTGGCTCTATAAAAATTTATAAACTTTAAGCGAACATGAAATAATTCTTTCTTGGAACATTGGGTCTTGAAGCAGATAAGCTTTCGACTTTTTCTATTCAAAGGCAATTAACTCAATATTTACACGCTATTATTTATAGCTTATCTGCTTCAAGATCCAGTGTTCCAAAAATGAGTGGTATCGACGAATTCCCACACTTCAAAATTGCTGGCCTTGTGCCTAAATTAGAAACCATTATTTATTGAGCTCCAGGCCAGCACCAACTAAGAACATCTATGATCGGAAACCGTCCTGCTTTTTCAGGAATAGTGTACCTAGGACAAGCTGACAAAACCGTTTGCATGCCGGGTAAAATGCTTAGTGGCATTTTTCCAGCTCTTTAGAGTCTGAGTTCAAATTTTGCAAAGTCAACTTTGCCTTTCATCGATTAAACAAGTACCAATTTGTCGATTAAACAAGTACCAACTGAAAACTAAGGTCGAAATCTACTATCCCTTCCCTAAAAGATTTCAGGTTTTGTGCATACAGTAGAAAGAATATCTGGCGTTTCATTATGCAAAGTGCTTTTCCATTACTGAGACAGTGAAGTGTGTAGTGATATTTTAAATAGGTTCTTATTGCCTTACTCCAGATAGGCTCTGATCGAGAGACATCTATGTTTAAAGAACCTTTGTCCGTGATCATCATGTCTTTATTCAAGGTATTGCTTTATACTCTTAACTGAATTATTCAATGTCTTTCCATTTTGTTTTAAGACGGTACTTCTGAGAGAGAGAAGGCGGCGAGCTGGCAGAAACATTAGCACACCGGGCGAAATACTTACCCGTATTTCGTCTGCCGATACGTTCTGAGTTCAAATTCCGCCGAGGTCGACTTTGCCTTTCATCCTTTCGGGGTCGATAAACTAAGTACCAGTTACGCACTGGGGTCGATGTAATCGACTTAATCCGTTTGTCTGTCCTTGTTTGTCCCTTCTAGATGCTTTTTCGATGCCTCATGCGAGTTCTTGAAAGCATTTGTCGATCATATAAACCAGGTAGTTCATGGTTCGTGTAACACAGGGACAATCTCGTTGGTTCATTGTAAAACTTTTATATATTGAGGTTGTTAGCAGGACTGACCATCCTGGCGTATGGGCGATATTCTTTAATGCTAGCACGTGCTTGCGGATATGAAAAAGAGCTCAGTCATTCAACACGCGGCTGATTTATATTTACAAAGCTAACTCGTAGCTAGCTCTATCGATTCTAAGATAGACTACCCTTTGTTCATTTGGCACCTATAATACAAGGTAGAGAGCGGTAAGTGCAGAAATAAAAAGACGACAACAACGAAAACCTATGATTGTCGTCTCCTTGATAATGTATTTACAAATGTTTTTGTTTGTTTTTACGATATGCTAATAATTTCATGTTCGATTCATGTGTTGCCAACAGCTGTCGTTTTTCAGCAGACACCAACGCCAGCACCGACACTGGCTCTAACGCTTAATGTCGTCGACAACGTCGACATCTGACACCAGCACCAATACCATGGTCAGTACGTGTATATAACTGGACTTACTTGTACAAATTCACACATACACATAAACTAATTACACGCACACGCGCACTCCCTCTTCCATATATATATATATATATACACAATCACACGCATTCATATACACTGAACAAATGTAATCGTAAAAATGCCAATGCATGTTATCGCTATAATATCATAGGCGCACTCAGTGCATAAAAAAAGAGGATCATCGCGCTTTGATATATGCGACATTTTCTTAAAATGAAAGTGTTTATTTTCAGATAATGCTGCAATAATTTATGCATACAGAGACCATATGACAGAAAGAAAATCGGTGTTGTTTGACCTTAAGTAATTTTCAGATATTATATACATATTTATATATTCATTGCTAATGTATAAACACTCCACCTGTTTGAAATAGTAGCCAAAACCCAATGAAATCATAAACCATAATGTCTTGAAAAAGGAAAACATAGAATATATGTTTGATAATATAATCCTAGTCATACACCTAAAATATAAGGGACGGTCATAGCTAGAATAACATTAACTATCGGTCTGCTTAAGCAATATTGACCTAAGGCTTAAAACAACATAATTGCATACAGATGTCTCCCTACTTACATCCGAATGCATATTTAATGAATGATATTTGCATAAACTGTTCTTCCCCACTCTTTCACTTCATTCTCGCTATATTTTCTGCATCGCGCTCACTTGCTGCCTGTCTTATTCGATATATATATATATATATATATATATATATATATATATATATATATATATACTATATATATATATATACTATATATATATATATATATATGCTCTACACACATATATATGCTCTACACACATGCGCAAAAGCGCATATGCTTTCTCTTTTCAATTATCTTAGAAAATTCCTTCATTCCCCTTTGCATATAACTCATTTTCCATCTATCTATCTATCTATCTATCTATCTATCTATCTATCTATATCTATCTATCTATCTATCTATCTATCTATCTATCTATCTATCTATCTATCTATCTATCTATCTATCTATCTATCTAGCATCCACTTATATTGTATGTAAATGAGAATATACGGTCAATTCAGTAGACAAATGCAAATATATACAATTATACAGTTACACGTACTAAAATAATATTTCAAACGTTATTGCAAACACACAAACACACATTCACGCACGCACACGCACACATATACACACGTATACACACATGTATACATAAGTATACATACATATATATATATATACATACAAATACATAGACATACATATTGGATCATCCCATAAATAATGCTGTGTTTTTAATTGCATGAACTAAAAGTTGGAGGTGAGGGGACAGAATAAACTATCTGCATCAACTTGCTATAAAGGCAGGTAGTAATTTTACCTTGTGCTTATTGTTGTCTTTTTATTTCTGCACAAGTTTTGAAGAGTACAGTTCGATTTTAACAGTTATTTTCTTCAAAGCTATAAAGGAACATATTCGGCATATTTTACTTTATAATTTCAATAAAGGCAACAACGTAACGGAAAGTTCGAGGAATATTAATGCACTATATGGGGATCGGACAATAAGTGTAAGCCAGTGTCGCAATACATTTCACAAGCGTGACAAAAATTATTTATCCGTTGAAAAAAGCGGGTAAACTAGTTGAGGATGACATTTACTCCGAAGTCATAATCGTCTCCATTCGCCATTAACCGTTCATTGGATGCTGTGTCATAAATGTCAACCAATTTCACGTTATTAAATGTAAAGCGATTCCCTCGCTGCAGCAGGTGTGGTTTCTAGTTTCTCGCTAATTTTCTAAGGACTATTTAAAGATGTGAATTCCTGCAGCCATTTTAGCTATTTAAAGCAAGACTCAAGAAAATCATTCTTTCTTTCACTTGGCAACCGATAGTTTTTCTACCGTAACAATGACAGAAGTAGTACGTAATAGAGTCGGGCCGTTTGTCTTTTCGCATTTTCAGTGGATTTAAATGTTAAAATGTGTTTAAACTGAATCTTTTTCATTTTTTTGTTTCAGTCATTTCACTGAGGCCGTGCTGGAGCATCACCTTTAGCCGAACAAATCTACCCCAGGACTTATTTTTTCTAAGCCTTGTACTTATTCTTTCGGTCTTTTTTGCCGAACCGCTAAGTTACGGTTGTGAAGCGATGATGGTAGGGGGACAAACAGACGATGGCAACAGATCGCTAAGTGAATTGGTTGATACTGACCATTGACAGTTTGTTGTCAGTTTATCTGCTTAGCATCTAGTGCTAAGTACCATTAATTTAAAGAAATTCGTTTGCCGAAATAGTTCATATCCACCATGCTGCATCCCATGATTTCAACGTACTCTGCTTCGGGTGGTTACATAGCATTTTACTCACGTATGGGACCCTGAAGGTGCTACTACTCCGGGCCAAAGTATATTTGGGAAAATTTGTGGCTAACCGGTGGTTCCACATTCCTTAAAACTCTGGAACTTCCCCAACCAAGTGTGGTTAAAAGTCATGTCTGTAGTTTTAAGTCAGATTTAGTTATTACAAGGGATATAATAATTTCCTCATAATATTTGGCAGGATTAAAAAAATAATGGTGATACAGAAGGGATGAATCCTGATTTTAAAGCCAACTGGTGAAAAATAACATTCATGTTTTGGTTTTATTTTATTGTTATTAATGTTCTCTGCGTGTATTTTTACCAAAGACCAGCCTGTATTTTCTTTACCTTTATAAGAACACGTGCAGATTAAGCTATATTGAATTCTTGAAGCACTAAGCCGGAAGAGATCAAATTTTTTGTGGTATGTGGAAGAAAGAGAAAGAGGTGAAAGAGGAAGAGGAGAAGGAGGAGGATGAGGAAAAGAAGAGGCAGATAAGGAGGAGGAAGTGAATGAAGAATGAAAGGGAGAAAATGACGATGGTGAAGAAGAAAAGGAGAAAATACGAAAATGAAGAGATAAAAAGTAGACAAATTGAGGAGAAAGAGGATGAGGAAGAAGAAGATGATGATGATGATGAAGAAGCTGAGAAAGAAGAAGAAGAGAAGAAGAAGAAGAAGCAGAAGAAGAAGCAGAAGAAGAAGAAGAAGAAGAAGAAGAAGAAGAAGATGTGTGCAAGTTGAAAACAAAACTTTAAGAAAGGATTGAATGAAAAATTTGCTGAGAGAATATTACAGACATAGAGAAAGAAAGAAAGAATAAAGGAAGGAATGAAAATAAAAAAGGAAAATGAAAAAGAGAGAATAAGCAAGGTAAGACGCGATGATCTTGAATGAAAGAGAAAAAAAGATCAAAAAGAGGGAGAAACAGCACGAGAACGAGAGAAGGTGTAAGGAAAGAAGTAGACAATAAGAATAAACAAAATCCCGTTCGGATTAATGCAGCTAGACACAAAAGCTTCACAATATTTTATGGATTAATAAGGTCTTAGAAATCTGAAACACTGTCGAGGATATTTCAGTGAAAGCTGAGCTCCCTTTTAGTAGAGCGCCGCTGACTTTAAAACTCCTTAGGGAACTAGTATAAGGATTATATAACAACTCATTCAATGATAGAAGCCTAAGTGGGAGACGGGGTGAGTAAGAGGTGCTTCTGTAATCAGGCAATGGAATAAAGGCTTTAATTAATTAACACTGATAATCCCAACAGTTTATATTCTTGTTGTACGCGCGCGTCTGTGTGTCTATGAGCTTGTGCGCGCGTGAGTGTGTCTATGTTTATGTATGTATGTATGTATGTATGTATGTATGTGTGTATGTATGCATGCATTATCACTTACGTTAATGTAATGGACACTAAGATTCGTACAATGAGTACACAAGAAGCGGTGTTGCTACTGTGATGTGGCGAAAATACCTTCAGAATATCGGGAATAATAATAATAATAATAATGATAATAATAATAATAATAATAACAATAATAATGATGATGATGATGAGGAGGAGGAGGACGATTTCAAATTTTGGCAATTTCGGAGAGGGGATAAGTCGACTACATCAACCCCAGTACTCAGCTGGTACTCATTTGATCGAACACGGAAGAATGAAGCGCAAGGTTGATCTCGGTGGAGTTTGAACTCAGAACGTAGTGGCAGACGAAATACTGCTAAAAATTTCGCACGGCGTGCTAACGATTCCGTCAGCTCACCACCTTAATAATAATAATAATAATAATATAATAATAATAATAATAATAATAATAATATAATAATCCTTTTTATTATAGACACAAAGCCTGGATTTTGTGGGGAGGGGGACAATCAATAACATCGATCCTAATACTCAACTGGTATTTAATTTATCAACCTCGAAAGGATGAAAGTCGACCTCAGCTGAATTTCAACTCAGAACGTGAAGACGGACGAAATACCGCTAAGTATTCCGCCCGGTGTGTTTACGATTCTGCCAGCTCACTGCCTTAATTATGATGATGATGATGACAATGATGATTTCCTATTTATTTGTGTGTGTGCCTTTGTTTGCGTTTGTCCCTGATAAACGCTCGACAACCGTTGTTGATTCGTAACTTAGCGGCTCGACCAAAGGAAACCGATAGACTAAATCATCAATTCATTCGGTTCTCATCGTGCCTTGTGTTACCTGACGCAACAGTAAGATCATTCCACCTTCTAACACTGTTATTGTTCTCCACCACGTTTCCTTTGGTCTGCCACGTCTTCTTGAACCTTGTGGAACCCATTACAAAGCGATCCTGGCAATTTTGATTTATAACAAGTTCGACTAAGCTATTTCCATCTCCTTGCTTCAATAGTTTATCTTATTAGTTTCACGTTAGCCTTGGTAAGTAGTTGGCTATTCGCGATCATATTTGGCCAGTAGACCTTCAAAGCTTTTCGTAAACATTTATTTTGAAACACCTCCAATTTCTTTTCAATACTTTTGGCTGTTTTCAACATTCAGATCCATAGAGGAAGATGCTAAGTATGTTGCTTTTGTAAAATCGTATTTTGGTGTTCTTGCTGAGTATTGATGATTTCCATATTGAGTTTTACATACCGAATGATTGGTTGACTTTGCTGATTCTTGTATTTATTTCATGAATGCAGTCTCCATCAATTGTTATTTTGGTGCCTTGATAGTTAAATTCGTCAACATTTGCGATTGGTTTGTCGTTCAAAGTCACATGGTCAACATCTGTTATATTTTTACAAAGGGTGTACATTTTCCTCTCCTTGATTTTAAGACCTACGGTGTTGGCTATTTGACTAGGTCTTTCAGATTTGTTTTGTAACTCTTGGAGCGTATATTAGAACAAGCAAATGTCGTCTGCATAATCTAAATTTTCTGGTTGAGCTGTGTGCCATTCTATACCACGTTTATATTCTTCTGTCGTACTTTGCATCAACCAATTCATAGACAATGGAAATAAGATTGGTGATAATACCCATCTTTGTTTGTCTTCGGTTTTAATTTAAAACGGATCTGTCAGTTTGTTGTTGTGTGTAACTTGGCATTCGACGTTTTCATACAATAAATGAATCATCATGACCAATTCGTGTGGGAAACCTGTCTCTGAGAATCTTCCAAAGTGTATCTCAGTGAAGGATATCGAGAGCTTTTTCAAAGTTAACAAACAACATGCACAAAGACGAGTTCCATTCATGGGATTGTCAAGTATTTGGGGAATTACAAAAATATTGTCGATACATGATATTCCTTTCCTGAATCCAGGAAATGCTTTCAAAAACGAAATGGGCATCTCCTGTCTACGATATCAGACAACCAACGTCTTGGCACTAAGTGCAGATGCGGGTGACAATATCAAACTCCCTCATACATCAAATGAACCAACAACAAAGAAAAAAGCGCATGCAAAGGTGGTGATATAAAATTCCGCTAGAAGTAACCAAATACAGAAGGCCGTGGAAAGGGTGCAAATTTGCGGTGGTAGTCGAGCATGATTGCAGCAACATGGTTGAAACCTGTAAAAGAGTAAAAAGGTTTAAAGTGTAAACTCCAGAATTTCAAAGTGAAATTTTAATTACAGTGAAGGGAAGTTATGATACTAACAGAAATCTTTTAAAAATCTAACATATAATGAAAATATTTCTTCGTTTGTGCAAAATTTAGCAAAATGCCCAATGAAATAGTATAATAAATCTAGCAACACACATGCATGCGTCCCCCCCCCCCAACACACACACACATTCCTTCGACATGGATACAAGTTTATTGCGCAGATTTTGCAACGACATGGTTCTGTGCTCAGTCCTACTGCATCGCATATTGTGTAACTGTCTTTTACAATAATCCCGGAACGACCGATGCCTTGTGAGTAAATTTGGTAGATGGAAAATGCGTATGTCTATCAGAGTCCCCTTTCTGTCTGTGTGTCTTTCTGTCTATTTGTCTTTCTATCTGTCTGTCTGTCTGTCTGTCTGTCTGTATGTATGTCTGTCTGTCTGTCTGTCTCTCTCTCTCACTCTCACGCGCTCGTGCACGTGTGTGTATTTGTATCTGGGTGTTTGAGTCACCGCTTGACAGCCCGTTTATTTACATCCCCGTAAATTAGCAACTCGTAAAAGAAAAAAAAAAGAGACACGTGCTCCAGCATGGCCGCAGTCAAATGACTGAAACAAATAAAAGAGTAAAAGAGAATACAATAGGTCCCTGACTTAGAATAAGTACTGGCGTTGATTTGATCGACTGCCCCTTCAAGGTAGTGCTTCTGCATGACTCTAGTTGCGCGACTGAAGAAAATAAAAGCAAAAAGCAAAGGTAATTCAGTTTGACCTGCGAGCGTGAATGAAAATGGGGTTGACGGTAAATATCCTTTATAAGATGCTTGCTTCCCAACGATGTAGTTCCGAGTTCAGTCCCACTGCGCAGTACTTTGGGCAACTGTCTTCTACTTTAGCTCAAGGCCGACCAAAGTCTTGTGAATAGATTTGTATATGTTAGACGGAAACTGAAAGAAGCCAGTCGTATATATATATATATATATATATATATATATATATATATATGTATATATACCAAATTCACTCACAAGGGACAATTTCGTTCACAAACGTTGAGTCGTCTCTAATTTTTTACATGCATACATACATACATACATACATACATACATACTTACATACATACATGTATGTATGTATATATATATATATATATATATGTATATATACATGGGATGGGATGGTGTCTTAGTGTTTGTGTTTGTTCCCCATCAACGTTTGCTTGACAACGGTGTTGCTTTGTTTACATCCCTGTAACTTAGCCGTTCAACATAGGGTACCGAGGAACTTTGGACCAGGATTAGAATGAAAGCACTGAGGTTGAACTGTTTTATCTGGTTCCCGAAGAAACGTGCGCTCTTGCATTAACATGCTGGAAAACAACATCTTTCCTGTTGGCCAATTCTGGACGTTTCTCTTGAATTGCTGCTTTTAACTCGTCCAGTTGTGTGCAGTATTTCTCAGAATTAATTGTCTGGTTACTTGGGAGAAGCTCATAGTACAGAATTCCTTTCCAGTCCCACCAGACACAAAGCAAGACCTTTTTAGGGTGAAGACCCGCTTTTGGGGTGGCTAAGGGTGGCTCATGTCGCTTACTCCAGGATCGCTTTCTCTGAACATTTTGGTAGATAATCCATTTCATTCCGTTTATAAAGCGAATCACAGATGGAAATGCGATCCAAAAGGTTCTTCTCACTCAACTCATGTGGTACCCAAGCATCGCAGCGATTTGTGTACCCAAGCTTTACCAGGTGCTCACGAACGACGGATTTTGATAGGTTGAGGCTTTCTGCCAATTCTCGGGTTGTGCAATGTGGGTTATTCTCAATTAATGACTTGATTTGGTCAATATCTGTAGTGGATGGTCTGCCTGATCGCTCTTTATCAATAAGGCTACAATCTCCAGCTCGGAACCTTGCGAACCACTTCCGTACAGTTCTTTCGGATAAAGAGACACAACCGTAAACTGCGCATATTTCTTTGGTTGCTTGTGAGGCATTTTTCCCTTTACGGAAAAAGAAAAGCATCAAGTTCCGAAAAAGAACTTTCTTATCTTCCATTTTAAAGGGCTACAGAATTAACACAGGTTAGAGGAACATAAACCTTCTTCCACGAAAAGATAGCTTAAACTGCTTTAAATGGAGGTGTAGTCAAATCCTATGTTCTAAAATAAGTCGAAAGGTAAGTTACTATAAATCGGCACGGACTTTCCGGACAACCCAATAAAAACCAATCGCATTGGAGGTGGTGCCCCAGTAAGGCTTCATCTTCTGGCTGAAATGAGATAAAGTAAAAAGAAAAAATGAAAAAGCAAACCTCTAATCAGGAATTATTTGTTCATGACAGGAGCAAATATTACAATATTTGTAACTCGTTCAAACGATATACTGTATATACTCATGTATGCAATATATATCTCGGGAGGTATATTTAGGGAAATTCCAACTGTTGCATATGCCCTGTAGAGCGGGAAGGAAGTCGAGATAAAGGGTTTTTAAAAATGGAGGTAATGTATATATGTTTATGTGTGTACGCGCGAGCTTAGGTGTGTACGTGTGCGCGAGTGTTTGTATTAACTTCTATTTTATCAGGTTGAGTAAAAAGTAAGCAACGTTTTGAACCATGAAGAATTTGTACCAGATTTCTGCAGATTTTTAAATAGTTATCAACATTTTTTGCAATTATCTGATAATACAGACATAGACTTGCCCAAATGCATCAATAAATTCACCGTTGTTACAATCATCTGAAATGGAGAGGCGGCGAGCTGGCAGAAACGTTAGCACGCCGGGCGAAATGCATAGCGGTATTAAGTACCAGTTCCACACTGGGGTCGATGTAATCGACTTAATACTTATGTCTGTCCTTGTTTGTCCCCTCTATGTTCAGCCCCTTGTGGGTAATAAAGAAATAGGTATTTCGTCTGTCTACGTTCTGAGTTCAAATTCCGCCGAGGTCGACTTTGCCTTTCATCCTTTCGGCGTCGATGAATTAAGAACCAGTTGCATACTGGGGTCGAGCTAATCGACTGGCCCCCTACCCCAAATTTCGGGCCTTGTGCCTAGAGTAGGAAAAAATAATCTGAAATGGAACTGTTAAAGTGCGATATTCGAGCAATTTTGCTATTCAACTTCAAAAAAGTACGTAAAGCAGCTGAAACTGCTCGTAATATCAACAAAACGTTTGGTGAGGAAATGACCAGTTCGAAAATGGTTTAAACGATTTCGCAGTGGAGACCTAGGCCTCGAAGATCGTGAGCGTAGTGGACGCCCATCTGTCCTCAATGACGGTCATTGAGAAAGATCCACATAAAACGACTTGAGAAGTGGCAAAAGAACTTCAAGTTAGCCAGAAAACTGCTTGTAACCATTTGCATGTGATCGGAAAAAAAAACAAAAAAAAAACGCTCGACAAATGGGTACCACACGATTTGAATGCAAATCAGAAAATGCGCAGACATGAAATTTGCTTGTCGCTTCTGATCCGTAACCAGACCGATCCATTACTCGACCGTATTGTAACTTGCGATGAAAAGTGGATTCTGTACAATAATAAAAAAAACGTTCTTCGCAGTAGTTGGACCAAAATGAAGTACCGAAAAGTTTCCCTAAACCCGAGCTCTTCAAAAAGAAGGTTATGGTAACTGTTTGGTGGTGTACTGCTGGACTCACTCTCTATAACTTCTTAAAATCCGGAAAAACCATTACTTCAAAACATTTTGCCATGAAATTGTCAAAATGAATTAAAAAAAACTGCTACTCCTCCGTTCCAGACAGGTCAACAGAAGAGGGCCAATCATTCTTCATGACAATGCTCGACTACACATTTCACTAATGATGTTGCAGAAATAGATGGACCTTCGCTACAAAGTCCTTCCCCACCCAGCTTATTCCCCAGACCCTACTCTCACTGGCTACCACTTTTTCAAAGCATCCTGCGAGAGAAGGAGTTCAAAGATCAAACCGATGTTGGAAGGGCGTGCAAAGAGTTCATCAGTTCCAGAACTCCAGATTTTTAATATTACCAGAATAAACAAACTTGTAACTCGTTGGCAAAAAGGTGTTGATTGTCGTGGTACTTTGATAAATAAAATTTCCGCATTTTTGAAATATATTGTGATGAATTTCATGTTTCAAAACGTTGCTTACGTTTTACTCAGCCTGATATAATTCAATTTTGCACGTTCAGTAGTTTGTCCTGGTTACATAATTTAAACACATTTTTATTGCCCTTGTGGCAAATAAAGAAAGACGTATTTTCGTTTTATCATTTTTATACCTACTTTTGTTATTGTTTTTCCTGATGCCGTGAGCTAATGTTCGGTCCAGTAGCTGTCTGCCATTTTGTGTTTTTGTTTTTTTAATCACCAGATATTATCGTAATGTCCAGTTAATGACTGTCACGCGATAGTCTAGTTTTAATATCCATTTACCGAAACAAGTATCTATGTACCTACATAAACGTCTCCAAGAGTAATTTAGCATGAGGTTCTGCGTGTGTGTGTGTGTGCCTGTATACTCTCTCACACACGCATATAACATGTTCGTGCGTGTGTTTGTGTGCTTCTTTGCGTGAATGAGAGGTATTTATAAAAACGAATCATGTTCGAATATTTATTTTTGTGAATGTATATAGACAAGCATATATTTGTTTCACACACACACACACACACACACACACACACACACACACACATATATATATATATATATATATATACATACATACGCATGTATTTGTGTTTCTTACACACACATATATGCGCACATACATTTATATGTATATATCTATGTATGCCTATATGCTTGCCTGCATGTATGCATGTATGCATGTATGCATGTATGTATGTATGTATATATGTTTCCATGCATGTATACATACGTACATGCATGCATACATCAGATATAAATAGAATTACGAGTTAATGTAGTTATTGGTAATATTTGCTAAATACAGGTAACGTAATGTTTCTAAACAAAGATGTATACATAAATGCACACACACACACACACACACACACACATTTCGACATCTGATGCGTGACACACCGTGCACCTGTACAAGCAATGATGATGTGATGGAGATAGTGAGCTATTTTGTACATACATACATTTGGTCACGATAAACAAACCATTAATACAGGTTGCTCAGCAAAAAATTGCAGAAACCTCACCTGTCCTCAATAGGTGGGTTCACCGTTTGTTATGTTTGTGAAGAACTCCGAATGCGTTCAGAATGGAACAAACGGTGTTGGTTCGCGATGAAGACTCTCCTAACTTTGCCAAGAAATGTTGCCGTTGGCATTTACTCGTACCCGAGTAGTTAATCTGTAGCGAATCACTGAGCTTCTTCATGCTGATGGATACGAAGGTAACCGGTGCGTGAGGCTGCTGTTCAGGCCAAGCGTGGTGTAGATATGTGTTGAGAGATGTATTAATGCAGTTTTGTATATATTAGTCATATGACCATTTGCTGCTATTTCACATCATCTCATAGAAGAGTCAAAACTGGAAAAAATATATAACTGAAACAAAAACACACAAGCAAAAAAAAAAAACACAGAGAAAATTATAATGCAATTATCTTAATTTCCATGATTAAATATACAACGGGGGCGGTATTTTATTTTAATATATTTCGTTTGTGAAAATGTGTTAAACTGGCAGACTATAAAATGTCTTTACAGACTATAAAATGTCTGTTTCTCGTAAACTTGGAGCATTTTGTTTAACATTTATATGTTTTAAAATCAAATTTGTAGAATCGATTTATTTCTGATGATCCAAACGAGTTTGAAAATCTTTAAAATAGCGGTACATTTATTTTATCATTACCTTCTAATTGAGTTATTAATTTATGAAAATTATTTAAAATAGAAAAATAGATTTGTGTGGTTGCTGTTTATAAGACAGACCGACAGCAATTTGCCTTGCACAGACAGAATCCCCACCCCAGCCATACACAAATTCTTGCCAGTTAATATAGCGAAGTCATTCTCCATTATTCAAACTCCTATTAAATAATCGTGAACATACTTTCTCGAAACTTATGGTATCAGGCTATAAAATTCTATCTAAAAATATTATTCATCCACCCATACGGCGTTGAGAACTGATTCTATCATTTCCTCACTACCCGTATGTATATATGTATGTATGTATGCATGTATGTACGTATGTATGTATGCATGTATGTATGCATGTATGTATGCATGTATGCATGTATGTATGCATGTATGGATGTATGTATGCATGTATGCATGTATGTATTATGCATGTATGTATGTATGTATGCATGCATGCATGTATGTATTATGCATGTATGCATGTATGTATTATGTATGTATGTATGCATGCATGTATGTATGTATGTATGTATGTATGCATGTATGTATGCATGTATGTATTATGTATGTATGTATGTATGTATGTATGCATGTATGCATGTATGCATGTATGTATGCATGTATGTATGTATGCATGTATGTATTATGTATGCATGTATATATGTATGTATGTATGTATGTATGCATGTATGAGTGTGTGTATGCATGTATGTATTATGTATGTATGTATGTATATATGAATGTATGTATGTATATATGTATGCATGCATGCATGTATGTATGTATGTAAGTATGTATGTTTGTATGCATGTATGCATGTATACATGTATGTATGTATGTATGTATGTATGTATGTATGTATGTATGTATGTATGTATGTATGTATGTATGTATGTGTGTATGTGTGTATGTATGTACAAACGCTGATGTGGTGTGTCATTTAAAATATGTTTGAAACTTTACCAAATTATTGTTCGCAAGAAGATCAAAAGACCGTTTCGGTTGTTATAAAATGTGCTCTCATACTTAATTATTATTATTTTTATATATATCGAACCTTTTATGCGAGGAAATACGTCCATTGATTCATGTTGTGCTTTGTGCATAAAGTTGTTAAGCTATGTGTCTCAACATACCTGACAAGGAAAATGAAATAAAACAACATGCTATACACAACTCAACGTTGTCACAATATGCAACACAATAGAAACTAAACTAAAGCGATCTACGTCACACTATGTAATAGAACACGAACTACACAAAGGCAGCAGGCCATATTACAATACCTTACGGCTGGACACGGCACCCTATGCAGTGCAAGGCTTCTATACAAGACCAAACAACCGCAACAAGTCACAGTATGCAGCACATCATATCACAACATAAATAGAATACGTTTGACAAAAAAAAAAAAAAGCGAATGAAACAAAACAAAAATCTATTAATCAACAACACACTATCGTCTACAGAAGGCCTCGAGACATGAATTAATATTACCATCCAAACCATTCTCATACAATATAATATAATAAATAACACACACACACACACACACGCACACACATTTGAAGAAATGAACAGGAACGGGTTTTCTGATAATTATTCTTATTTTAATAATTAGATGTATATAAATCATTCAATGTTCACAATTCGTTTTATATAAATAGTCTGATTTATAAACATCTAATTATACATAACGGAAAATTATCAGAAAAGCCATTCTTATTCCTTTCTTCAAATACATAATACTGTAACAAAGACTTTCTATTTTTAATGCTACATATATATATATTATATATATATATATAATATATATATATATATATATAATATATATATATATATATATATTTCTTTACTACCCACAAGGGGCTAAACACAGAGGGGACAAACAAGGACAGACAAACGTATTAAGTCAATTACATCGACCCCAGTGCGTAACTGGTACTTTATTTATCGACCCCGAAAGGATGAAAAGCAAATTCGACCTCTTATATATATATATATAATTAAAATAAGCAACAAGGATATCCAAAGGTATCCTTGTTGCTTATTTTGATTATAATCACTCCATTTGATTTATATGAATAATACCATACCAAATTCTGGTGCCTTTAACTAAAGTACCATATTCACCTGAATATATATATATATATATATATATATATATATATATATAATATATATATATATATATATATATATATCTACATGTTGGCTTTATATGGTGAATTCTACAGTTGAAGATTTTTTTTTCTCTACCCGTATTTTCGTTGCCTAAAACTCTGAATTTCTCGAAATTTTTCTAAATGATATTTGGATCTCTTTGTCATTCATGACGAACTACAGAATATTAGTCAATGAAAATACTGATACATTTTCAATTGCTGAGTTCACCATACAAAGCCAATAGTTCTTTCTGTTGTATTAACATATTTAGATATAGAAAATATCATTGAAATTCATATTTCTGAAAATACGTTAACTAGCCATCCATCCATCCAGCCAGCCAGCCAGTTAGCCAGCCAGCAAACTAGCAAGCCAGCCAGCTATTCTGCTACTCGACATTCATGACCATAGGTGAGAATAAGTACGAAGACTTCTCCTCCTTCGAGGATCCACTGCTGAAGCTGGAATATTTACTTCACCAGAACCTGCGATTTTTCCACTAAATCAAGCCTCCCGCCTTCTATTACACATATGTCAGTGATGTTCCACTAACTCTCTCTTTTACTCTTTTACTCGTTTCAATCATTTGACTGCGGCCATGCTGGAGCACTGCCTTTAGTCGAGCAACTCGACCCCAGGACTTATTCTTTGGAAGCCTAGTACTTATTTTACCGGCTCTTTTGCCGAACCGCTAATTTACGGGGACGTAAACACACCAGCATTGGTTGTCAAGAGATGTTGGGGGGGGGTGCAAACGCAGACACTCAAACATATACACTTACATGCATATATATATATATATATATATATATATAAAAACACACATATACGACGGGCTTCTTTCAGTTTCCGTCTACCAAATCCACTCACAAGGCTTTGGTCGACCTGAGGCTATAGTAGAAGACACTTGCCCAAGGTGCCACGCAGTGGGACTGAACCCGGAACCATGTGGTTGGTAAGCAAGCTACTTACCACACAGCCACTCCTGCGCCTTATGTAAAAAAAAGTTTAAAGTTTTCAGTACGCTGATAGAATTGTTGTTAGCACACCGGGCAAAATGCTTAGCTGCATTTGGTCCGTCATTACGTTCTAAGTTCAAATCCCTCCGAAGGTGACTTTGCCTTACATCCTTTTTAGGGTCGATAAGGAGAAGCACTCCGTCGGTTACGACGACGAGGGTTCCGGTTGATCCGATCAACGGAACAGCCTGCTCGTGAAATTAACGTGTAGGTGGCTGAGCACTCCACAGACACGTGTACCCTTAACGTAGTTCTTGGGGATATTCAGCGTGACACAGAGAGTGACAAGGCTGGCCCTTTGAAATACAGGTACAACAGAAACAGGAAGTAAGAGTGAGAGAAAGTTGTGGTGAAAGAGTACAGCAGGGATCACCACCATCCCTGCCGGAGCGTCGTGGAGCTTTTAGGTGTTTTCGCTCAATAAACACTCACAACGCCCGGTCTGGGAATCGAAAGCGCGATCCTACGACCGCGAATCCGCTGCCCTAACCACTGGGCCATTGCGCCTCCACAAGGGTCGATAAAGCAAGTACCAGTCAATGTTAATCGACTGACCCCTTCCCCAAAACTGCTGGCCTTGTGCCAAAGTTTGAAACGCTTATTTATACATAGCTTTGTCACTACACTCTACTGTTTGGAGACATTGTTATGAGTACAACACACGCACACACGCATACACACACACACACACACTCACACATGCACGCACACTCACGCACGCACATAATAGTGTGTTCGCCATATTTGTAGACGGCCGCCAACAGAATCAACAAGCAGACGACACTTAAGTTGACTTTATACGTTCTTAACCTGGCAGCTGCAGTTTGGCTGTTTAGTTATTCCTCCTACTGTTACCATCTTTTCTTCTATATCATCCACTCCCTACCTATTGTCTCTGCTTTATTTCTTATCTTTCCTCATTTACAATTCCGTATTGCTTCACTCTCTCTCTCACCGTTCCTTTCTCTATCAGTCTATCAGACGCAGTCTCTCTTTCACACACACACACACCACACACACACCACACACACACACACAGTCACAATTTCTTAATCGTTTATTTTTTATATTTTTCAAGATATTTTCTTTTTCCCCACTTCTCCCACATACAAACATACATACATACATACATACATACATACATACATACATACATACATACATACATACATACGCGTGTGTGTGTTTGTGTGTACGTATGTATTTACACATGTATGTATATATGTAGGTATGTATGTGTGTATGTATTTACGTATGTGTGTATATATGCAGGTATGTATGCGTGTATCCATGTGCTCGCTGGCATACAGTAATAATGCAGAGACGCTAGTAATCAGTTGATTTCTCTCTCTTTCTATCTCTCTTCCTTTCTGTCCCCTTCTCTGCCCCCTCTCTCTCCCCCTTATTTTCAATTACATTTTTTTCATTCTTAGTAAACATTAAACTAGTTCCACGACTTTGAAATTCCCGCTTTCCTCTCCCACTTTGCTTCTCAATTAGGAAAGCAGTGGCATAATACCGAGTACTATGCCATTGGATTCAATTCTGTCATACTTCTAGCAATTTCTTTCTGCTGTTTTTTTCTTCAAATTATATATTATTTTTCTATGTATGGCTTTTTTGAAACACCTACATAGGTGGGTATTCTATCAATTATGACTTCTATAACAAAATCTATAGCTTTGTCTCTATGGTACTACATATCAGCATCAGCATCAGCATCACCATCACTATCACCATCATCATCATCATCTCTATTATTATTATTATTATTATTATTATTATTATTATTATTATTATTATTATTATTATTATTATTATTATCATTATTATTGAGGCGGCGAGCTGGCACGTTGGGCAAAGCTTAGCACGTTGGGCGAAATGCGTAGCTGTATTTCGTCTGCCGTTACGTTCTGAGCTCAAATTCCGCCGAGGTCGACTTTGCCTTTCATCCTTTCGGGGTCGATAAATTAAAAACCAGTTGCGCACTAGGATCGATATAATCGACTTAATCAGTCTGTCTGTCATTTTTTGTCCCCTCTATGTTTAGCCCCTCGTGGGTCGTAAAGAAATAAGAATCGTTAGCACACTGGACGAAATGCTTAGCGGTATTTCGCCCGTGGCTATGTTCTGAGTTCAAATTCCGCCGAGGTTGATTTTGCATTTCATCCTTTCGGGGTCGATAAATTAAGTACCAGTTGCGTACTGGGGTCGAACGAACTGGGCATGCTGTGACAAATGATGCACTGACATGCGCTGATTTTGCTCAACGTTTGTCAGACTCGCTTTTCCACAGCCCATCTCTTTGATAGAGCAGCAGGCCTGGATTAAACAAAGACCAGGGCAGAGTACCTAGATTCTCGTTGGGCGCTCACAGCTCTCTGCCACCTGAGCAATACGGTCAGTGAAAGTTCTGCAGTGTTAGTGGCAAGCAAGAGCGGCGATGTTCTCAGGGAAGACCCTGGGCGTAGACGAACATCTTACTAGTCTGTAACAAAGCGCTTGCAGTCTGGGGCCCATGAATAATTTCTAGTAATCTCTGGTCTGGCAGTACTACCGGGAGCATTGCCGGTTCTGGATAAACTCTATAGTCATAGAAATGCCGTCTGCTGGGTCTAGCCGTGATGTTCTCAAAGCAACGAAACTGTTCTGCACGCACTCGTTCAGTGCCTGAGCATTGCTAACCTGTGGAGTTGTGTCGAACACCGCTATTGCGTGAAGGATGGATCTGGTTATCAGTTGAGTTTTTTGTGAAGATTGTTCCACCGCCCTCCTTTGGGTAGGAAGGACAAGTACTCTGTCTAGTTGTTTTGGCGAAGAGATTGTGTGGTGGACAAGACTGACAGGGATGAAGACAGACATCTTCTTTGGCCAAGCCCTCATAAACTTTTCCCAATTTCACTTGAAGAGAAAGGTGACGATGGAGAAGGAATTGTGGTCCCCAAACAGATTTCGTGAAAAGTGGATGAGATTGGCCCGAGTGAACGGGCTTGTTCTGAGTATGCGCCTGTAGAGTGGGAGTGAAAGTTAGAGAAAGAGAGAGAGGGGGAGAGAGGGAGAGAGGGAGTAAGAAGGAGAGAGAGAGAACATCTGCTGACTGTGGTTTTGTGGTGTTTCCTCGAGCAGCCTCCGAAAGCTTTCCCGGTTTGGGGGAAATATTTTTATCCAATGTTCCGTTGTTTCTGGGATTTATATTATTTTCACACTTTTACGGAACCCCGTATCGTCCTCTACCGTCCTCGATTTTAGTGGTAAATAAAGAAATAAATGTTATAATTTGATACTTGCCAAAAGGTCGCCAAAAGGGTGCCAAAAGGGTACATCAAAAAGTAGGAATGGAATAGAAAAAAAAAGAAATGGTGATTGTGGTGGATATTCTTGTTGTTGTTGTTATTTAGCTCAGATCAATTCTAACCCAGCAAAGTTTTGATCAAAACGTTTCAAGACATGGCTTATTTTAAGGTTCTGTAGGACTATATTATTTCGGGAGTTATTTTTTTGCTCCTTACCTCAGATGGTACTTTGTGATTTTAGGGCATCTGGGTGATATTTATAACAAGTCGGATTAGCACATAGAGGCTTTTATAAAAGCTCGTGTCGTCGTCACCGTCTGAGTGGGTTGTAATCAAGCAGACGTATTCCAGAAGTATTCCAGCTGTGACCATCTCGTCTTATTAGGGGCTTCTTCGTTGAATGATGGAAATGATGATAGTAATGGTTGTTGTTGTTGTTGCTGGTATTTAATTATAGGTCACTCCTGATCAAGCAAACATATCACTGGAATTCCAGCTGTGACCATCACATTTTCTCTTGTGTACAAGGAATCTGAGACTACATTATCTAATGTTTTCGTATTTTTTTTTTTTTGTTTTTCATTTAGACAGAAGCGTGCTGAAATGTAAGGGAGATTAGGCTGCTATTTCTAGTAAGTCCGAAGACTGCGTCGAGACCCTCTGTTTCATCGGATCGAGGTTCTCTCATTGGAGACGGTAAGAGATATCAGTGGTGACGGTGGTGATAGTGGTGGTGGTAGCGGTGGTGATGATGATGATGATAGTGTTGGGTGGAGTTGAATTCACCGTTTTTTTCTCATATTTTCTACTTTTCTCTTTTTCTTTGCCCCCACCATCTCCATCTCATCCATCCATCCATCCACTCAACACCCCTTCCCTCCAACCGATTTACTAATACCACCACCACCACCACCACCACCACCACCACCACCATCTTCATCATCCATCATCATCATCATCATCATCATCAACAACAACAACGATCCATATCACAGCCAGCCACCAACCCACTTTCTTTCACACTAGTGTTCATATCACTCTTCCTCTTCGTGTGTACATGACGTCACACACACACACACACATAAACACATTCTCACATCCCCCACCACTCTCTCTCTATATCTCCCTCTCTCTCACTCTCGCTCTTTCTTTCTCTCAAACCACTTCCATCACGGGACACTCTTCAGTTCCTTTATACACACTCACCTCTAACGTACCTTCACTAGAAAAAGAAAGCTTACTCATAGAAATGCAAAGGCAACGCTAAACTCTCCCTCTCTCCCTCTCTCCTCTCCCCTCTTCCTTAACCCCCTACCCCCGCCATCCATCCCTCCGACCCTGTCATTATTGCTGATGTTGTCCACGCGTCAGTTTACCCCTCTCTCCCCCCACATTACGCTTCCATACACTTTCCCACCCCTGAACACACGCACACAGCACTCGCATCACACACTCACACACACACACACACACACACACACACATACACAAACACATACGCATACAATGCATACTAAGATCAGAAAGACAGCCCAACTAAACTTGTGAGAGATAGAAAGACAGAAAGGAAGAGAGTGAGTGAGAGAGAGTGAGAAAGGGGAGAGGGACGGAAAGAAAGGGAGCA
>NC_043007.1:66571502-66584002 GCF_006345805.1 Octopus sinensis | reverse complement strand
CTTAGGGGCATGTACTTATGTGCAAGTGTGCAGGTGCGTAGTAATTGATATATGTACGTATATGTGTCGTCCTGTATATAAAAATACTTGCGTATATGTGTGTTGTTGGTTGTACGGATGTGAAGTAATCTATGTGAGTGACTTAAGATTATAAATATAGGTGTGTCTGATTACACGTACCAGTACACAAATTCTTAACAACTTGTGAAGCTGTCCTTTATTTCTAATGTGTTATCTACATGTTTGTGTGAGCTTCTGTATGTGTGTGTGAATTTCTGTCGATATCTGTATGTGTGAGGGTTTATATATATATATATGACATCTAGTATATGTGTATACAGTCTTCTGTGCGTGTGTTTCTGCATGAGCGCATTCGAGTTCGCGTTTGTAGGTCTGTCCCTTTTATGTTTTACTAGAAATATTTATAAATGGATGTGATTTTCTTAATACGTACATTCATAAGTATACATGGTGTATATGCATGTACAATATTATATATATATATATATATATATATATATATATATAATATATATATATATTATATATATATATAATATATATATATATTATATATATATATATAATGTGTGTTGTGTGTATGTATGTGTGTGTGGTCATATACACTTAACGCTATACAGACACAAGCATCGCAAAAGTAAATACGCATGACCATTTTTGAAAGATTTATTTCTAGAAACGAAATAATGCCATCTGACGCTTTTAAATAATTAATTTCGTATTCAGTAGATATGTTTTGTGCAGTTTTATTACACCTACAGCTTTGTACAAAAGTGTTAAGTATGGTAGTGCAGTCAGGAAATTCGCCAAACTGTCGTCCTATATTTGACACTGTCGCATAGCACCATGGACATGCATCTTTTACTAAAGTCTCAGATTAACCAATGTCTTGTGAGGGAAATTTGAAATTTGATAGACTGCATCGATACAAATGATCGTTGCATATCGTGCAAACAATACTTTGTAGAAGTTCTCCTTGTACGAATACGTGGTGTTGGGCCGTTGATCGTAAGATTGTGGTTTCGATTCTTGGACCAGGCGACGCGTTGTGTTCTTGAGCAAAACACTTCATTCCACGTTGCTCCAGTTCACTCAGCTGGCACAAATGAGCAACCCTGGGACAGACCGGCGTCCCATCCAGGCGGGGAGTATATACGCCATGAAAATAGGGATACCAACCCTTAAGAGTTGGTATGACACGAGAAGGTAACTTTTACCTTGTACGAATGAAATCTCTTTACGCTGAAGGCTTTGCAATTAAATAAGACAAGATGGATGAAAACACAATCAGTACATTGTTTAATACAAAATAATGCACATTACTATAATCAGCTAAGACACTTGAATGCAAGTGTCCAAGCATGGACGCACATTAAAGACAAAAAGCGAGAAGAAAATAAGAGAAAAAAATCCAACGAGACCATTGACGGCCTACGTCGGCAATGTATATTTAGTTTAGTATAGCTTATATCATTCTACGTATGCCGTTGGGAGATGACCGATGCAGTGTTGCTCTGAAAGGTCAGAAAAAGTCTTCTCCCAGCAGCATACAAACTCAAAATTGTTTACCCTTAACAGGCACACGCACACGTGTGCGTCTACACACATGTAGACACACATATACATATAAACACATACATACACACACGTAGGGCGTTAAAATTGTGGTGATTTTTGGTCGATGATTGATGAAGGGGGAACATGTCCACGTCCTTTGTGTGTTTTTTCTTGTTTTCCGTATGGTCATTCGTCGTCTTTCCGCGCAATATTTTACCATTATACACACACACACAAACACACACACACACAACACATATATAATATATATATAGATATATATATATATATATTATATAATATATATAATATATATATATATGTATAATATACATATATTCATAAATAAATATAAGAGAATGGTCACTATATGTATATATGTTATATATTACATATATATATAAAATCTGTGTATATATATATATATACATATGTATATGTATGTATATATTCAATATTTTACAATTATATATATATTATATATAGATATATATATATATATCTACATATATATACATGTCATATATGCAATATTTTACAATTGTATATATATAATACATATATATATAAAATCTGTGTATATATATTATATATACATATGTATATGTATGTATATATGCAATATTTTACCAATTTATATATATGTATTATATATATATATATTATATATATACATATATATACATGTATATATGCAATATTTTACAATTGTAATATATATATACATATATTATACATGTATAGATTGTATATATAATAATATATATTTGTAGATATATGGCATATATATATTATCAATATATATGTATATATGTAAATATATGTTTATATATATATGTATATGTATGTATATACTTTTTTATCTAAGGGGAGGCAATGCGAGCAACAACCACATGAACGTTACAAAATTCAAAGATAGACCAAACACATACAAATCTTATATACTAATTTATATCTAAACAGTCCGACATTTTGAAAATTTTAAAAATTCAGTAATATATAAGTATCATATACACATAAAAATATAAATATAAATATAAATTTTACATGTAACACGCTTAAAACTGTTAGAATAAGAGAAATAAATATAATGATAATAAAATAAAAATATGGCATATCAAAAGACGAATAAAATTCCGGCGAATAGTACATATGTGCCAATTAATATTAGACCTATCAGTCCTAAAAATAGTACTTAAAATTGGTACTCCCCTCATCAGGATGTCCTATACAACACATATAAAACATGAACAAATACTCAAATGCCGTGTTCTGAGAATGGCCGGTATGTGATTGTGTATTTGTGTATTTGTTCATGTTTTTTATGTGTTGTATAGGACATCCTGATGAGGAGAGTACCAGTTTTAAGTACTATTTTAAGGACTGATATGTCTAATATTAATTGGCACATCCCCGAAACGGCCCGTAGATGGACTTCTGAGATAGCCATTATAGCCACTAACAGAATTAAGTTATCAACAGGAATGTTTCAGAATGACAACTTATCTGTGATGCTTTTCGTCCTAGATGTGAATCCGTTGTCAGCCTTGCTAAAGAAGTACAAAGGCTATATGAATGGCTCTGGTGATGAAAGAAAGATTAATTTCAACCACACCTTTTTTTTTTGTTGATTACATTAAGCTGTACTCAAGTAATATCCATGACACCGAGAAGCAGTCATATCTTGTCACAACATTATCACGGGGCACAGGAATAAAGTTTAGTCAGCACAAGAGTTCAGATCTGTTAGTCAAACAAGGAAATGTTGTTCACCTGCTAAGGTATATGGATAACAATAATTTGTCTATCTCCCGCGTCACCAATGATAAATGTTACAAATACCTTGGAACTGACGAGAAAACTGCATATGTTGGTGCTATAAGAAAAATATAGAAGAAAGATGACATCTATAGAACATCGATAAAGAGTTTGCAGATCCAGTGCCCAAGATACACTTTTAGCGTCATACTTGGAGCAATAGGATATGTACCAACCTACCCAGAGTAAAGTATGGGCTGAACTTGGGATCTAGGAGAGAGAAAGCAAATCTTTAATTCATAAACTACAAACGATTACGATATCTGGTATAACAACAATCAGCAAGACCTTCTTAAGATGGTTTTCTTCACAACCTCGCTACCAACTCTAAATTAAAAAGAGAAAGCGAACATTCATATATGCATGCAAATACACACTCACACACGCACATACGTACATACACACAAATTTATACATGCATACAAACATACATATATGTACATGTATATATGAATAAATGCATACGGAATGAAAGAACACTTTAGAACTGCCAAATAATGTCTGGTTAACAGTCTGACCAGAAGGAACAAATTCTGTGTAGATAATTCCTTTCGCATCGATGAAAAAATTCTTGACAATGGACTTCACTTGACTCACATTTTGGGGGCGTGGGGATATTGAATACTTCCTTTGACTTAATTGCTGCTTCGTTTCCGGGTCGTAGCCGTAGCAGCAGTTTTCGTCACCAGTGATGACCTTTGAAAAAGGGTCCGGATCAACTTCCCACTGTTCTTTCAGTTCACGACAAGCGTTTAGTCGGGATTGCTTCTGATTTTCTGTGAGCAAGCGAGGCACAAATGTTGCTGCAGCCCTTTTCATTCGCAATCCCTCGTACAAAATTCGTTGGCTGGAGCTCCAGGACGCACCAGTCATACGAACAAGTTCATCAATTGTTCGGCAAAATCAGTTCATGAATTTTAATGATGTTTTCATTTGTTCGGGAGGTCGACGGTCGCCCTGAAAGAAATTGACCCTCAAGCAACAAATAACCATTCCTTAAATGTGAAAACTACTCGAAAACTTGTGTTTTGCTTATGGCATCATCCTTGTAAGGTGTTTGAAATATGACAACTGTTTCGACCTCCGTTTTCCCTTGCAGAAAACAGAATTTCAATTATGCACGCTGTTCCTTTGTTTCTGCCATCGCAAAAATCGACGATCAAAAGAGAAGCACTGCAAAACAATGACGCACCATGTGGCAGTACGACTACCCCGGAAGACCCCGGTCAGCAGACTGATGCTTGAGGATCGCATCAAGTGGCTTCTATCAGTGGAGGTCTGAACTACGACTGGTTTGCCTCACAGAGAACGTTTATAATTACTTTTGGGTACCCACACGCATATTTATATGTGTGTGTTCAAATATATTGTGGAAGGACCTTTTTCAACAACTTAAGTGCACACAAAATCTGTTATATTACTGTTCATATATAATTGATGCTCTTGAAGTGTCAGCATTTCCGACGAATTTTGAAGGTTTCGCCACTTGATAGTGATTTCTACTGCAGTGTAAATACCATCAGGATCCATAGACGGTCTCAGATCAAGTTCTAAACAAGTCGCATGATATGTATATATCAATGTGCACACACACACACACACATACACACACATGCACACTCATACACACACTTGCGCACGCACACGCGATAATACACACATGCATATATATGTGATTGTGTATATATTTATGCATATATGTATAAATACATACACATACACATACACAGATATAAATCCGGAACCCTCCCTCTACTCGACTTCCCACTCAAGATCACAGATGAAGGCTCCATATTTACCAAATTCTATAGAAAACCCACTAATAGAACACTTTTCGTCCACTATCAGCCTTACCCACCAGAGCCAAAGCCACATACGTAAGAAACGAGATTGCACGTATAAACCACAATTGCAGCAACGTAACCGATAAAGCCGTCAACACCAAACAGTTCCTCAGAGAACTGACTCTGAATGGCTACCCACCATCTTTAGTTAAACAATGGTGCCTGAAAAATATCAAGGTCAATAATCCCCGGAAGAATCATCATACTCCCAAGTCCATCACGTGCTTCTTAAAGCTAGCTACCACACTTTGGCGTCAGAACTACTGCAGCGATACAACACACAGTCCACAGGGAAGGACAAAACATACAGATAGTGCACACCGTCCCTTCTCTGAGAAAAGGTCTGCCCAAGAACAGCATCTCTCACAACTCCGAGGAGTTCAATTTGTCGAACTGCCCCATCAATGACCCTGAATTGTGCCAGATGATCTATGTTGAATATGAGATCATCTGTGACAAATGTGGCGCATCCTACATCCAAAGCACGACAAGAAACCTGTATATATGCATTATGGTGCACATGCAGGCAGACACTTTCGTGAAATAAACATCTACGGAAATGCCAGTCCCGGGAATTCAAAGTGCACTTCAAGACAGCACCGCGGAACAGGAGCAACCTTAGAATTTCTGAAACCGTCCTCATACACCAAAAGAAACGGAAGATCAACAATAGAAGAGAGTTACAGGAAGCTAGCTGGTTGCTATGGCAACACCCTTCTGCGCATGTCCACTCCACATACGCTCACACACACGCACATCGGCAGCATTCGTCAATTTCTTGAAAATGGAATCTTAACCCCGAAACATTGAATACAAGGTAAGCCTACATTTATTCACATTTGTCTTCTTGTGATTTACCTTGCATTTCCTGCGCATAGTTCTGGCCTTACCCACGATCCTTTATACAATATATTCTCCACAATGCTTCATAGTAATTATTCCATATAATATATATATATATATATATATATATATATATATATCTTATTATAAAAGGCAGATTTTATCTGCCTCCCTTTGGGAGTTATAGAAATCTACAATATAGGATTTCTTCAATTACAATTTACCTAGCATTTTTAACAGTACAATGCATCGCGTCATGCCAGGTCCAGTTTTTAAAATTTAAACTCCAATTAAGCAAAATTTACAGAAAACTCACATTCTGGTGTGTGTGTCAAATGCTTTTCTTAGTCTGGTTTACACCACACGCAAACGCACACACACAGTGTGCGACGAATAAAATGAAAGTAAATAGCGACAGAGTGATTTGAGGAAGACTAAACTGAAAGTATTTAAACCACTACTCAAAAAATAAAAAAAAACACAGCAAACAGAAACAAATAAATACATAACCATTTACTCCTCACACAATTTCTTCAATTAGAATTTACCTAAGATTTTTCAGAGTACTTCAGTGGGTGATGCCATAAAAAATTTCTTTCAATTTTACCACCAATTAAGACAAAATTCGAGAAAACTCAATATTTTAACATATCACTCCGAAAGCATTGATGTACATGTGTGCGTGCGTGAGTGTGTGTGTGTCATTCCTCACACACACGCATACACATACATATAAAAACTACATACAACTACATACACATACAACTACATACAAACACGTGTGTGTTTGTTATTAGTAAAAAAGGCACCAAAACTCAACTCACTTATCATTCCAACACATTTGCAAAGACACACGGACGGACAGAAAAGGTAAATTGGTTTTTATTTTACTCTGTATATATTTTATTATATAATATTATATATAGATATATGTATGTATAATTGCAGTATGAAACAGTGTTTATGTATAAACAGACGACACTTATATATAGTTACCAAGCCGCCCGAATTTACCTATTCATATTTAAATGAGAATATCAGAGCAAATCTCTTTAGTACATTCGTGAAAACACGTATTATACTTCGTAAACACTTCAACTACAGTTTTGTACAAAAATCGAAGTGTAATTTTAATTCCGTGAATTATGGGAGATTTTTTTCCGAAATTTGTTCCTATTGTGTTTTCAAAATTTGTAATTCTGACAAAAAATGGATACGAATTTCATTATATCAAGCAGCGAGTCAGAATTCGAAGGATTTTCTACTGAAGACCTTCATAAATCTAACTCTATGACTGAAAAAAAAAAAGCATCTTATATAAGAGTGAAGTTGTGTGTCTGTCTCCTACGATTAGATTCCTAACTACTCCCACATTTGCGGTGCAGTTTAACCAAAAGCGGGTATCTTATAGTCGTGATTCATATCGAGCCCTTCTGGGTATTAGCGTGCGTCTACGATGAGTCTACGATTTAAAAAAAATTTATCATATTTTTCCATTTTAATGCATTTTTTTCGCTTTTATATAAGGGAAGTAACTCTCTAAAAATATCTACGATGTGTCAACGATTTAAAAAAAAAATTACCTTAATTTTTTTTCAATTTTTAATGCATTTTTTTGCTATTTTGGCTATAACTCTCTAAAAATGCTTATATATTTATTTCCTTACAACCCGAGCAACGCCGGGCGATACTGCTAGTATATATATATATATATATATATATATATATATATATATATATATATACTATACACCCCTCCACACACACACGCAAACACACATATGTCTGGCTGTGTGTGTGTAAGGACGCATGGCCTAGTGGTTAGAGTGTTGCTGATGACGCGTCGTGATCTTGAGCAAAACGCCTTCATCTCACTTTGCTTTGCGATCACCTCGATATCTGACACGTGATATACCGTTTACATGTTCAGGCAACATCGATTTGATCACTATAAAACTGGCACAGTTCTAGGGAAACTAGTCGCAAACTTACGTCAGCAAATTTTTGTTAGTAACTCAGAAGTTTTATGTTGATATACCTTTGGGATTCGAATTTTCCGGTTGATGTAGTGTTGGGCGGAAACACCTGGAAATTCTCGTCCCAGCGGTATACGAACTTGATATAGTTCAATGTTCGTATATATATATGTATACTAGCAGTATCGCCCGGCGTTGCTCAGGTTTGTAAGGGAAATAACTATAAAGCATTTTTAGAGAGTTATAGCCAAAAAATAGCCAAAAAATGGAAAAAAAATGATGGTAAATTTTTTTTTTGAGAGTAATAAAAGGTGGAGTTGCGTCCCCTAGACAGTCTGTGGTTTGTTTTTTTTTATTCTCGACCCCATGTCGAATTTATCGATTTTTTTCAGAACTGGGGGAACTTTTCAAAATTTTCGCTGCGTTAGTTTTGAATTATGACATTGGGCTATGTGTGTGTCAAGTTTCATCAGAATCGGTTGAAAGCCGTGGTCAGGGTGAGGGTACGAGAAAACAGACACACAGAAACACGCACAGACAAACTGCCGTTTATATAGAGAGAGATATATATATATATATATGTATATATATATATATATATATATGTGTGTGTGTGTGTGTGAATATGTACACACATTATGTTTGTATGAGTGTTTCTGTGTATTATGCGTTCGTGTTTGTATTTATGTGTATGTCCGTTTATTCATGTATGTGCATATGTGTATGTGTGTGTGTAATATAAAATGTTGCTGACACTTCAATCTCCTTTGTTTTTAGGATGTCCTTTGCGCATGAGCTTGTAAAGCTCAGATATATTTCCTAGAACGCAACAATTCCCAATTTAGTAGCATTCTTATCAATATATATATTCATATATTATTCACTCAAATTGAATCAAATCGACTCATTATTTAAACGAATGCAGGGTGTGTGCGACTGCTTGTATGCCTGAACAATTGTGGATTGTTGTATACATAAGACTAAATCACTTATATATATATATATATATATATATATATATATATATATATATATATATATGTATGTATGTACATGTATGTATAGATGTATAGTGGTGTGTGTGTATGTGTGTGTGGAGGCGCAATGGCCTTGTGGTTAGGGCAGCGCACTCGCGGTTTGTAGGATCGCGGTTTCGATTCTCAGACCGGGCGTTGTGAGTGTTTATTGAGCGAAAACACCTAAAGCTCCACGAGGCTCCGGCAGGGGGGGGGGGGCGATCCCTGCTGTACTCTTTCTCTCACTCTTCTTCTGTTGGCCTGCTCGCTTAGCCAGCGGGATGGCGTCATTTGAAGACTAAAACAATGCGGAGTGCATTGTGACCAGCGATTTGTAGCAGCATCTGATAGCCGGTCGGTCACGTTGATCACGGTTGATATATATATATATATATATATATATATATATATATATATATATATAAATATCTATATCTATATCTACATCTATATCTGTATATATATATATATATATATATATATATATATATATATATATATATATATATATACATTAATACCTCAATATAGGAGTTAATTTGTCCAAGGAGACCGATCGTAAAGCGAAAACTCGTAAATCAGAGCAATAATTTCCCATAGCAGCAATGTTATAAATCGTAATTAGTTCTCAGAAAAATATTTTACTTATAAAGTATAGACGTAGGAGTGGCTATGTAGTAAGTAGCTTGCTTACGAACCACATGGTTCCGGGTTCAGTCCCACTGCGTGGCACCATGCGTAAGTGTATTCTACTATAGCCTCGGGCAGACAAAAGTCTTCAGTGGATTTGGTAGACGGAAGCTGAAAGAAGCCCGTCGTATATATGTATATATGTTTGTGTGTGAGTATATATTTGTGTGTCTGTGTTTGTCCCCTCCCCCAACATCGCTTGACAACCGATGTTAGTGTGTTTAAGTCCCCGTAACTTAGCGGTTCGGCAAAAGAACCCGATAGAATAAGTACTAGGCTTAGAAAGAATAAGTTCTGGGGTCGATTTGCTCGACTAAAAGGTGGTGCTCCAGCATGGCGACAGTCAAATGACTGAAACAAGTAAAAGAGTAAAGTTTATAATACTCGTAAATAAACGACAAAGATCATTTATAATAACAAATAATATTATTATTACTATAATCATTTTCTGCCCCACTTTCACTCGCATTAGACTTACGCACACTATCACTTGTAGACGTGGTCGCCGATTGACAAGCACTCGTAGACGGACTTGCAGATTTCTTTTTAAAAAACAAGTCTAGAGTTGTTTGCTTAGAAGAAGCTTTTTTTCGTTCTCTATAAATTTCTCGGTGATACGCAAAAGCATTTGTTATGGTTGTAGAAACTTTTACACTTCATTCAAAATTTGGATCTTATGCTTGAAAAATGTATTATCAAATAAAACTCGTAAAATGAGGTATAACTGTACATATACCCCTCAACTTATGTCGGTAATTGGTGCCAAGATATTGCGACTTAACTCGGAAAATGACACAGCACACAAACACAAACACACAAAACAAACTTTAAAATTTATTTGCTTACATCTGTTTTAATAAATACTACGTATATAGTTTCATACACGTTTTATTTGTCTTTTCTTTGTCAGTACTGGTTTTTAGGCTTTTGTTTTTTAAAATTTCATGCTTTTAGAAACGTTAGCTGAGACAGACATTAAGTCGGATAAATGTACGGAAGATGAGGTTTATTTTTCGTTTTCCATTAATTTCAACAAAAATCAACGAGAAGTCGAAAAAGACGTAACTCGAAACGACGTAAGTTGAAGTATGCCGGTATACAGATGTCACGTTAGCTTCAAGTCATCATATATTCTGTAGCTAATTCCATTGCCTTTTGAAACCAATTTACTTTCAATAATGCTGCTAATACAACATATAAATTATGGATGTCACATCACAGCTCTCAATCATCTCTTGGAGTTAATAGATCTTAATAACACTTACATATTTGATCAAACCTTTGATTTTGAAAGGTCAAATATCTGACTTTGCTGAACTGGTGTCTCTGGAAAATATATATCAATCTTTTTTTATGGACAAATATTGATGTCTAACTTTGGCACAAAGCCACACAGATTTTTGTCAGAAGACACAATCGATAAAATTGGCTGCAGTACTTAACTGGCATTTATTTTACTGTCATCAACCCCCACGCAGCCAAGAAAGGAAGAAATGCTAAATGGCCTATCGATTTTAACACGCAATGCCTTTTATATTAAGAGAACACATTTATTTTGTATGTTAATATACATAAATTTATGCGTGAACGAATACACTCACACGTGTGTAGGAGAGCGTCTGTTTGTGTTTGTGTATGTATGTATGTATCTGTACACACACAGACAAACACATGCACACACAAACACACACAAACGCATATATAATTATTTACAAAGCTACCGCTGTAGTGTTGGAGGAATATAAAATAGAAATAAGATCATAATGAAAGACTGATATGCTTTCCCTTAAAACTTATTGAAGTTAAAAAAATCAATCCTTATGTATATGTTTTTATTGCCTCTTATTCACCACAGTTCTTCTCTGACTGGCGTTTTGGAATCAAAGTTTTTACATTTTGTGCAGTGCTGTAACCAATCAACAGGGCCGATATCTATCTATCTATCTATCTATCTATCTATCTATCTATCTATCTATCTATCTATCTATCTATCTATCTATCTATCTATCTATCTATATTAATGTATTCGTGTGTGCACGTGCATGTGTGTGTGTGTGTGTGTGTGTGTGTGTGTGTGTGTGTGTGTGTGCATGCGATGATTTGATAAGCGGTGCCGAGTTACAATTCTGTAAATAATATATTATAAGCTTTAAGCTTATACGCGACCACCGTGTATTGACTGAAGAAAAGAGTCTAATTTGGGGGGCATATAAGCCTTCGGCAGAAAAATAAGTAACCCACAGTTTTCCGTCGAGGGCTTATGTGCCCCAATATTAAACTGGTTTCTTTAGTCAATACACGATGATCGCTTATAAGCTTGGAGCTTATAACACACACACACACACACATATATATATACATACAGCAGTATATATATACATACAGCTGTATATATATACATACGGGAGTTGCTTACCAACTACATGGTTCCGGTTCAGTCCCACTGCGTGGCACGTAGGGCAAGTGTCTTCTACTATAGATTCGGGCCGACCAAAGCCCTGTGAGTGTATTTGATAGACGGACACTGAAAGAAGCCCGTCGTATATATATATATATGTTGTGTGTGTGTGTGTGTGTGTGTGTGTGTTCATTTTCTCCATTTTCTTATTTTGTATTATTAATTTGTGGTAAAACATTTTACCTTTGCCCATATAATACAGTAAATGAATTAATTGCATCGCAATTCTTAACATTTATGTATTAACTTTGTTGGGTACTTCACTAGCAGTATATTG
>NC_043007.1:66561502-66569002 GCF_006345805.1 Octopus sinensis | reverse complement strand
TTGCTGTATAAGGAGAAAAATATCTACTTACAACTACTTACCATCAAAATTGCAATGAATAACAGCCAGCGATTTCATTCATTTACAGGTCAGTGTGCTTGCAGGAAGAGTGTTAATTAATACTGAAGTACCGTATACGTTTGTGTGTGGCCATTATTCGTGTATGTGTGTGCACGCGCGTGTTTGCAGATACGTTCTTAATGTATTTATAAGTGCCGGCGAAATGCTTAGCAGTCTGTCTTTACGTTCTGAGTTCAAATTCCACCGAGGTCGATTTTGCCTTTCATCCTTTCGGGGTCGATAAATTAAGTACCAGTTGCGTACTGGGGTAGATCTAATCGACAGGCCCCTTCCCTCCAAAATTTTCGGTCCTTGTGCCGAGAGCAGAAGAGAATAAACATAACAGAATATATATATATATTCTTTTATTGTTTTATTTGTTTCAGTCATTAGACTATGGTCATACTGGAGCACAGCCTTGAAAGGTTTTGGTTGGTCAAATCGACACCAAAACTTATTTTTTAAATGAAGTACTTATTCTATCGGAATTTTTAGCCGAACTGCTAGGTTACGGGGACGTAAACGCATCAACGCTGGTTGTCAAGCGGTGATTGGTGGGGGGCAAACACAGATACAAAGACACACACACATATACACACGCGCACACAAACACACACACACACGTATACACACGCGCACACAAACACACACACACTTACACATATACGACGGGATTCCACATGGTTGCGAGTTCAGTCCTACTGTATGGCACCTTGGGCAAGTGTCTTCTAATATAGCCATGGGTCAACCAAAGTCTTGTGAACGGATTTGGTAGACAGAAACTGAAAGTAGCCCGACCTCTCTCTCTCTCTCTCTCTCTCTATATATATATATATATATTAGAAGGTTTGAAGATGATGTACAGGTATTATATATTAGAATAAATAAGGTACTCAGAAATCTAGATGATTTTATATTTACAGATATTTATAAATATGTCACAGGTTTTAATAAATCACATATAAGCGCTTGCGTCCACTCTAGTGGAGTCTTCAGTTTCACAATCTGAAGACTCCACTAGAGTGGACGCAAGTGCTAATATATGATTTATGAAAACATGTGACATATTTATAAATATCTATAAATATAAAACCATCTAGATTTCTGAGTACATTATTTCTTCTAATATATATATATATATATATATATATATATATATTATATATATATATATATATATATATATATAGATATATATATATATATATATATATATATATATATATATATATATATATATATATTATATATTTATATATGTATACACACACACACACACACAAATATATTTTTCTTTGCTTGTTTCAGTCATTTGACTGTGGCCATGCTGGGGCACCGCCTTTATATATATATATATATATATATATATATATATGTTTTTCGTTTTTCGTTTCCTTGTTTTTTGTTTTTTGGTTTTTTCCGTTTCTACGTCTTATTGTGATGTCCTGTACTCCCGTATAATTATTTATATATGCATGTATATATACATGTAGATGTAGGTACGTACATATATGTTTGTATGTATGCATATATTTTTATTTATCACCTTATTGTCTGACAGCGCCCCGCATCAGGTTCGTTCCGATTCATCGTTTCGGTCCACTTCTTGGTTCCTTTTTTTATATTTATATTATTATATTTAAGATGCGGAACTCTCTCCCTTTGCTTTAACCTCTTCAATCTCTCTCCCTCCCACTCCTCCTCTCTCTTCGCCGTGTGTCCCCCTCCTCCTTCCTCCTTCTTTGCCTATAAAACAAAATTCCTTTACACGTGGTTCTCACTATTGAAAAGACTGCCTCCACGCGCTGCTACTATACTTTTCGTCTTTGCCAGCAAAAGGCTTTTTCGTTCGTCCCCCCGTGTGGTTGATTTCCTGTATCGTATTCTTTTTATTTTCTCGTTTTGTAACTAATTGTATTTTTTGTACATGTATTTTTATTTTTGCAGTTTTATTGTTTGTCTATGCCAGAAAAAAGGCTTTTTCGTTCGTCTTCTTGTGTGTTTGTTTTTGTACATGTATTTTAATTTTGCAGTTTTATTGTTACGTCTTGTTTGTGTACGTACTCATTTTGCCCCGCTGCTTGGAATTTTATTTTAATTCTCTCGCAGGAAGGCTTATTGGATTAGTGTTCTGTCTATGCCTTCGAAACATGCCTGACTCCACTAGCGACAGCTGATGACGGGGTTTTGTCCTTGTGTAGCTCGTCCGGTATTTGTTTTTCGTTTTCTTATTTTTCGTTTTTCGTTTTCTTGTTTTTTGTTTTTTGTTTTTTTCCGTTTCTACGTCTTATTGTGATGTCCTGTACTCCCGTATAATTATTTATATATGCATGTATATATACATGTAGATGTAGGTACGTACATATATGTTTGTATGTATGCATATATTTTTATTTATCACCTATATATATATATATATGTTTCTGTGTGTATATAATATATATATATATATGTGTGTGCATACATACGTATGTATATTCATGTATACATATCTATATTTATACATACGTATGTATATACATGTATACTTACACATTTTCTATTTTTCTGTAGTTCTTTTCATCTCTCTCTTCCTCTCTTTCTTCCTGCTCGTCTCTCTCTCCAACTCCCCCTCTCTCTTTCGCTATCTGTCTTGTTTCTTTTGATTCCACATATACTTGAAGATCCTTTGCAAACCATCATCGCCACCACCGCTGCCCCCACTACTATGGACAACAACACCTGCTGCTTCTGTTGCTGTTGTCCTTGTCGCTGCTGCTGCTGTGATGTCTATTGTGGTTGCTATTGTTCTTTTCTCTCTCTCTCTCTCTCTCTCTTTTTTAAACAACAGCTCCTGCTGATGTCTTCCTTCGATAACCATCTTCACTGTCATCTCACCATTACCCTAACTACCAATTTACTACCATACGTCATACCCTTGCTAACGAAATACTCCACCCTACGGCAATATCCATCACTTTTCACTTGCTTCCATTCGTTGAAGCTCTGCTTGTATCGTTGCGATGTTTCATGTCCCTAAGTGTCCAGCCGAGCATAACACAGGTACGTGAGCGGGAAGGCAAAAATGGTCGGTAGCGATGGCGACGGCGGCGGCGATGGTGGCGGTGGTGGTGGGGGTGGTGGAGTGTGGGAACTTAGTGCGGTTCGAACAGAGACCGATGACAGAGTGGTGAGGCGATGTTGTGGGGAGGGTGCATATAGATGCGATGGGCAAATGAGTTATTGGCGTCAGAAGACAATGGCGTGGGAATGTTAGCCGGAATAGAGCTGAATGAAAAACAAAAAAAAGAACAGATCAACATAATAGCCAAGCGTCTATAGTACAATATATATATATACATCCATACAGCCATATACATATATATATATACACACACACATATATTTATATACATACATACATACATACATACATACATACATACATACATACATACATACATACATACATACATACATACATACTACATACATACATACATACATACATATATACATACAAGGGGGTGCTGAAGAGTTCCTCTGGTTTTAAGTGTATCGCGAAACGCCTGACTGGAAGTCCAAACTTCCGGGTTCTTTTACGAGTATTAGAAAAAAATGAAAGAGCGTTGCAATAAGTGTATGAATCTCAGAGTGGGATATGTTAAAAATAAATCATAATCAGGTATTTTCTTTTACGCAAAGCTATATATATATATAAGGTTAATCCAAACATGAAAATACAAAGAGAAAACACAACAACGCGAGGACGTGGAACAAGTATAGTGTTATTGGACTCTCAGGAAAGGAAAGAAAGAAGGAGGATTTAACGTTTCGAGCGGAGCTCTTCATCAGAAACATAGAAAAAGGAAAGGAAGGGAATGGGTGAAGAAAAAGTTCTTTCAAAGACAGGTGAGTGCAAGAGAAGGAGGTATGTGTGTGTGTGTGTGGGTATGTGCGCGCGCGCAGGTCTATGTGTGTGTAATGATAGCACGTGTGTCTGTGTCTGTGTGTGTGGTTGTGGCTGTTAATCTATATACACACACACGCACACACGCACATATATATATGTACATATGTATATATGGATGTATATTATATGTATGTCTACATATATTTATATATATATATATATATATATATATATATAATATATATATATATATATATATACATTCAGCTGTAGAAATGAGTTGGACGTTATTAGTGCTAAGTTGTATCCTCCTTTGCCTTGGACAACATCAGTGGCATGGAAAGGGGAGGCTGATAATCATGGGCGACTGCTGGTCTTCCATAAACAGCCTTGCCCGGACTTGAGCCTTTGAGGAAAACTTTCTAGGTGCAATCCCATGGTCATTCATGACCGAAGGAGGTTTTTGTCCTTTACATACATACGTATGTATGTATATACCTATACATAGATATACTCACACACGACACACATGCGTAGGTGCGTATATACTTAGGTTCTTCGTTCCTTATGGAAGATAATCCATCGAGATCTTTTTCTCCGTTGTGATGTGTCTCTTCTGTTTCTTTCCAGTTGCATTCTTGCTTTTTTCACCTTTGTCGTCCGTATCCTGCATTCATCTATTTTTAGAGTGATCCCTATTCTGCCTTTCCCTTGGAATATTTCCTTGAGGGAATGTCTTACTCTTCAAGTTTCCGTTGGTTTCGAATTGTCGTTGATGCTTTCGTAACTGTGCATTTTTTTCTAGATAAGATTGATAAAGTTCTAGATGAGTTAGTACATATTAGTCAGGCGTCTTCCTTTTGACTTTCCCAGCATGGGAACCCTTACTAGGAGTTTGCAACTCTCTGCCATAAGTCTCAGGGTCACTGAGACATACAATCACCACAGCCCAACAATGACGAGGCCTTGTGTTTGGCACGTATACAGAAGTATAATTAGCATATACAATATACTACGACCGCTTGGAAAGAGAGAATCAGTATGCTATGCAAGGCGATACACTTACACCATTCTTATCTATCATTTACCTGGATTACATTCTTCTCACCTCAATTGAAAAAGTTAAGGCTCTTGGCTACAAAATCCACCTCTTCTTGTCACCACTCACTACAAGAACAGACTCAGATCATTTTAATTATATAGCCTTTTCTATAGATTACCTCAAGCTGCCACCCTTCTACAAGAGAGGATTTCGAAGATACAGCAGAAGATATTGGTTTATTTATCACTACCTTAAACACTGAATACATCTGATACAATCAAGAGGGATCAATATGTATAATCAAATAGAGACCTTTAAAATTTACAGAATCCTTTGTGTATTTAGGAAGTAACATCACTTCTCCAGAAATGACAAAATTTCGACTTACAAAAGCAAAGGCTCTTTTTATGGCCTCTGTCAAATATCATGTTAACGATACCAGATTTTAAAGAGAAGCTTCTACTGTGCCATTGTACAGGTCCATTGCTTGAATACACACCAAACACCTGAAGGCAAGGGTTGATGTAATTTATATCCGCATGTTTATAGAGCTGCTCTAAATATTTTCTTGAAAAGACATCTAGCCTTTTGTAAAGTGAATATTAATTACAGGAATTGGAAGTTTCAATACCTCAAACAATTCACTGGTTTAATTCCGGCTCGTGAAACCTCAAAATACCCAAGCGCGTGAACACACGCATGCACGCATATACACAAACATACATAGACACACACCCACGTATGGTTTTATTTCAATTATGCAAATTACCCTAGGCTATGAATGTTCTCTTTTTTTTGGATACGCCTCTTACGTATGACTGCTGGAAATAAGATGGAACAACTGCACTATCGTGACTCCAGGCATTAACTGAGGCATCTATTGAGGCAGAAATACTTGTCCACAGCTGTCCTCCTTGTCTTCTGGATAAAACCAAAAACAACAACATATGAACACACCAAAATTTTCTCAATGGTATGTCATTTCCAGAGAATTCTTGATTCTTGAAATTTTCTCTGATTCACAATCAGTTACGAAGACAATTTCAGAACATCAAGAATTTGATTTCTATAGAATTAATAACAATTTATTCGCTTTTGTTATCCCAATTCAAGCCACTGGCAACCATGAGCTACCTCGCTCATTTCTGTTATATGTATGTATGTATGTATGTATGTATGTATGTATGTATGTATGTATGTATGTATGTATGTATGTATGTATGTATGTATGTGTATGTATATATATGTATACATATATGTCTCTATATATATATGCAAATATGTATGTATGTATGTATGTATGTATGTATGTAGGTATGTATGTATCTATCTGGCTATCTATTTATCTGTCCGTCTGTATGTGTGTATGTATGCATGTATATGCGCAGGCGTGGTTGTGTGGTGAAGAAGCTTGCAACCCAATCAAGTTGTTTTGGGTGCAGTCCCATTGTGCGGCACCTTGGGCAAGAGTTTTCTGCTATAAGCCTTGTATGACTTTAAACATAAGTACTGGAGGCGATTTGAAGATGGTGTTCCATCATAGTAGCTGAAATATATATATTCTTTTTTTGTTATATTCTATTACTTGTTTCAGTCCTTTGTTTGCTTGAGCCTAGTATTAGGGATGTATTTTATTTGTTGGGAGAAGCCGCTGGCAGCGAGCGCTTGGTTGTAATATGGTGCGTGGTTATTGAATATTTTCTCAGTGGAAGAGAGGTCAGATATACGGATCGAGATACTCTTGACTATGTTATCAAAGGTGGATTTGTGGTGATTGGAATGAATGTTTAAGTATTTAAGGCATTGGTTAGGTTTGTGATAAGGGAAGTATTGGGAGGTTTCTAAGTTTGAAGTTACGTCTAAAAAGTTAGTAGTTTTGTGGGAATTTTCATAAATTAATAGACAGGTTTAGGCAAGAGAAACATTTGTGTAGATCTTTTCTAGCTCGTTCTAAAGAGGATTTATTTATGCTCTTGGTAACTAGCAAGGCGTCGTCTCCGTAGAGGCTTCCCTTGAGATTAAGGAAATATATTTGGAGCTGATGGAGTATGTATAGTCCAACAAAGTCGGTGACCTGGGCGAAGTCGGATAATCTCATGGTAATGTCAGATAAATTGCTATGGCTATTGGTATTGTTATGGTGATTGGCCCGGCACCAGAGTTTGTCCCCAACAGAAATAAGGGTTTTACGGTCATTAAGGATTATGTTAATTTCTAGAAGGATAAAGTTAGTTAGATTCCTAGCTAGAAGGAGAGCTTGATTAAGAAGTTTAGGAGAAATAGATTAGTAATTATTTATATTGAATTGTAGGAAAGAATAATAATTTTTGTTGCTTAAGAGATGGAACCATGTTATAACTTCACCTGTACAGGATTGTAAGTTGATGTTTAAACTCTCCTTGACGATTGGTATAATTTTGTCCAAAATATTTTTGCTTATTCTTCCCAGGTCGGATTTGGTGGAGCATATGAGGTGTATCGATGGTTCTTATGATCTTTGAGTTTG
>NC_043007.1:66544002-66554002 GCF_006345805.1 Octopus sinensis | reverse complement strand
GTTATTATTGTTGGAGACATATCCGGGAGTAGGAGGTTGGTCCGGGAATATTTTGAAGAAATTTGTCCCGTGAACATTTGAATTTATGGAATCCGTTTCCGTTTTGACGTATTTTGGTATGGTATTAAAGAAAGCTGGACCGGTTGAAGTAAAGTAATTGTGACGTAATGTTGCTATGTGTACCGATTTCGAATTTTGTATTGGGCGGATAGCACGGGGACTAAGTCATGGATGGATTTTAAAATTGATGCCAACATCATTTGTGCAATATTGATGGAATATTTTCCACTTCAGACAAATGATTAGCGTTCCTGGCGGCGTTGAAGAGAGTAGAGATTTGAGTTTTTTAGTCGACCCCAATAGTCAATGCCTCTCATACCGTTTATTTTTCTTCTTATTGACCTTTGGGGCTCCTCTACTTTTATAATGTGTTGCTTCTTATGGGAGGGGGGACTACAGTGGGCAACAGTGTTCAAGGTGGGGTCGGGTACAAGTAGAGCAGAAAAGGATGATGGTGTAGGTATCTCTAGACCGGGAAGTTCTCAGAATCCAGGAGTACATCTTGTGGGCCAAGTCAACCTCGCTGTTTACGTGGGAACTCCAGGATAGATTGTTATCAACAATTACTCCAAGGTATCTGGTATTGTTGGATGACACAAGGGAGTCGCCCGAGAGAAGAGCATGTGGTAATTTCAGAGTTTCTTTTTTTCCAAAGTGGATCAAATCAAACTTAACTTGATTTAAAAGCATATAGGTGAGCTGCAAGATGCAGGAGGAAAGCGTGAGAGAAAATTGTGGTGAAAGAGTCAGCAGACATTCGCCGTTACCTTCTGCCGGAGCCGCATGGAGCTTAGGTGTTTCGCTCATAAACACACACATCGCCCGGTCTGAGATTCGAATCCGCGATCCCTCGACCGCGAGTCCGCTGCTCTAACAACTAAGCTATGTGCCTCCACACACACACACACACACACACACACACACACACACACACACACACACACACACACACACACACACATATTAATATTTAGCAGAAGCAACAGAGGACTCAAAGCAGGAAAGTTTCGTGCGTTAACACTTATCAAACTTACTAGGTTGATGGCGGTGGATATATCTAGCAGGTCTAGGAACTACGCAGGGGTTTCTACTTCGAATCGTAGAGTTTTCGGGAGTGGGTTATGATAGTAATGTGCTGTTATTTCGTAGCCCTAGGTGAGCCACAATCAAAACTAGTCCAACCAAGAACATAGCGGCTTTTACAGCTATAGTATATTTTAACACTGCGTTCTCCTGTTCCTTTCTAGTTTTGTAAGGCAGTAAAGTGTGTTGTCAGAGAAATTTGGCTCTTATTTAGGGTAAGTTTGGTAATCACTTGTAAGCTCTCTTATTGACTCATCACTAATAGTAGTAGTTGTAGTAGTAGTAGTAGTAGTAGTAGTAGTAGTAGTAGTAGTGGTAGTAGTAGAAGTATTATTATTATTAGTAGTAGTAGTGGTAGTAGTAGAAGTATTAGTAGTAGTAGTTGTATTAGCAATATCAATAATACTACTAGTAATCGTAGTAATATAAGTAGTATTAGTGGCTTTAACGATTGTAGTATTAGAACCAATGATAATATTACTAGTATGAAAACTTATAGTAGTAGTAATAGTAGTAGTAGTAGTAGTAGTAGTAATAGTGCCATCATTGTAATAGTAGTAGCAGCAGCAGCAGTAGCAGTAGTAGTTATAGTAGTAGTAGTAGTAGTAATAGTGCCATCATTGTAATAGTAGTAGCAGCAGCAGCAGTAGCAGTAGTAGTTATAGTAGTAGTAGTAGTAGTCGTCGTCGTCGTCGTCGTAGTAGTAGTAGTAGTAGTAGTAGTAGTATTGAAGGTGGTGGTGCTCTAGTACCATCATTTGTGTTAGAGAAGGATGAAATCTTAGTAACTAAAACATCAGCGTTGTCTTTTTTCACGAGTCACACAGAATGACTCATGTAGCGGTGGTGTTGGTAGTGGTGGTGTTGGTGTTGTTGGTAGTGTTGGTTGTAATGGTGTTTGTAGCGGTAGTGATGGCGGTGGTGCTGGTGGTGAATGGTTATGATGGTGGTGGTGGTAGTGGTTGTGATGGGGTAGTGGTGGTGGTAGTGATGGTGGTGTTGTGACGGTGATGGACATTGTGAGAGTGATGGTGGTGATGGCGATAATGATATTGATGGCGAGGGTGATGGTAGTCGTAGTGGTGGCGATGGTGATGGGGATTTTGATTGTGTAAGTGGTAACGCTAGTGGACGGTTGTGGTGATGGTATGGTGATTATGATAACGATAGTTGTGGTGGTGATGGTGGTGGTTTTGAGGTGGTGGTGGTGGTGGTAAGAAGCTTAGTGGTGTTTAAGTGGTGGCATTATTTGTGGTTAAGGCGGCGAGCTGGCAGAATTGTTGGCACGCCGGATAAAATGCTTAGTGGCATTTCGTCTGTCCTTACGTTCAGAGTTCAAATTCCATCGAGGCTGACTTTGCTTTTTATCGTTTCAGGATCGATAAAATAAGTACCAGTAAAACACTGGGGTTGATGTAATCGATTTGGTCCCTCCACCAAAACTTCAGGCTTAGAGTAGAAAGGATTATTAGCTGTGGTTAAGTTGGCGAGTTGACAGAATTCTTTGTAACCCGGACGAAATGCCACCAAGCATTTCGTTCGTATTTACGTTCTGCGTTCAAATTCCGCCGAGGTCGACTTAGCCTTTCATCATCTCTGGATCGATAAAATAGGTACCAGTTGAACACTGGTGGGGTATCTATGTAATTGACTTCCCCCCTTCCCTGAAAGTGCAGGCCTTGTGCCATAACTTGAAACTATCATCTAGTGTGGTAAGTACTGGTTGTGTAATGAGACCGATGTGATCGACCAGCCCCTCCCTAAAATGTGCCAGTAGTAGAAAGGGTTATCAGTACTGGTAAAAAAGGCGGCGAGCTGTTAGGACCGAACAAAATGAATAATGGAATTTCGTCCGTCTTTACACTTTGAGTTCAAATTCCGCCAAGGTCGACTTTGCATTTTATCCTTTTGAGTCGATAATATGAGCACCAGTGAAGTACTGGAGTTGATATAATCAACTTCACCCTTTCCTAAAAAATTGTTGGCTTTGTACAAAACTGGAAACCATTGGTAGTAGTGGCAAAATAGACGGCGATCCGACAGAATCGTTATTACGTTGGATAACGTGCTCAGTGGCATTTCTTCGGGCCTTTACATTCTGAGTTCAAATTCCGCCCAAATCGAGTTGCCCTTTTATCCTTTCGGGGTCGATAAAATAAGTATCAGTTGAGTACAGGAGTTGATTTAATCGACGAGACACCTTCCCTAAAAGTTCAGGCCTTGTGCCTACAGTAGAAAGAATTGTTAGCAGTGGTACCAGCGGTTAGTCCCACTTAAACGCTAATCTCGCTAATCTATTAACATAGACATATTCAAAAGAAGATTTAAGACTGATTTGTAAGATTTACTCACTTGTTGCTTAACCCACACCTCATTCTGTATTGCAAGTGAGTTCATCGCCATCGCCATCATATGAGAGTTCACCGCCATCACTGCGAAGAAAGTTGACCGTGAGGAAAGTCTACTAAGAAAATATATCCGTAGTATCTCATCATTAATAGTTAAAAACTAATTTATTAAAAACAAACAAAAAATAGAAAACGAGAGAAAAATTGAAGTTGAAAAATTATATCAAAATGTTCATACGGTATACTTTCCCTGTGATGAATTGATGACGGTGAAATTAGCGGGAATGCCAATGCTGAAGTAATATGCGGTCCAAAAAATTATGGCACACATCACCTTCGGAAACACTTCTGTAAAGGGTTGCTCGAGCTGTTATAAAAGCAGCCAAGTCTATCTCTAATCAGTTACCTCCCACTCATACAATGACGGACCTCTTACTCTGCTTCCAGATACAGGAATTTTCAGAAATTTGAAATTACCAGAAACCCGGGAATACTGTGCAATATATTGTACCCCGAAGGCGGCGAGTAAGCAGAAACGTTTGCACGCCGGGCAAAATGCTAAGCGGTGCTTCGTCTGCCGCTACGTTCTGAAATCAAATTCCGCCGAAGTCGACTTTGCCTTTCCTCCTTTCGGGGTCGATTAAATAAGTACCAGTTACGCACTTGGGTCAATATAATCGACTTCTTCCGTTTGTCTGTCCTTGTTTATTCTCTCTGTTTAACCCCTTGTGGGTAGTAAAGAAATAGGTATTTCGTCTGTCATTACGCTCTGAGTTCAAATTCGACTTTGCTTTTCATCCTTTCGGAGTTGATAAATTAAGTACCAGTTGTGCACTGGGGTCGAGTTAACCGACTGGCCCCCTCCCCCAAAATTTTGGACCTTGTGCCTAGTGTAGAAAAGAATATATTGAACCCTGTATTGAGTGAGAAGACCCTGTTTTTGAAGCTGGTTAATTTGCCACACAGTGTGTTAAAACTAGTTTTATTCTTTACATTTTATGTAGATTGATAAAAATTAAACATGATCTACTTTAGAAAAGCGTATTAATTTGTACCCGTGTTTGTGAAATAAAATCAGGTTCTTTATTTTTCCTCCTTTAATTTTCTTCCTATTGACATAATACTATATATATGGTACAGTATGATATATCATAAGAATCTGAAGCAAATTAATAAATATCAAATAGGTCCTGCTTTAGAAGTGTATTAATTTGGATCTTTTAAATACTTAGTTCTCTGCTTTTCATACTGTATATTATATTATATTATATTATATTAAGGCTGTTTTCAGGAAACCGAAAATTCCAGAAATCCAGGCCACTTCCAGTCCAAAGCTTGTCGGATATTCGGTCCGTTAATGTGTAAATACGGTCAGAACACATTTGGTAATGTTGACTTACATAAGCTAAAGTAGAGGGGATGGCCAAAGGCTAGAATACTGAATCAGAGATGACTTGGGATAAACAACAACAGCACAAAATAACAAGAAAACATCCAGAAAATTGAGTAAATTCATGCCAGTAGTGTAGCATCTGTGTCAAGTTCCTTTATCCATAACCTTCGTGTCGATCAAGCCTTGCATGTGAAATCGAGCTGAAAGAAACCCGAGTGGGATTCATCGGGTAGATGGTAACTGTAATTCAAACAGCCAGCTTTGTCGTACACTGACCGTCGCACTGATTTTATATGAGAATTATGCTAAGGGTGTATGTAACTTTGGAATACACAGCCACTTAGAGTGAGTATAATTTTTATGAGTAGTTAGTTCAGTTGATGAAATAGCAACTGCATTATACCTCGGTGAAACCGCTGGAGGTTAATTTTAAATATTTTGCTCATATCTAGAGTTCCTTTGCTTGATGGTACCAACATATATACAGTACATATGTTGCATGCTGTTCTCAACAAAGCATGGAAACAATATTCAACGAAATAAGAACGTTATGGAAATATCCCCAACATATCATCAATCGAGAGTGGAAGATAAGATATGCTGGTCAGTGCTATCGAAGCAAAGATGAGTTAGTGAATGAGTTCAGTCAGTGTCCTGAGCCATGGGAATTATCATGTCGGACGATCCAGAATGACGTATATTGATCAACTCCCTCGTGATATCGAGTTACAAATAGAAGAGCTCAAAAATGTCATGGAAGACAGGAACATTTGGAGAGAAAGAGTGGTTTCCTTCCGGGTAAGCCGCTCGAAATAACGGATAGAGTTAATTTACTCCGTTTTAAGCGGATTAGGGCAAATCTAAAAAAAAGGTTTCATTATCATCTTTCTTATTTTAGATTGTGTAATTGGTTACATTTATTTGTTTTTATTTATTTTAATTTTTCAAGAAAAAATATTCTGAAAGGCCCTCTGGACTGGAAAGATCAATGTAATTATCGATCTATTTATATTATTTCTGTTAGGTCGATGATTGTAGAAGAAAAGATGGATAATCAAACGTGTCAGAGAGATGCCGTTCTGGAGGGCAGGCATGCTACAATACGTATACCACCAACTTTCATATTCAACATATTAATCATTATTGTTACGTTAATACCGAAAGTGATTTTTTTCTCCTCCACCCCTAAGATAGAACACTTCGATCATAAATTCACTCGTGCGAGAAGAATATTTACTATGCCCCAGCTAACAATTTCTCTATTCACAAATTAATGATGGCGGTTTTAGTCAATAATTGTTACACTAACACATTTAATAGTTATTATACAATTAGTACAGTTTAAGTAGAAAATCGGACATTAATAGCAATCGGCAACAAATCTCAATTAACATATATACAGTGATTAAAATATCATATTAGAAACATCAAATACGCTCAAACTACAAAATGGATGAAAAGCTCCCACTTGCATCATAGAGATGTTATATGTGCCAGAACTAATGAAAAAGCTCAAGTTGATGAACGAGTATATACGTGGCCATTCGGCCTGCGAGAAATAGATGCAAAAATTCCCTCAAACCACACTATGTTGTTTAGGGAAAAAGAAAAGAAAAACACACGAGTGGGTGTGTTTTTGTAAACACATTTTTGGCCTTTCAACGAAAAGTAGATATTTTGGTTAAATAATGTGTTTTTTTTATCATCTCCGAGACCTGGTAAAGACGATCATCCAGTTTAGTTTCTCCATGTTTTATTGTTCTATCGACAATGTTATTCATTTGTAGACTAATGTTAATAGCAACCTTTAGCTATTTAGAGTACAGCAACGGATTTCTTACCAGGCTTCCAGAAATCCGGTAATACTGTGAAACATCATGTTATATATTGTGCCCAGTACTGAGTAAACGGATCCTGTATTTGAAGATGGTTAATTTGCATACTATCTGTTAAGAATAGTTATGTTCTTTCACATTTTTATGTGGCTTGATAAAGATTAAACATACTCTGCTTTTGGAGTGTATTATTTTGGAACTGTTTCTGTTACATAAAACCTTGTTCTTTATTTTTCTTCATTAAATTTTCATCAAATAAACATCAGGCTGTATAAATGGTACAATATCATATACTCTTTTACTATATTACTTGTTTCAGTTATTTGACTGCAGCCAAGCTGGAGCACCACCTTGAAGGATTTTAGTGGAGGAAATCGACCCCAGGACTTATTTCTTAAGTCTAGTACTTATTCTATCAGTCGCTTTTGTCGGGCCGCTATGTTACGGGGATGTAAACACACCAATACTGGTTGTCAAGCGGTGATGGGTGACAGACACAGATACAAAAACTTTTCCTTTTCAACTGTACAGTTGAAAGGCCCTTTTCTATTGCATATGTATAATTTTCTGTTGTAATTATATTATTATTATGCTACTATCTTATCGTATACGTACAATTGTTATACTTTCATCTTGTCTTGTTTCTTTTTGTCGTGGTATACATTCGTAAGCCATTCCCAGGGGCTTCTTGCTCTGGCGCTGCCAAAAGGGAAGGGGTATCAATGTCAAAAGCGCGAAACCACTGGAATATCTTGGATATTGACTGATGAGGAAGAAGCTGCGAAATTTTCGTGTAGTACGTTCTTGTTTATTTTCCCGCTTGTTTTTGTTAATTTTTCCGTTGTTATGTTTTCGTCAAATTTTTCTATTCAGCCCTTATCCTATCACCTATACAGGTGCTTACATTTATCAAGTATTCATCCTGAATATATCTATCTATCTATCTATCTATCTATCTATCTATCTATCTATCTATCTATCTATCTATCTATCTATCATCTATCTATCTATCTATCTATCTATTGTATATGTATATATAACAGTATATATATATATGTATATATATTATTATAGATATGTGTATATATATATATATATATATATATATATGTATATACATGTATGTATATATATATATATATATATATATATATATATATATATAAAACTCTATGAGATTGCTTAATATAGATTGAAGTGTAAAAGTGATTTTTTAAAAAAGTTATAAAATTTTTAATGACCGTCCCCAAGTATAACAATATCATTTTCAACACACTATTTCAAAGCCAGAATCTGCAAAAACAAATGCATATACGTATATACATACACATATACATACATACATACATGACATAAATAACATACATACATACATACATACATATATACATACATACATACTATACATAATACCTACATACACACATACATACATACATACATATATATTATATTATATATAATATATAATATATATATATATATAGATATATATATATATATTATATATATATATAGTACGTGTGTTTATTTGGCATAAAAATGACCATCCGAAATACAATATCTGTTTCAATACACTTTTTCACATCAGGAATCTTGCAACGCAAATTCATAAGTGTGTGTGTGTGTGTGTGTGTGTGTATACAACACACACACACACACACACACACATATATATATATATATATATATAAATACATATATGTGAGAGAAAAAGTTCAAGTTGAGCAATTCAAACTTTTTGAGGAGTCCAAAAAGAGAGAAAATAATTTCCAATAAAAATTCATCATATTCAGGAATATCCTGCTAGAGAAAGCAGTAAGAATATGAAAATAACAAATTGAAAAAGATCGCCATAGGTATAAAGATACCACTGACAATTATAAAAATGGAGAAAAGATGTTAAAAAATCAGAAATTGATTTAACAAGTACATACGAACGTTTCAAAGCGTAATACAAATATGTAATAAAAAATTATAATAATAATTATAATTAAAGTTATATATTGTCATTCTCATCAGTGTGAAGAATTTAAGGAAAAAAAACATGAGAAAAAACATAATACTCTTTTAGTCTTTTACTTGTTTTAGCTATGCCACTGCGATCATATATGGAGCAGCATATATATTAGCTTCATAGGCTGGTCAGGCTTGGGCGACCAGCTAGGTTCCTGTGACAAGTTGCATGGGGATGAATCAAGCTATCTCTTAAGTAATAATATAAGCCTTACCAAATGTGTTGAGTGCCTCTTTCATTTGTCCGTCCGCTCACTAGTGTTGTTTGTGTATATATATATATATATAATAATAATATATATATATAATATATATATATATATAGTACTCCAAACATAAACAAAGAGAAAACACCACGCGAGGACGTGGAACAAGTATAATGTTATTGGACGGTCAGGAAAGAAAAGGAAAGAAGGAGGATTTAACGTTTCGAGCGGGAGCTCTTCGTCAGAAACATAGGAAAAGAAAGTCCAAGGAAGGGAAGACGGAGAAAGAAAATCACCAACGATACACACGCGTCACAATGTGTGTGAGTATGTATATATATGTGTATGTATCTGTGTGTGTGTATATATATATATATATATATATATCTATATATATATATATATATATATATAGTCTGTACGTGTGTGTGTGGGTCAAGTGTGGTGTTGCGTAACGTTACTTAATAAATGAAAAAAATGCATTGTAAATAAACAGCAACAGATAAAAAAACATACGTATAAGACACAGGGGGTACCTAGTTCTTCATTAGTTATTAACCAAAATGTTAATACTCAGTTTCGCACCATTAATGATAAAACTGAGGGCTTCCCGTGTTGGCGGTGCCAGCGAAAGTCGCTGAGAATTGGGCCTCAAGCAAAAAGATGACACAAAGTAGACATACAAAAGTGAAAAAAATATATAATTTAAGGCGATGGGTAAAGACGAAACGAGCAAAATAGAGCCTTAGGGCCAAAAGACAAGAATGGCAGGCAACGCTTAGAAGAAATCCTGAACGATATAGACAAAACCAAATAGCAAGAGTACTCATTTTGCGACCGAATCGTTGGGCGGCCGGTGTAAGAGAAAAAATAAGGGAAGAAATGGGGGAAAGGGGGAGGAGAAATAGAAGTAACAGGGTGAGAGAGGAATGAATTTTTCAATTATTATGTAACGGTACGCAACACACACTTGACGTTTATTAACTGTGTGACTCTACTCGTGTATGACTCTACTCTTTCTCCTTTTCTCTCTTGCCTTGTTACTTCTATTTCTAGCCTG
>NC_043007.1:66504002-66534002 GCF_006345805.1 Octopus sinensis | reverse complement strand
TAGACCATCGAATACTGTGGTAATCACCTTGAGGGGACCTCTCATATGGACGCATGTATGTATGTATGTACGTATAATATATATATATTATATATATATATATATGCACACCAGAGTAAGCTCATAAATGTGAAACAAGGAGGAAAGAATAGTGCTCGAATACCGGAGGCAAAGTAATATGCTTTATTAGTAAAGCCGCAAAGACATCACAAAAACTGTAACATTTTATGTTCACGTTACTGTTCTCAACTGGAACTGTCCGACGAAAGGAAACGTGAAACTCTGAGTTAAAGTTTTTGTGATGTCTTTGCAGCTTTATTAATAAAGTATATATATATATGTACATACATATATTGCTAAAATTATGTTCAAACAATTCCAGCAAAGTCAAACTATTTATGATAGCAGTCAAAAAGTAAAATATTATTATTCTAAATACCTTATATGGAATACATTATATAATTATAATGAAAAATTGTTCAGTTTATTTCATACAATTTATCGGAATACTAATCGACCATTTTATTTTCATCGACAACGCTTGTAAACTGACAGTTTCACATTTTATTACACAACCTAGGTTTACATTAAACAACTTGTGAACGTCCTACCCAATCAATTGCTCGCTTGCTATTACTTACGAGAAGAGGCAACGAGCTGGCAAAACCGTTATCACGTCGGGTAAAATTATGCACAGCTTTTCTGCCGTCTTTTCGCTTTGAGTTTGAATGCCGTCAATGTCGACTTTGCCTTTTATCCTTTCGTAGTCGATAAAAGAAGGATGAGTTGAACACTGGGGGCCCATGTAATCGACTAACTCCGCCACAACCGAAATTGCTGGTCTTGTGCTAAAATTAAAAAGAATTAGATAAATTATTATTCAGAAGTTATTGTCAGTGTTGTTGTTGTTTAAGCCCAGGTTAACGCATAGGGAGTAGATATTTAATGAAATCTATTTCTGGTTTAATCAATCTTAAGTGTAAAGACCACTTTACTCAATCTGTTCTGAGACTGTTAAAGACGATAAGCTGCGACCATCAGACAATCAGCGGGTATGTATCTAAGAAGTCCGCTTTGCAACAACGGGGTCTGAGGTTCAAACCGTCTGCGCGACACCTTAGGCATATGCTTTTACTATAGCCTCGAGACCGATCGGTGGCTTCCAAATGAATTTGATAGACAGAAACTATAAGCCCGTCATGTACATACACACACGTGTGTGTGTGTGAGTATGTGTGCGTGTGTGTGTGTGTGTGTGTGTGTGTGTGTCTGTGTTTGTGCATGCACTCCACCATCGCTAGACAACCGCTGTTGGTTTGTTTACGTCCCCGGAACTTAACTGGTTCACTTTCGAGTGTGGCCAGATAACGTGTGACACGCTTGCACTAAATTTTTAGATACCTATATCTTCATGAAGCAGAGGAAGAATCCTTCTCGCCCACACCAACCATGGCTGGGCAGAATATTGATTGTATAGCAAATGGAGGGGAAGAGTTGCACTAGGAGTAGGCGTGGTCTCTTTATAGCAGAGCAGACTGGAGGAACCTGAAATGAAATACCTTGCTCAAGGACACAACACAGCCCAATCGTACTACGTTACAATCGTGAGTCCCAATACCCTAACAACTAGACCACACATATAAATAATGATGATAATAATAATAATAATGATAATAATAATAATAATAATAATAATAATAATAATAATAATAATAATAATAATAATAATAATAATAATAATAATAATATGCAGTACCAGGCAGTGGCTCTCATGGCTTCTGATCTTAACTGACTGGAAGTGTTATCATGTACATTGTTTTGTCTTGGTATAAAAGATGGGCTACAGCAAATATTCTGCTCAATACCACATATTTGCTTGTCAGTTGTTTGACCTTACCAGTTGAGCATGTCCCTTAGTGGCTGACGATATGTGCATCTCTGATCACGAGCAGAAGTAGTGGGGGAGCATCATGGCCATGTGTTGAGAGGGATTCTTTGGAGTTTGAATGGTTCACCTCTGGAAACATAGGTGTTTCGTTCAACATCCTAAAGCAACCCTTATTCAGGGACCGTTTGAGCAGGATGGGCTACTCAACCTGAAGAAAATTCTAACTGGGCCCCAGCTGCAAGGTCATGTGTTGTTTATCTTGATATGAGATCACCATGTCGCGCACATATGGTTGTGATGCATGTGCCTGGTGTACCTTATCAGACGGGTAGTCATGATGGGTATATTGGGCTTCGTATATTTACCCCAGTGTCACTTTGATGGCATGAACTGCTCTCTCACTCAATAATAATAATATAATAATAATAATGCATGTGCCTGGTGTACCTTATCAGACGGGTAGTCATGATGGGTATATTGGGGTTCATATATTTTACCCCTGTGTCACTTTGATGGCATGCACTGCTCTCTCACTCAATAATAATAATAATAAAATAATAATAATAATAATAATAATATAATAATAATAATAATAATAATAATAATAATAATAATAATAATAATAATAATAATATTATTATTATTATTACAATATCAAAACTGCCGACAAGTGGTATAATCACCACCCTGAAGCTGTAACTGAAGGAGAAAATGTAACGATTCTGTGGGACTTTCCAGTACATACAGACCGAACCATCAAAGCCAATAAACCAGATATTGTTGTGAAAGACCAAAACAATAAAATTTGCTTATTGATCGACATGAGTATGCCCTGTGATCATAATATCTCAGCGAAAGAGTTTGACAAGCTCAAAAAATATAAAGACCTGCTCATTGAAATTGAGAAAATGTGGCATCTCAAGGCGGTTACAATACCAGTGATCATAGGAGCACTAGGAATGATCAAGAAGGGAACCGAAAATTATATGAGAATGATCCCTGGCTTACCATCCCTGCAAGAAGTGCAAAAGATTGTCTTAACTGGTACATCACACGTATTGAGAAGAGCATTGTCGATGTGAGAACTATTACTACCCATGTATTTTAATTTAAATTTAAAAAAAAATGAACGAACTATTGAGTTTAGTTTAATGGCCTACCAATGTATACTATGAGTTTCTTTGCCCTAGGAGTCGGGAAGACACTCGGCAAGAAATGGAAGCAAATTTGAAAGAAGAAAAAAAAAGATAATAATAATAATAATAATGATGATGATGATGATGATGATGATGATGATGATGATGATGATGATGATGATGATGATGATGATGATGATGATGATGATAATTGGCTCGCATCGCTTCTGATCTTAACTGTTTGGAAGTGTTATTGGCCACAGCAAATATTCTGCTCAATACCACAGATTTGCTTGTCAGTTGCTTCACCATAACCAGTTGAGCATGTCCCTTAGTGGCTGACGACATGCGCATCTCTAATCAGGAACAGAAGTAGTAGGGAAGCATCATAGCCATGTACTGAGGGGAACTCTTTGGGGTTTTGATAATTCAACTCTGGAAACATAGGTATGTCGTTCAACATCCTTAAACAAAACTTATTCATGGATCATTTGAGCGGGATGGGCTACTCAAACTGAAGAAAACTTAAACTGGGCCCCACTTGCAAGGTGCTGTTTATCTTGATAAGAGATCACCATGTCGCGCACATATTGTTGTGATGCATGTGCCTGGGTAGTCATGATGGGTAGTCATCATGGGCAGTTATGATTGGTATATCTTAATCCAGTGTCACTTCGATGGCATGCACTGCTCTCTCACTCAATGGTAATAATAATAATAATAATAATAATAATAATAATAATAATAATAATAATAATAATAATAATAATAATGTCTGATTATAATGGTTTCAAATTCTGTTACAAGGCAAGTCATTTTAGTGAGAGGAGGATAGTGACTACACCGATTCCAGTACTTGTATGGAACCTATGTTATTGGTTCCGCAAGGTTGAAAGGCAAAAATACCCTTAGCGGAATTTGAACTTCGAATGTGAGGAACCGGAAAAAATGCCACCAAGCATTTTGTTTGACGCGGTAACGATTCTGCTAACTCGTCGCCTGCGGGTGTTTTTAAAGGTTAGAATGACTAATGCAACTTATTTCAATAATTACTTAAAGAATCCTTTAAACAAATTTACTGTAAAAACGTTAATTTTTGTGAGTTTGTAATAATTTTTTAAGACGAATGAAATGAGTTAAAAATTAAAATTTGAAATTAAAACTTAAAAGTAACTTTTCAAAATATCTACATCTTTAGAGAAAGATAATCTAACTGTTTATTCTGTAGTCTTAAATGGATGTGGAGATAAGTCGCTCATGGATAGAACGCTAATCTTTCATAGTTAACTTCACCTTAGTTAACTTCCCCTGTAGATAACTTCGCCATTCGCGATCTGATCTATCCTGGAGTTTGATAAAATCTTAGGTCAAATGGAACTAATTGAGTATGTCAGCTCCCCGAGGGATACGATGAGAGAAATACTAGCCTGCAGGTCAATATGAACCTTCGACCCTCAGGGTGCCAGCTCGATAAAATAACCACTCGGCCATTTCACTTCCAAATGAAAACAAAATACAAAACGACAACAATAACAGCCAACTACTACTACTACTATTACTACTACTACTACTACTACTACTACCACTACCACCAGCACCACCTCCCCCGTCCCCGCCACCGCCGCCCCAGCGCCGTGCCACCACCGCCTCCGCCACCAGCCCCAGCAGCAGCAGCAGCAGCAGCACCACCACTACTACTACTACTACTACTACTACTACTACTACATAAAATTACGAACTACAACAGACATTAAAACGAATAATAAAATTAACATCAAACTATATAAAGCAGATGAAAAAAGATGACGGTTTATTTTTAATTTATAAAATCTTAATTATTGAATTATTTAGTGAGTATATATGTGTGTGTAAGTGTCTATGAAGGGATGGAGGATAGTAATTGGTATGGGAGGGGCTAAGTTCAAATTGCTTTGGGTGTTGATCGCAAACAAAATGACGCAAAAAAAAAATAAATAAAAAATAAATAAATAACAGAAATCACTTTTAAAATATCCCAACTAATTATAAATAAATATTACGCAAAAATATAAATATTCACAAAAGTAAACCAAAGAGAAGAAGAAGAAGAAGAAGAAGAAGAAGAAGAAGAAGAAGAAGAAAAAGAAAAAGAAAAAGAAGAAATGGGAAGGAGAAAAAACATTAAAAATACAAACAATATGCAATAAAAACAGGGATTTAGACAAACCCTTAATGCCAAACCTCATCACAGTACCTCATCCCACAACTCACCCATCCCACCCCACCGCGATACAGTACCCGACACAACGTCACACCCCACAACACCATTCTATATTTATCTACGACGAAATAAAGATATCCATGCGACTATTTTTTTAAAAAAAAGCAAACAATAAAATGGCGACTAAAGTACAACAACAACAAAAATCATAACAAATACAATATTAACAAAAACATTGTGACAAAGACCTATACTTTCTCTCTCTCTCTCTCTCTCACTCTCTCTCTCTCCTATCTCGTTCTATACAACATTCTTTTTGTTTATATATTTTGTTTTATATAATCTCATCTCCCAAAAGACAACAACAACACCCAAAAAACTCTGATCACATGCGCAGTGAAAATAGGGGATCAGGTGTTGGTATTTAAACTACCGCAGTCACAAAAGCGGGGGGAATAATCCACCTAGCACCCAAACCAAAACCTTAATGAAAATATAAAAGCAAAAAGTAAAAAAAAAAATAAATGAATAAAAATCTAAAAATAATGCAAGCAAAATATATTTCTTTCTCAGGGAGAAAATAACAGAAGGGGTTTATGGAAAGAGGATGTGCGAAAAAACAAAAAATGGTAATAACAACAGATTTAATAAAATAAATGGTAAACCCCATAAAAATCTATTTTAGCCAATCAGCGTTCAACTTTCCGCTTACTGTCGTTTTAAATGTAACATTGACCATTTAATGTAATTATGTATGTGTGAATACACATATAGATACACAATTATACTTACAAAAATACATACATGCTTATAAGTACACGACGTATAATTAAATTGAAATAAAATCACACGTAAAAGTTCCCAAAATTATATACATATAAATTAATGTGTGTGTGTGTGCGTATATATATATATATATATATATATATATATATATATATATATATATATTGGCTAAACTGGAAACAAGACCATTTCCAAATACAACAATATATATATATATATATATATATATATATATATATATGTGTGTATGTATGTATGTATGTATGACAAGTTATAAATAATGGTCATGGCATAACTTTCCATTACTAGAACAAATTTGCCTTACAGCTGTTTTCAGTAGTCATTATAGGTATGTTACTAATAGGTTTACTCAATTGATCCGCTGAGAAAAATTGAACAACCTTAAAAAGTTAATGCTCCTTTCGTGACAGTAATTTCTAGTTATAACAAAGCAGAACACCAAAGGAAGTATATATATATATATTATATATATATATATATATATATATATATAATATATATATATTCACACACAAATGTAAGTGGAAGGGCACTATATATATATATGTATATATACACGCCCACATACATGCATGCATGCATGCATCCATCTATCTATCTATCTATCTATCTATCTATCTATCTATCTATCATCTATCTATCTATCTATATATATATATATATATATATATATATATATATATATATATATATATATATATATATGCATATATGGATGGATAGATGGATGAATTTATAGATCACAGAAAGATATATAGCTAAGTTATTTGCAGAATGTGAAAGGCACAGTCGATCCCAGAAGGATGAAAGATGAAATTGATATCGGAATGTGAATAGTAAAGTTTGTCTCAGAAAAATATGTAGCAAAGTTGTTTGCAGAATGAGAAAGCCAGGGCTGATCTCAGAACCTGAAAGGTAAAGTTGCTTACAGAACATGAAAAGTAAAGTTGATCCCGGAAGGATGAAAGGCGAAATTGTTTTCAGGAACTGAAAGGCAATGTTGATCCGAGAAAGTGGAATAGAATGTTGATCCTAGATAGAAATGCATTAAAAATTTCCGACTGTGTCCATCACAGAAAGATGATACTAAAATAAGCAGAAACAAATGAAAAAAATGTCTACAAGAATTGGCGACCAAATAAGCAGAAACAAATGAAAAATGTGTTTGCAAGAATTGGCGACCAAATCGCCGTCATTTTGAAAAGTAAATAGATATTATGAATAATTGCACTATTTATATAATGAATAACTGCGGCTATTAAAATGGTAATTATAATAGAAAACTGAGAAATACGTGCAGCGTTGATCAACCGAAAAAGAACTAGTTCTTTCCCATGAGAACGCCCGACCACATATGTTGCAAACAACTGCATATTTTGAACGAACTGGTCTACAAAACTCCTTCTCTTAGACCTCTCTTCGACCGATGTCCACTTTTTCAAGTACCTCGATAATTTCATAATAATGTACGAGTTCAAAATACCTTCGAAGAATTCATTAATTCCAGTAATTCAGAACTTATTCGCTACAACGGATAAACTGTCATAGGTATAATATAGTTTCTAATTTAAGCATAAAGCTAACTTTCGTAAGGAGGAGGTTAGATATTGCTACAGACTCCAGTACATGACCGGTATTTATTTCTTAGCCGTATTGCTTAGCCGTATTTCGTCTGTCGTTACGTTCTGAGTTCAAATTCCGCCGAGGTCGTCTTTGCCTTTCATCCTTTCGGGGTCGATAAACTAAGTACCAGGTACGCACTGGGGTCGATGTGATCGACTTAATACCTATGTCTGTCCTTGTTTGTCCCCTCCATGTTTAGCCCCTTGTGGGTAATAAAGAAATACGTATTTATTTCATCATGTCTGAAAGGATGAAAGTCAACGCTTACTTCAACTGGATTTGAACTCAGAAGGCGAAGAGCTGGAAGAAATACCGCAACACCTTTTGTCTTGGAGGCTCAAACGATTTTGCTAATCCAGTGCCGCAGATGAGTGAAAAAGAGACAGGATGGTCGTATTTAGAACAGCGGTTAGACAATAAATATTCGTCAAAGAAAGCCATAGTAATAAAAATGAAAGAAACAGAAAAAAGTATAAAGAAAAATACAAGAAAACTAAAGCAATCAACGACAAAAAGTAGCTTTGAAAATATTTCGACGAAATCCTGGTTTTTATCTTTCCATAACAACATTAATTTCCTCTTTAGGGCCTTACTCTCGTGTTGAGTTGCCAACGTTCTCTTTACTTCTTACTTAGCTTAACATGAAAATAAACGTAAACATTGGTTCGTGTGCCGCTATCACACTCCATCCCCGACTGCTATTTTCCAACCACTCCCTCCCTTGGCCGAACACAGCTAATGAAGAAGGTTACCTCTCCACCACACCCATGATCCGTGCTATTTGCCGCTATCACAGATGGCCCGGTCCATCTGTCAGCACTCGACGGCTTGTCTGCTTCACTATTGACAATGGCGCTCGTGATTTCAACGTCCATCTGGCCAGAGTTGTATCACAGTAGTATCGGTGGCGGTGGTGGGGGTTCGGTAGCGATGGTGGTGGTGGTCGTTATGGTGGTAGTGGTGTCGATGGAGATGGTTCAGGTTGCGGTAGTGGTTATGGTGATCTCTCTGGTGGTTGTGACTGTAGTGGCTGGTGGTTGTTTTAATAGCTGCTAAGGTAGTATCTGCAGTGGTTGGTGTTGGTAGTTGTAAGGATGGGGTGATAGTATCGGTGGTGCCTGAGGTGTTGACTGTGAGAGTGATGACGGTGGTTGCGGCTGTAGTGGTGTCTGTGGTAGTATAGATCATGGCGATAGTGGTGGTAGTGATGATGTTAGTGGTTGTAGTGATTGTAGTGGTGGTGCTGTTGGTAGTAATAACTGTGGCTGTTGTAGCGGAGGTAATCGGGCTTATAGTCATGAGATAGTGAGTTCGATTCCCGGTCCAGGCTGTGTGTTGTATTTTTGAGCAAGACGTAGAAAGGAACAGTGACGTCACTGGTGCGAAGGTTGTATGGGCTTCAGCCTTTCCCTTGAATAACATCGGTGGCGCGGAAATGGGAGGGTGGTATGCATGGGTGACTGCTGGTCTTCTATAAACAACTTTGCCCGGACTTGTGCCTCTGAGGGTAACTTTCTAGGTGCAATCCCATGGTCATTCATGACCGAAGGAGGTCTTTACCATAAGCAGTAATATTAGTAGTGGTGATAATGACGTCAACGGTGGTGGTAGGGATCGTAGTACTGGTACTAATAAATACGGTAGTAATGATGCTGGTGGAGGTGGTAGAGGTGGAAGTATAGTATCATAGGACTGTTAGTAGATGTAGCAGTTGATATCAATAAAAACAAACAAGGCGCAGGAGTGGCTGTGTGGTAAGTAGCTTGTTAACCAACCACATGGTTCCGGGATCAATCCCACTGCGTGGCATCTTGGGCAAGTGTCTTCTGCTATAGCCCCGGGCCGACCAATGCCTTGTGAGTGGATTTGGTAGACGGAAACTGAAAGAAGCCTGTCGTATATATGTATATATATATATGTATGTGTGTGTGTGTTTGTGTGTCTGTGTTTGTCCCCCTAGCATTGCTTAACAACCGATGCTGGTGTGTTTACGTCCCCGTCACTTAGCGGTTCGGCAAAAGAGACTGATAGAATAAGTACTGGGCTTACAAAGAATAAGTCCCGGGGTCGATTTGCTCGACTAAAGGCGGTGCTCCAGCATGGCCGCAGTCAAATGACTGAAACAAGTAAAAGAGTAAAAGAGTAAACAAAAAACACCATTGTCATTGATACCGAATCCCCTCAAACCCATACCAACCTCTGAAGGGGTTTAGACAAGCCTACCTCATCTTTGGACAAAACCCACATCGGTTACATTTTTACCTGTTTTTGAACTTTAATATCATCTAATATCAAAATATTAAAGCATTGACTTATAAAAATGCTTAATATTATGGTTGCACAACGAAATACCGTTTCCCTATAAGTCATTAATATTTATGTAGCAGGTTCCAGGAATGTGATTAATATGCAAAATTGGTATACCCAATAGCGCTACATAACTATATGCAGTGGCTAATTAAGCAATGAGTTTGTGGATGGTAAATGGGTTGGATGGGCGCTGATGAAGGAGCAAAGACTCACGGAATAAGGCGTATACGTCCATTATGCATTTCTTCATTTTCGATTTCACTGTTTACCTCTAACGTCTCAGACACTAAACTTTTCTACTTTAGGCACAAGACTCGAAATTTTCGGGGAGGGGGCCAGTCGATTAGATTGACCTCAGTACAAAACTGGTACCTAATTTATCGAACCCGAAAGGATGAAAGACAAAATCGACCTCAGCGGAATTTGAACTCAGAACATAAAGACAGACGAAATACCGCTAAGCATTTCGCCCGGCGTCCTAACGGTTCTTATTTCTTTATTGCCCACGAGGGGCTAAACATAGAGGGGACAAACAAAGACTGACAAAGGGATTAAGTCGATTACATCGATCCAAGTGCGTAACTGGTACTTCATTTATCGACCTCGAAAGGATATATATATATATGCATGCAAACAGAAAGAATGCAAAGCCTGAACAGTTTCAGACGATGAATATTTAAGTATAAATATTTAGGAATATTTATATATTAATGGATCAAACTTACACAGAATACAAACGACAGAGAAAACTGAAAGCATAAGAGGTATGGTGTTATAAGTCCAACAGCTGTTTCGTGGTGGTGGTGGGGAGGGGGGGGGGCAAAGAGACCCATCATAATGTTAGAAGATGTAATTTACCAAAATATGCAGCGCGTAATGAAAGCAAATAAACATTGGATAAATCGAACCTACGTCATCTGGGTAGAAAAAATTCTTACATTTCAGGTCATGATGCAAAGAAGTTTAAAGGTACATTGATAAAGGAGGCTAGATTTATCTAATTAGGAGTTGCATATTTTGGTGAAGTACATCTACCAATATTACGGTGGTTCTCCGATACCCCAGAATTAGCTATTGGACTTATAACACCTTACTTCTCCCCACTTGAATATTCATCGTCTGAAAATTCCGTCTTTGTTTTCTCTCTGTTTGCATGCCTATACACGTATATATATGTAAATTGTATATCATACCCAAGCTACTACATCTAATTTGTTTATCCGCATAATTGCCTCCATATCTACTCACTTGGATTCCTCTTCTAGCCACTCTTTACTCCTCGTAAAGACATTGGAATCTAAGTTCGAATCCTTTAAGCGCTACTAAGTGTTTCCAATACACAGAATCTCTGGATCTCATCTGTTGACTATATATATATATATATATATATAAATGAAAATAGGACAAGGCAGAAAATGCTAAAATAATTTTATCATGAAGAACATTTTAGTACCGGTTTCAGTTTTTGAAACTTTTTCAAATTAGAGTAAAGCATAAAAAGCAATTAAATTGCGGAAAAATGAAATTAAATGTTTTTAAAAAAATAGTTCCATAGTTTTCAAATACTTGGGGCATTTTCTTTCTCTCTCTCTCTCTCTCTCTCTCTCCTCTCTCTCTCTCTCTCTTTTACTTTTATGAAAGCTCGGTTGGTAGGTAGTAGTAGGTCTGAAGGAATATTTAACATGAGGGATGTACGTTCTTGGTTTTGATTGTTTACGCAGCAGTAGCCGAGGAAGGAGACGGCGAAGAAGAAGAAGAAGGAGAGGAATAAGGAGAGGAAGAAGAAGAAAGCATGAAAGGAAGAGAGAGAGGGAATAAGAAAAAGACGGGAGTGGTATGACAGTAATAGGATGTAAGTGGAGTTTAAATGGTCAAGTGACCTAAATGTGACCTGTTGTGGTTATAGTAGTCGTGATTGGAATTACTCTGAATGAATTCATGGGCAGTGACTGTTCTAAATAAATCGTTTTTAATATTTGCTAGGGCATTAAGGCCCTTGCTGTAGTGTCATTTGTGGTGGAAGCATTTAAAAGGGGTTTATGATTTGCCATAAAATATGCCTCTTTGCTAATGCGCTGATTATAGGTTGTTTATAATATATTTATGTATATGTATGTATATATATATATATATATATATATATATATATATAATATATATATATATATAGTGAGAATTCACCAAAAAACCCCCAAAAGACGAAGACATGTGGCGTAGACAATAAACAGATGTATTAGTTTAACGCTCGGGAAGTGAAAAAAATATTTAACGGTTCGAGCCTACGCTCTTCCACAGAAAAGAACACAAAGGAACAAGGAGAGAAAATAAAGAATGTGTACCAAAATAAGCACCGAAAACTTTCCCTAAACCTGAGCTCTTCAAAAATAAGGTTATGATGACTGTTTGGTGGTGTACTACTGGATTCATCCACTATAACTACCTAAAACTCGGAAAAACCATTACTGCAGAAACGTATTGCCATGAAATTGCCAAAAATGAACGAAAAACTGTTACTCCTCCGTCCCAGACTGGTCAATAGAAGAGGGCCAATCAGTCTTCATGAAAATGCTCCGTCACACATTTCACTAATAAGTTGCAGAAATTGAGGGAACTTGGATACAAAGTTCTTCCCCACCCAGTTTATTCCCTACACCTTTCTCCTACCGACTACCACTTTTTCAAGCATCTTGGTTTCCTGCGAGAGAAGGAGTTTAAAAATCAAACCAATACTGAAAGTGTGTTCAAGGAGTTCAGCAGCTGCAGAACTGCAGATTTTGATGTTACCGGAATAAACAAACTTGTAACTCGTTGGCAAGAATGTGTTGATTGTAATAGTACTTAGTTTGATGAATAAAATGTTCGCATTGTTGACATATATTGTGATGAATTTCATGTTTCAAAACGTTGCTTAATTTTTACTCTGCCTGGTATATATGCTTCTGAAAGCGGACATTTGGGTGAGTTATGTGTGTGTGTGCAATTATACATGTAAAAGTGTGTAAGTGCAGAAATATCAAGGCATAGTTTAGTGGGAGTTGAGGTGTTGGTTATGTGTGTGTCATCATGTGTATGTGTATGTGTGCGTGTATGTGTATCTGTACGTGTGTCTCCGTGTGATAGTTGAGTTTGCGTGGAGAGGTGGAAGTGAGGAGGTGGATGAAGCCGGGAGTGAGAGACAAATGGGAAGGCAAGAGTAATGTAGAGGGTGTGGCAGCTTTATTTGCAAATGTTTCAGTGTGAAACGTTTTTACATTGTCCGTTTTAAATGGTCCGAAATGAATAAGGGCCAAATAATGAAGGCATCTCAACGATTCCGGACCCGCATGGAAGCAGTCGTAGAAACTAAAGGCAGAGTTATTGAATAATCTTACAGGAAATCTTATCAAGAACATGTGCAAAATTTTTTTTATGACAATATATTTAGACTTCGGCAAGATTGTGGTTGTTTTATTAAATCACTGAATATGTCCTCAAATACTTTTCGCACCCAGTATATGTGAGTATACCTAACACACTGTGTCTCATGCAAAAGCAAAGAAAAAACCCTTTATAATGGTATTAAGTTGGAAGATAGTCCTGACTTTCAATACACACACACACACACATTATATCTCTTTTTTGTGAGCTCAAAGTGGAGGATATTTTCTTAATTTTAACGCCAATCACTTTCTCATTTTTGTTTGCGGCGTTTCCATGTTTTATGACTAAACGTTTCGATGTCTAAAACATACTTTACCGTATGGAACCAAATTGAGGCTGCGGGAGCAGCCTTCATTAAAGAAGCCACTGCTGGGCTTTTCCGTTCCTTCTAGCACTTTTCCCTTTTTTCCACTAGTATCAAACAAGTCTGCAGCAACTCCCCCTTCCCTATCGCTTCTAGTTCTTACAATCTTTCGTGACATTTTCACAGTTGCCAGTGGAAAAGAGTTTCTTCTTTCTCACCGGGGCAGAGAATCGGTTTTTAGGTGTATGGCTTTGAGTGATGTCCACTCGCAAGCTCAGAGTACAAGATTTGCCTGAATATTATCGTATCTGGTAATTACATTCATTATGTCGTAATCATCGGAGATGATGCTTTTTCAATTCTCCCAGTTTTCGGCCTTCGCGGCGTTTCTTTGTTAGTAACATGGTCACCGCTTTTGTGGTTTAAAATCAGTTTTAGCTTTTTGTTTTTATTAAACCCCTCAAGCAGGTTTCGCAACCTCAGTTACGTGGAGACGACATTAGTGTGATAAATAATGCCTTTCAATTTGAGCCTCAGGCTTGTAAGAGTTACGGTGTGATAGGAAACCAAAAATGCTGTCAGATATCGATAGCCCGTTGTTGATGTGATCGATAAAGGAGCAGGATTTGGACAAAATATTGCGAAGATGAGACTTTTTCGGTTGGTTCACCATAAGTTGTTCTTCATCTCCTTGGAAAGAAATTTACAGCTATTTTACTCAGATTCACAAGTTCAGGTTTATACCTGTAATTATTGGTGCACTGGGATATGTAGCAAACTGCCTACTCATCAGTCTTGAGAAATTAAGCTTCTCAAAATCAGAAAGGAGAAAGTTAATTAGAAGATTACAGATTCAAGCCACCAAAGGAACTGTCAACATTTGTAAAAGTTTACAGAAGTTTAGCATTTAAGCTTTAATGTGCATATCTAGACATGCAATTATATGCATGAGAATATATGCATAAAACAAAACATACAAATATGCACATGCACTAAAAATACTGCACACATACATTCAAATATGCACAAATTCCTTGCTGATATTAAAATTTCAATGAAAGAACCTTGGATCTAGGTTAGAAACCGTCTCTTTCTCTATTGACAATAAATCTTGAAATAAAACACACACACACACACACACACACACACACACACACACACACACACACACACACACACACACACACACACACAGAGTAGATTGGAAAGAAGTTTCAGCTTCAATTTCTTACTTGATCCCTTTGAAGGTAGTTTCTCTATACTTACGGTAAAATAAGCATTAATTTATACATTGTAATGTTTTTCATTCTCTGCATATTACTATATATAATACTTGTTAAATTTGTGTCGATTGTTACCTTTTAAAATGAGTTTAGATCAGACCATCCATATCAGTCACTTTATACTATATCAATTAAAAGAGGGGCACTTCAGCAACGGACGTGGCAGAAAATATTGGTCCCGTCTATGAAAATGATGCTTTAAGTTTCCGAACATGCCAACGATGGCTTGATAAGTTTCGCTTGAGAAATTTTTCTCTCGCAGATTCCCCTTGATCTAGATGACCAGGATTTGTCAGTTTTGAGCTTCTGAAAACTGGAGCTGAGGAAAATCCAAAGTAAATTGCACACGAAAATGAGCAAAATAGTTCAATTTAAGTCACACTTCGATGAGAAAACAGCTTCATGAACTAGGAAAATTGTCTAAACTTGGTCAGTGAGTCTCTCATCATATCGCTGCTTCTCAGCTTAATCAAAGAGTTGCCCTCTGTTCGTTATTGAAGAATAGACTTGCTACCGAACCTTTTCTGGGTAGAATCATCACAAGTGATGAAACGTTGGTTCTCTCAAATCTTATCAAACGACAATGGCTAACACCCAACGAAAATGAGGAATCTATTCCCAAACTAGGACTACGATCAAGAAAAGTTATGCTCTGTGTTTGGTGAGATATGAATGGTGTCATATATCATGAAGTGATAAAGCAAAATAACTCTCAATGTGGAGATGTATTATCGTCAAATGGAAGTATTGCACCCATCATTGTTCAGTCGTAAAGACATATTGGACTTACGTGATAATGCAAGACCATATATTGCTTAAATCACACAGGAAAAAAGATTATGGCACTAAATATGTAATTTTTGCCTCATCTTCCCCACTCGCCTGACCTTGCTCTATCTAACTATCAACTTTTCAGATCATTGCAGCATTATTTAGAAGGAAAAACAGTTTATTATTTGGGTAGTGCTTGAAATGAGATATTCAGTGTTTCTTTGCTTCGAAAGCTGAAGAATTTTTTCGCCTGAGAGATTAATAATTTGCTAAATAGAGGAAATTATGTTATCAATAACGAAGGAAAATATTATCTTTATTAATAACAAAAATTAAGACTAAAGAAGCATTTGTTCTATTCCCATCAGGACTTTTTTTTCCAACACACAGACACACACACACAAACACACACACACACGCGCGCACACAGACACACACACGCACACAGACACAGACACGCACACGTGCCAAACAATTCTGAGTTAATGAAAGTAATTATATAACTCTTCTACATTTATTATTCCTTTATTAATTACTATTATGCTCCAGTGAAGGCGCGTGGCTTCGTGGTTAAAATATTTGCCTCACGATCATAAGGTCTTGAGTTCGATACCCAGCGATGAGTTGTGTCCTTGAGCAAGGCACTTTATTTTACGTTCCTCCAGTGCATTCGGCTGGCAGAAATGAATAGTATTTGTATTTCAAAGGATCAGCCTTGTGTCACGCTGAATCTCCCTTAGAACTACATTAAGGGCACGCGCATCTGTAGAGTACTAAGCTACTTGCACGTTAATTTCCAGTTGATCTGATCAACGGAACAGCCTGCTCGTGAAATTACATGTGTTAGCAGCTGTTCAACGTATCTCCCCAGTCAGCAATACTCGATCACTGGACAAACGCGCGCAGATCGCATTGTCTCTCTAAGCGCATCTCGTGGTATTCTATAGAGGATTATTGGCGGATAAAAGCGACTAAGTCCTCGGAGGATCTCTGGACATCTATAACATTCAAGCAGCTGTATTTTTTGCCGGAGGACTTTCGGTCCAGGTCTAGTGTTTAATTTCCTGAAACCCTTAGACTTGCAGTGATACCGGAGGGCATTTTCGATTCGGCATGAATTCTACAGGCATGGAGGTAGCCTCAGCCGCACCTGCACGAGATGCGCGTAGAGATACGAAGCCACCCTGCACGAGCTCGTATAGCGCATGAGTATTGCTGACTTGTGGAGATATGTTGAACAGCTGCTATCACAGATAAGATGGATCTAGCTATCGGCCGACTTCATCATGAAGATCACCCTACTACTTTTCTTTGACCAGGAAGGACAGGTGGCTTTGGCAAAAGATTGTGTGGTGGAGTGACTGAATGGGCTAAAGACAGTCACTTTCCTTTTTGGCCAAATCCTCATCGACTATTTGAAGTTCTACATGGAAAGGAAGGTGGGTGTCGAGAAGAAGGTGATAACTTCCAATAAATTTGCGAAACAGTTGGTGTCTGTAGCGAGAATGGCCCAATTGAATGGACTTAGTATAAGCATGCGCCTGTAGGCTGAAAATACGGAAGAGTGACCAGCACCTATCATAGATTTCCTGGTGAGTAGGATGATTCAAGGTCTGTGCTGTTCCTAGTTGGCTCCCGAGTGGCATTTCAACCTTTTGATGACGATTTTGTTGTTAGAATTGTATTTATTGACATTGTTTTTTTTTTATTGTTTGCAAATAAATTCCTAGTATCTTTTGTTTTTGTATTGTCCTAAATGTTTTTGAGGCCCTTGCGGCCACTCACGAAAGAATTCTTGTTGATGTTTTTGTTGTTGCTGTCGTCGTAGTTGTTGTTGTTGTCGTCGTCGTCGGCAACATCGTCATCATCATCATCATCATCATCATCACACTGAATATATTTAAATATACCAGTAGTGGTTGGAGGTGAAGCCCATATCGTGTGATTTGGCGTGTGATTAGGTATCGGGGTTTTAGATGAAATTAGTAGGGAAACATATCACAGTGAGGAGGCAGTGGTAAGTTGAAGGAAAAAATGAAATAAAAGTGAATGAAAACAAGAAAGAAAGACATAAATAACTAAATAAAGAAGAAGATAAAACATACAAAAAAAAATGAATGAAAAAGTGAAAGAAAATCAACAACAGAATAAAGAAAGAGAAAGAAAAGAAAGCGATTTCGCAAGAACGAGGATTCATTCGCGAAATTGGAAGATAGTCTCCTTTACAGCTGACGGGTGAAAGAATTAGGAGAAATGAAATAAGGGTGAAAGGGGAGGGGACGGTTGAAGAAAAAGAAGAAAGGAGGAAGAAGCAGTAAGATGCAGAGGTGGAGTTTTCTGGGATTTAAAAAAAAAAGGTGGTGTTTTTCTTTTTGTTTTTCCCAATTCAATTCAGCGTGAGAGCGTCACAGAAATGGACGGTGCCACGACACAGCAGGCGTTAGAAATAGCTGGCGGGCATCAGCGATTCAATGACGACACGTGCCTTTGGTGCATGCGGTCTGTGCATGTGCTTCTGTGTTTGTATGTGGGTTTTCATATGCATCTATGCGGAATGTGTGCATATACGCATGTATGTATGAGAACATACGTCGGTCGAATATTTATGTGTATGTATATATATATATATATATATATATATATATATATATATGTAATGCATATATAGAGATACTTAGATGACTGTATATATACTTAAATGTATACACACATACAAATATGCACACGTATAAACCTACATGCGCACATAGATATACATACAGGCTAAATTAAATACGTATATGGACATGTACTTATGCATATAATTACCTCTATGCATACAATAATATTTTCCATGTATATATACATACACATATACACATATTCACACATTTATGCATTTTTGTGTGTATGTGTACATATACGCATGTATTATGTACATATGTATGTAAGTATATATGTATGTATATACATATGTGTATATATATATATATATATATATATATATATGGTTAAGCACACATACATACATGCATACATACATACATACATACATACATACATACATACATACATACATACATATATATACATACATGTACATTTAAGAGACAATGTATGACTGAAGTAAATAACTTCAGCAATAGAAAAGAGGTCAAGAAACTAAATAAAACAAATAAACAAACAAAAACACTATACTAAGATAAATTAATGAGAGAAAAGGAATGAGTGTGTGTGTGTATGTGTGTGTGAATGTGTGTGTATCTGTGTGTTTGGGAAAGAGAGGGGGGAGGAAGAGTGGATGAGAGAGATTAATGTAAAGGAAGAATTAAGAGCTGTAAAACAAGGTTGTCTGAAAGAAATAGAAAACGTACATACGCAGAAAGAGAGAAAGAGAGAGAGAGAGAGAGAGAGAGAGGAAGGGAGAGAGATAGAAAGAATCGGAAAGAGGAAGGAGAGAGAGGGAGAGACAGAGAGACAGAAAGAGTCGGAGAGAGGACGGAGAAAGATATGAGTAAGACAAGGAAGTAAAAAATAAGAAAACAGAGCAAGCACAATACTAATACTATTAATAATATTAATATCTAATTTGTATATCATAAATAAATACAGAATAATAACAGTACTTATGCTGATGACGGTAATGGGGATGATGACGATGATGACAGTAATAATAATGTCAACAACAACAACAACGACAATAATAATAATACTAAGTGAAAGTGAAAGTAAGAAAGTGCGAAAGTATACGGGATAGAAATATAATTGTGAAGGTGTGTGTGCGTGAGTGCGTGCGTGTGTGTATGTCTGTATGTATGTGTTTGCGTGTATGTCATGTGTGTGTGTGTGTGACTGAGGTGTGGTAAAGGAAGCTGCAAGCAAATGAATGTGGGCTGGCTGATGTAGACGGATGTTACTAGGTTAGATGATGGTGTTAACGGCATTTGGACGAACCGGTAGTGGTAGCGGTTGAGGAAAGGGTGTGGCTGGCTGGTTGGTTGGTTTTTTGACCGGTTGGCTGGTTGGTTGACCGGTTGGTTGGTTGGTTGGTTGGTTGGTTGGTTGGTGGTTAGTTGGTCGGTGGGTAGTTTACTTTAGATCCTTCGCTTTTTAGGATGTTTCTCGTGCTGGATGAGTTGTAGATGTATGAGAGGGTGCAGGAAGGGAAAGATAGATAGATAGATAGATAGATAGATAGATAGATAGATAGATAGATAGATAGATAAATAGAGAGAGAGAGAGAGAGAGGGGGGGGCAGGAGGAGGAGAAGGATAGAGAGTAAACGAAGTAATGAAGCGAAGTGAGAAGGATGGAGATGAGATTTTCTGAGAAGTTTTCGAACCTTCTCACCTGAAGACAATTTCTACAAAAAAAAACAAAAACATATACGAATAACAACGGCGTCAACAGCAACAAAATCAATAATAATAATAACAATAATAATAATAATAATAATAATAATAATAATAATAATAATAATAATTATTATTATTATTATTATCATTATTATTATCATTATCATTATTATCATTATCATTATTATTATTATTATTATTATTATTATTATTATTATTATCTATTATTATTATTATTATTATATTATCATTATTATTATTATTATTATATTATTATTATTATTATTATTATTATTATAACTACGAAACAAACATCAATACATGTCCATCGGCGGTGTTCAGTTAAAAAAGTAAATGCTGTAAAAATGGAACCCATAATAAAGTCAACCAAAAAAAAGAGAAAGAACGACGGACAGATAATCATAAATACCATGAAATAGTTGATCTATGATTTACACACACTACTATGCAACACCCTCCACAAAAACAAAATAACATCCAAGAATAAACTCATACTGTAAATATCCAACAGTATAAACAAAATCAACAACCTGCGCTGCACAAATACACAAATACAAAAACTAATACAACAGAAGACTCAAGCCAAGCCCCATAACAAAACATACTGGTACAATAAAATATCCGCCCCGCCAAAAGAAAAATGCAGCACGCACCACCCAACCAGTACGAAGGTGCAACAAATGATGCAATAGAAAGTTGCTTGAAACTTTCAGATGTCGAAAAATAATAGTGGTGATGACGATGGTGATGAACGTTACCTTAACTCAGTTTAGAAGACAGTAGTTTCCGAAGAAACTCTGGGTGTAACAGCGAAAATTAAGCTGGACCATTAAGGGAAAGCCTCTCGTTCAGTAGTGTTTCAGTAAAGATGCAAACTGACCACAGCTGTTATCCTAATACAGCATCAGCAGATAATAGAGCAAGGAGGAGGAAGTGGACCAGCAAAGAAAATGGGATAGTGATGCAGTGCTACTTAGAAAGTGAACCTAAAAGATCAGAAGATTTCAGATGAGTTGCAGGAAGTAATGAGTAAAAAAAGTAAAAGAAAGCTTGCCAGCATTAAAAGGCACCAACAGACGGAAGGTACTAGAAATAACTAGCGAAGTAGACTCTGTTATCAGTAGGATCTGAGACTCCTTCGGTCACGACACAGACCATGGGATTGCACCTACAGAGTTACCCTCCCAGGCACAAGCCCGGGCAAGGTTGTTTATGGAAGACTAGCAGTCGCCCATGCATACCGGCCTCCCCTCTCCACGCCACCAGTGTTATCTAAGGGAAATGCAACAGCCGATACATCTTGGCACCTGTAACGTCGCAACTCATTCCCACAGCTGAGTGAACTGGAGCAACGTGAAATAAAGTGTCTTGCTCAAGAACACAACACGCAGTCCGGTCCGGGATTCGAGCTCACAACCTCACGATCGTAAGGTTGAATGGTCAATTTCATAGGGATGTTGAAGATAAGACAGACAGAGAAAAATGATGGCTGTAGATGACAAAATGTGATTTAAAACCGGAGACGGAGGCTCTAATTTGTGCTGCCCAAGAGCAAGCACTAAGAACAAACTTCATAAAATACAGAATAGACAGCACACCAGAAAGTGATAATTGCAGAATATGTGGACAAAACGGTGAAACCGTATGGCACATTACCAGCCAATGTACGCCACTAGCCCAGAAGGAATTTAAGAGACGCCACGACAATATAGCCATGCTTGTCCATTGGACACTTCGCAACAAGTATGAACTTGACAGAGCAAAAAATAATAATAATAATAATAATAATAATAATAATAATAATAATAATAATAATAATAATAATAATAATAATAATAATAATAATAAGACAGGAAAACAAGAAAAATAATGACAGGATCTAGGATGCATCACCCAAAATCTGACATAGAAAGACTATATATACAACGTATAGAAGGTGGTAGAGGCCTTATACAGCTGGAAAACTACTATAAAATAACCACCATAGGACTGCAAAAATATCTACTTCAGAAGGAAGGAAAACTGATCCAGATAGCGGCAAAACACGAGCAAAACAAAAAACTGTTCTCAGTATTTAAGGAAGCTGACAAATACAAACAAGAAATCATACCACCTAATAAACATGAAGAAGAAGAAGAAGAAGATGAAGAAACAACAAAAGCTATAAAAAAAATGAAATCCAAACTAAAAATAGAACAGCAACGAACCATGATAAAACGATGGCAAGAAAAGCCCCTTCATGGTAAATACTGGACTAAACTAAACGCAAAAGAAATAGACAAAGAAAAATCCCAGCAATGGTTGAGAAGCTCAGGACTCAAAGCAGAAACAGAGGGATTTTTAATTGCAGCACAAGACCAAAGCCTCCCCACCAGAAATTACCAAAAACATGTAATGAAAAGAAATATTACAAGTAACTGCAGAATATGTGGAGATGGACAAGAAACAATAATCATATTATCTCTAGCTGCCCAGTCCTGGCTAAGAAGGAATATATTCACAGACATGACAGAGTTGGAACTTACATACATTGGAAGCTATGCCAACATTATGGAATAACAACAGAAAAAAGATGGTATAGGCACACACCAGAAAAGGTCACAGAAAACGAAAAAGCAACCATACTCTGGGATATGCCGATACACACAGATAGAGAAATTAAGGCCAACAGACCAGATATAGTTGTCAGAGACCATGAAGAAAAAAAATGCTTTCTAATTGATGTATCAGTACCGGCTGATGACAACGTGTCTCTAAAAGAAATGGAGAAACTCTCAAAATACAAAGACCTGGAAATAGAGGTAACTAGAATGTGGAATCTGAAAACAGAAACAATTCCTATCATAGTAGGTGCATTAGGCATGATAAAAAAATATTCAGACAAATACATAACAAAAACACCAGGACTTACAAACACATATAACATACAGAAAATTGCACTACTAGGCACTGCACACATCCTACGCAGAACACTTTCCATACAATAACCATCAGAGCATCACAACAAATCACAGCACATACCCAAGGCACACAGAGCTGCGCTCGGTAGTGAAGTGAAAGCACGCTATAAAAATAAAAATAAAACTACTGAATAATAATAATAATAAATAATAATAATAATAATAATAATAATAATAATAATAATAATAATAATAATAATAATAATAATAATAATAATAATAATAATAATAATAATAATGATAATAATAATAATACAAAAAAGAAATCAGTACCTAACAACTATGAAGAAAAAGAAGAAACAACAAATGCTGTAAAACAACTGAAATCCAAACTAAAACTGGAAGAGCATGATAAAACGATGGCAAGAAAAGTCCCTTCATGGCAAATACTGGATTAAACTAATCATAAAAGAAATAGACAAAGCAAAATTCCAACAATGGTTGAGAAGCTCAGGACTGAAAGTAGGGACTGATGGATTTTTAATTGCAGCACAAGACCAAAGCCTTCCCACCACAGAATACTTAAAACATGTAGTGAAAAAAAACACAAGTGACTGCAGAATATGTGGAGATGGACAAGAAACAATAAATCATATTGTTTCTAGCTGCCTAGTTCTGGCTAAGAAGGAATATATTTACAGACACGACAGATTTGAGATCTATATACACTGGAAACAATGACAAAACTATGGAATGACAACAGAAAAAAGATGGTATAGACACAGGCAAGAAAAGGTCACAGAGAATGAGAAAGCAACCATACCCTGGGATATGCCAATTTCTCTATAAGAAACGGAGAAACATTCAAAATACAAAGACCTGGAAATAGAGGTAACTCGAATGTAGGGTCTAAAAAGAGAAACAATTCCTATCATGGTAGGCGCATTAGGTATGATAAAAATGTTTAAATGCATAACAAAAACACCAGGACTAACAAGTATATATAACATACAAAAAATAATACTACTAAGCACCACACACATCCTACCTAAAACACTTTCAAGACAGTAAAAGTAAGAGCATCACAACAAACCACAGCACATGCCCAAGGCACACAGAGCTGCGCTCGGTAGTATAGTGAAAGCACGGGATAAAAACAAGAGTATTGAACAACAACAACAACAATAATAATAATAATAATAATAATAATAATAATAATAATAATAATAATAATAATAATAATAATAATATAATAATGATGATGATGATGATGATGATAATAATAATATAATAATAATAATAATAATAATAATAATAATAATAATAATAATAATAATAATGATGATAATAATAATTATAATAATAAATGCCCTGATGCAGTACCAGGCAGTGGCTCTCATGGCTTCTGATCTTAACTGATTGGAAGTGTTATCATGTACATTGTTTTGTCTTGGTATAAAAGATGGGCTACAGCAAATATTCTGCTCAATACCACAGATTTGCTTGTCAGTTGTTTCACCTTAACCAGTTGAGCATGTCCCTTAGTGGCTGACGATATGTGCATCTCTGATCACGAGCAGAAGTAGTGGGGGAGCATCATAGCCATGTGTTGAGAGGGATTCTTTGGGGTTTGAATAATTCACCTCTGGAAACATGGGTGGTTCTTTCAACATCCTTAAACAGCCCTTATTCAGGGACCTTTTGAGCGGGATGGGCTACTCAACCTGAAGAAAATTCTAACTGGGCCCCACCTGCAAGGTCATGTGCGGTTTATCTTGATATGAGATCACCATGTTGCGCACATATGGTTGTGATGCATGTGCCTGGTGTACCTTTATCAGACGGGTAGTCATGATGGGTATATTGGGGTTCGTATATTTTACCCCAGTGTCACTTTGATGGCATGCACTGCTCTCTCACTCAATAATAATAATAATAATAATAATAATAATAATAATAATAATAATAATAATAATAATAAATGCCCTGATGCAGTACCAGATAGTGGCTCTCATGGCTTCTGATCTTAACTGACTAGAAGTGCTATTATGCACGTTGTTTTGTCTTGGTATAAAAGATGCTCTACAGTAAATATTCTGCTCAATACCACAGGTTTGCTTGTCAGTTGTTTGACCTTAACCAGTTGAACATGTCTGTTAGTGGCTGACGATATATGCATCTGTCATCACGAGCAGAAGTAGTGGGGGAGCATGATAGACATGTATTGAGGAATTGTTTGGGGTTTGGATAATTCACCTCAGGAAAAATGGGTGCTTTGTTCAACATCCTTATGCAATCCTTATTCATGGACCTTTTGAGCAGGATGAGCTACTCGACCTGAAGAAAATTCTAACTGGGTCCCACCTGCAAGGTCATGCGCAGTTTATCTTGATAAGAGATCACCATGTCGCGCACATATGTTTGTGATTCATGCGCCTGATGTACCCTTATCAGATGGGTAGTTACGTTGGGTATACTGGGCTTTATATATTTTACCCCAGTGTCACTTTGATGGCATGCACCTGCTCTCTCACTCAATAATAAAATTGGTTTCTTTATTTAGCCACAAGGAACTCCTAAAAAGGGGAAAAGTAAGGAGAATGATACACATAGACAATGGAATACGTGAAATTACGTAACATATAACAATTAAGATAAATTCTGCATTAGCAAATGTCCCACCCAGCATGCCCCGATTGCCAAGGGCATCACAGGCTGGTGGCCCTGTATTCTTAATTCCTTCCGGCTTATTAGTGCATATTCAGAGTAGGTCAATTCACACGGACAAACCTGTCCATATTCAATAAGATTACTAGGGTGGTGATGGGGGTGCAGCACTTCCATCTACATCCTCACTCCCCTTCCAAGTGGAACTTTAAAACGTCGGTGTGGCCTGGCCGAAGAAGAAAATGCTTTCAGCCCTTTCCACCTTACTGTTTCTTTTGCCATAACTACCGGGCAGAGGAAGACTTCTGGCCCTTCCCGAACAAAAGAACTCAAGGCCAGTAACTTCAAAGGATGGGCGTAAGTCAATACCATCGACCCAGTACCTCACTGGTACTTTCTTTCAACTATCCAGAATAGATGAAGGGTAAATATTTCACAATGCAGAGCCTGAACAAATACATTAAAAAACATATTCTGCCATCACAATAAATTTGAACACAGTGGTTATCATCTGGCGTTTTAAGTCATTGAAACAAAGCATTTACAACAGAGTCTGATAAAGAACATGCATCCAAAGTTCTGAGCTCCAGTGTGACACCAATATATATAAACACTTATACAGTAAGCACATATCCACTTTTGCTTTTAAAACGTTAACGTTATAACAAGAAGTTAATCAATGCCTCATATTTAGTGAGTTTATGACCAATTTTACAAGCTGACATTTCTGTATGACATCTCAATAATTATAAATATAATGTATATATATTATTGTGCTGTCTTTATTCTGTTCTTGTATGTATTTCAGTCATCCTACAGCGGCCAAGTTGGGGCATCACTTTGAAGTGTTTAGTCGGAAAAAAATCAACTAGTATTTATTTTTAAAAAATCTGGTACTTATTCTATTAATGTCTTTTGTCAACTGAATCGTTATGTTACGGGGACATAAACAAACTAACATCGGTTGTAAAAAAGTTTGGTAGATAATCACAAAGACACACATACGACGGGATTCTACATAGTTTCTATCTATGAATTTCACTCACAAATCATTACACGACCCGGGGTTATAATAGAAGATACTTGCACAAAGTGTCACGCAGACGAACCGAACCTGAAACCATATAGTTGCAAAGAGAAATTCTTAACCATACAACTATGTCAGCGCCTATATATGCACTTATATAAACTTATAATTTACAAACGCCACCAATTGCAATATCAGTCTATATACGATGATAACTCATCAAAGTCACACATACATCATCATCCTCTTGGTAATTCTACTTCCACACACTCCTTCTTTTCCTTCTTATTCTACTCCTCCTCCCCCTCATCGTCATGTTCCCCTCTCTTGACTGTGGAATTGTCGTCATCATCCCCATAAACAACACAACCATGTTTATTAATATAAATCTGGTTCTCGTGTTTCACCCTTCACTATCAATCGCTATAACCAACAATGATTCTATCATAATGCTCATTCGTAAAGGAAAATAATAGTATTTACATTTTTATTTCACTCACAGCCAGGATTTGTAATATTTAAATTTATATCAGTGCTGATTTACGCTGTGTTGTGCACAAAATAAGTATTGCTTAATTAGTGGCGAACTGTAAAAAATACAAGTATGCAATTTAGGCTGTCCTCTAATATGGTGGCCTAATTTATGACTGTTATGAATTTTATAGATTGAGGAAAGAACCACGTACATCGTCTAGTGTGTGTTTATAAATTATATATATATATATAATAATTTATATGTAAGAAAATGTATGTATGTACGTACGAATGTACATATGCATGTGCGAGTGTGAAATTTACTAGTCTATGACCTAATTCATTAAGCCATTTCCCTAAACGGGAAACACAGAAACTTATATATATATATATATATATATATACATAATTCTCTGCCGAAATTGTTCTGTGTGTATGTGTGCGCGTTTAGATGTGCGTGTGAAGGCATAAGTGGCAGTACATATGTTTAGAAAACCAAGAGTAATTAATTAGTTTACTTTGTGGTGTGTTATTTAATTATCGCCACTGAGCAACTAATCAAGAAGACAGCACATGTTATTGGCTGCATGGCATATAATAGAGAATCCAAACCGATTCACAATGGTGAGAATTAGCACGATGAGCCACAGCTATTTGTTTAAGTTGGGCTTTAAGAACTAAATCAAAGAACAAACATCAATATATATATTTACAGCAAATGTGGTAAATGTGAATATATTTTCAAGTTTTGTACTGATGTGCTGTTTCTTCTGTTAGATTCTTGAGCTCTTCATACGTAGATATATACACGTATGCATTGCATACGCGCACGAATAAGACAAAACAGTTCCAAACATACGTATATTCTTTTATTCTTTTATATGCGTCAGTCATTTGAATGCGGCCATATTGGAGCACTGCCTTTAATTCGAACAAATCGACCCCAGGATGTATTCTTTGTAAGCCTAGTACTTATTCTGCCAGTCTCTTTTGCCAGACTGCTAAGGTACGGGGACGTAAACACACCAACATCGGTTGTCAAGCGAAGGTGGGGAACAAACACAGGCACACAAAAATATATATATATATATACATATATATATATATATAGGAAGGGTTTGGTGGGCCTGTGGCTATAGTAGAAGACACTTGCCCAAGGTGCAGTGGGTCTAAACCCGGAACCATGTGGTTGGTAAGCAAGGTACTTACCACACAGACACTTATGCGCCTATATATATATATTATATATATATATATATATAATATATATATATATTATATATATATATATACCCACTAAAACAACCTATTACCTTCTGGCCCAGGTTTATACTAATATTAGCAACAAAATAATATTCAGACTGCTGAGATGATTTGAAAACACGACACCTAATGACCGAACGGTATATCTTTTCTACTCCTCGGACGAGATTTTGTCTAATACAATGAGTTAATTATTGTAATTTGGTCTTTTAGGATAAATTGAAACAGCTGTAAGAGAATATGTTGGATTTTTTCAGGTAATAAATTACATTAATGCTACATCTCCCTTTTCTAAATTTTCTTTTATATATAGACAATTGAAATAAACAAAGAATTAGAAACTGAGAAAAAAAAGAAGAAACGAACATGCGGATATGCAGAAGAAACACAAATTTATCGCTCGGTGAAGGGAGTGAGTTATTGTTAATGTTTCGAGCGTAGCTCTTCGTCGGAAACAGACAAGTCCAAAGAGAAAGGAAAAGTAAGGAAAAGTGAGGAAAAATCGCTGACAGTCGACGTGCGGTTACATTTCTGAAATGACCGGAAGTAGAAGGAGAAAGAGAAAGTGGTTTATGGGACAGGAGTGTGTGAAGATGGTCGGTATGTGTATTTCTGTGTGTGGCAGTAACTGCGTGTGTGTGTGTGTGTGTGTGGTAGCGTGTGTGCGTGTGGTGGTGACTTTGTGTGTGTGTGATAGTAACTTTGTGAGTGTGTGGTAATAACTGTGTATGTGAGTCGTCTGTGTGTGTGTGTGTGGTAGGCTCTGCTGAGAGGTCAATCATAAGTCAGCAGCTATAGTGAAAGGTGTTTGAATGGATGGGTGTGGTTGTGTGTGTATGTGTGTAAGTGTGTGTGTGGTGTGTGTGTGTGTGTGTGTGTGTGTGGTAGGCTCTGCTGAGAGGTCAATCATAAGTCAGCAGCTATAGTGAAAGGTGTTTGAATGGATGGGTGTGGTTGTGTGTGTATGTGTGTAAGTGTGTGTGTGTGTGGTGTGTGTGTGTGTGTGTGTGTGTGTGTGTGTGGTGTGTGTGTGTGTGTGTGTGTGTGTGTGTGTGTGTGGTAGCGTGTGTGCGTGTGGTGGTGACTTTGTGTGTGTGTGATAGTAACTTTGTGAGTGTGTGGTAATAACTGTGTATGTGAGTCGTCTGTGTGTGTGTGTGTGTGTTGTGTGTGTGTGTGTGTGTGTGTGTTGTGTGTGTGTGTGTGTGTGTGTGTGTGTGTGTTGTGTGTGTGTGTGTGTGTGTGTGTGTGTGTTGTGTGTGTGTGTGTTGTGTGTGTGGGAGGTATATGTGCGTTCGTGTGTGTGCGCGTGCGTATGTGTAGGGTTGTGTGTGGTTTTGCACCTATAAAGCGCTTAGCCGTTCGGATATATGAACTACTGATGATGTAGATATTAGGCAGGGGTCGAAACAGCCATTTTTAAAGAACCTTAATTCAACGGTATGCACAGAGTTTCAAACAGTATTTTAAATAAAATATATGAAAATTAGGGTTATGTGACCTAGTACCCATCGCATACACCCCCCCCGCCACAATTAAATACTCTAATTTTCTAAATTAATCATATAATCT
>NC_043007.1:66481502-66499002 GCF_006345805.1 Octopus sinensis | reverse complement strand
TGGAATAAATGATAATCAGACGGGGCAATGTCCAGCGAATATGGTGGGTGGGACATCGCTTCCCATTCAAACTGCCCCAGCCTTTGGAATATCATCCTCGTTCTATGTGGCCAAGCATTATCCCGATGGAAGAACACCTTTCGTTTTGAACCCAAAAATGGTCATTTTTCTTCTAGTGCAGTTGTCGATAAACGGTCATCCATTGTATTCTGTTTCTTTTATCCTAAGTTTTGTGTATTTTGAAGATACTTTGACTGTTATTTCCAGCAGACTGAGTGATTGTAAAGAGACACCTAGATACTTTGAGTTATATGTATGATAACAAAGGCGGTGAACTGACAGAAACGTTAGCACGCCGGGCGAAATGCTTAGCGGTAATTCGTCTGTCGCTACGTTCTGAGTTCAAATTCCGTCGAGGTCGACTTTACCGTTCCTCCTCTCGGGGTCGATGAAATAAGTACAAGTTACGCACTGGGGTCAATATGATCTACTTAATCCGTTTGTCTGTCCTTGTTTGTCCTCTCTGTGTTTAGCCCCTTGTGGGTAGTAAAGAAATAGGTATTTCGTCTGTCTTTGCATTTTGAGTTCAAATTCCGTCGAGGTCGACTTTGCCTTTCATCCTTTCGGGGTCAATAAATTAAGTACCAGTTGCGTACTGAGTCAATCTAATCGACTGGTCTCCTCCCCCAAAATTTCTGGCCTTGTGTCTAGAGCAGAAAAGAATATGTATGATAACAAAAAAAAATCATAATTTCATAATTTCATCGGAAATTAGAGTGAAGACAGTAAGGACGTGTAAAAATATGGTCGCACAAAAAAAACCCCATAAAACCATACTTAATTGGTTTCAAATTCTGGCACAAGGCCAGTGATTTCTTTGGAAGTGTGTAACCCGATTACAGTGTTCAGCTGGTAGTTATTTTATCGAGCCACGAAAGGATGAAAGGCAAAGTCAACCCGGCAGCATTTGAACCCACAAAGCAAAATCTGAAGAAATGCGGGTAAGCATTTTTCTCCGGTGCGGTAACGATTCAGCGAAGCTCGCCGCCATTCCATTATGTAATTATTAGCACAGTTGCATACGCGTAAATTTTGTTCTTGAATTTGTCTGCGCCAAATTCTTTACAACAATGTTTATTAATCCACCCACCCAACAACCGCCCAAGTTAATTTTCCTGTATCTCTGATTAGGTCTCAAAGGTCGCAGATGTAGAAAAGAAAAGAAAAACAGATATTTTTTTCCTGTTTGGAAATGATAGAATATATAAAAGTTACTGTTAGTGACAGCTGTCTCAAAAACACCAAAACAATAATTTATTAAATAAAAACCCTTCATATTTAAAATTAATCAGAAAATGGAGGAAAACTATCCGCTCTCTCTCGTCAAGAAAATGGTGGGCGATGTTCACAGTGAAATTGGTTGGTAAGCGAGTAGGTTCAACACGCAAAAACTGCTGTTTGACATAACTTTACAAATCAACAATGTCCCAGCACGGAAACAGCGTGCAGAGAACGGTTTCGTCGCATGCGCATCCTTCGCGCATCTCGGATATGTGCGGTTGATGGCGCTGTCGTGCATGTGGAGTTTATATCGGACAGACAATGCTTTTTCTCTCCTAGTAGGACTGTCCAACGAGGGACTGGTTGTGAACAATCTGATTTTTAATTCAAATGTATTCTAAAGAAAAAGGTTTTTTTAGAAATATGTACTGTTGTTTAATACCAAGTTAAGTTTGAACGAGAAAACTTAAAATCAATCTCTGCCCAGCCAAGAAGGACATTCCAACAGTATTAATGCCGTCATTTTCCTTCACGCATGGGACCCGGGGACACGTTAATGTTCTTTCTAATCATAGGAATAAATAAATAAGAAATAAATTTAACTGCTGTTTATCAATTGAATCTCTTCTCCATTTTTTTCCTTGCCTTATATACATTCTGGATAAACTTTTGTTTACCTCCACTTGTACGTATTATTCAATTGTACTATTGCCTTGCAACAATAAGCAATAGGTATCCCTCCAGTAGTATATTGGATATTTATTATCCCTTAGATGGCTGTCTAAACTCTAACTCCTATATACATAATTATATTATACATATATATATTTGCATAATATACATATAATATATATATATACATATACATACATATATATATATATATATATATATATATATATATATATATATACACGTATCTTTTATGCTTTTACCCGTTTCAGCCATGCGGCTGCGGTCATGCTGGAGCACCACTGTGGTCTTGCTGATTTCCTCAGTCTGAGGTGTTTCCCATCACCACGCCTGTATGTGTTTATATATATATGATAGATCGCTAGCCACTACACATTCTTTATTTTCTCTCCTTGTTTCTTTCTGTGGAAGAGCGTAGGCTCGAAACGTTAAAGACTTTTTCAATTCCCGAGTGTTATACCAATACATCTGTTTGTTGTCTACACCACCTGTCTTCGTCTTTTGTTTTTTCTTTTGTGAATTCTCCCTATATATATATATATAATATATTATAATATATATATATATATATATATATATATATATGTATATATATATGTATATATATATATATATATATATATATATCTATATATATATATATATATATATATATATATATATATATATATATATATTATATAATATTATATATATAATTTTTATCCAAAAGGGAAACAAAAAAACAACAACAACAGGAACAATTACAGTATTATTATTATAGGCGCTCAGGAGATGGAAGCAGGGAGGTATGACGTTTCGAGCGGAGCCTTCGTCGGAACATAAAGAAGGAAGAGAGAGGAAAGAAAGATCCCAGAGCGGGCAACAGGGAAAGAAAAAGACGACTGGTGTTTACGAGTTGCACATGGTGAAGGCGGATGTTGACGATAACAAGAGCAAAGTGGTTTTTTAAAGGCAAAAGAGTGGAGACAAGGTTGTAACCCAACAGATTGTGTGTATGTGTGAGTGTGTGCATGTGCGTGTGTGTATGTGTGTGTGTGAGGCGAGATGAAAAATATATAATATATATATATATTATATATATAATATATATATATATTATATATATATATATATACATATATATATATAAGTAGAGGCGCAATGGCCTAGTGGTTAGGGCAGCGACTCGCGTCGCAGGATCGCGGTTTCGATTCTCAGACCGGGCGTTGTGTGTGTTTATTGAGCGAAAACACCTAAAAGCTCTACGAGGCTCCGGCAGGGGGTGGTGATCCCTGCTGTACTCTTTCACCACAATGATGGCGGTGCCCCCATGGCCACAGCTCAAGAGCTGAAACTGGAAAAACAAAACAAACAAAACAAAATATATACATATATATATAGAGAGAGAGAGATAGATAGATAGATAGATAGATAGATATAAATAAAAGTTTAAATCCTGTTTTTTTTCTGTTTAGAGAAATATAGTTTGGCTACTTAGAATAAAAATGTCAAACTTAGTTGAGAGTGTTTACACTTGTCTATTGCAATGTCCTCTTTTCTTTATCGATGTGTAGGAGTTTTAAAAGCAGTAACATTTTCTGGGGAATGGCACAAAATGATGCATTTCATCAAGAAACTAATTTTATCAGAAAAACATACCATTAATTTGCAATAAAAACCAGCTATCGACTTATCCATTTCTAAACAAAAACAGTAAAAAACGATTTATAAATCTCTCTCTATATAAACGGCAGTTTGTCTGTGCGTGTTTCTGTGTGTCTGTTTGCTTGTACTCTCACTCTGACCACAGCTTTCAACCGATTCTGATGAAACTTGACACACTCATAGCCCAATGTCATAATTCAAAACTAACGCAGTGAAAATTTTGAAAAGTTCCCCCAGTTCTGAAAAAAATCGATAAATTCGACATGGGGTCGAGAATCAGGAACACAAACCACAAACTGTGTAGGGGACGCAACTCCACCTTTTTTAACTATCAAAAAAAAATTTACCATCATTTTTTTCCATTTTTTTGCTATTTTTTGGCTATAACTCTCAAAAAATGCTTTATAGTTATTTCCCTTACAAACCTGAGCAACGCCGGGCGATACTGCTAGTAATATATAAAGCGCAAAATGAGTTAGAATAAAGAAATAGATGTGTCATCTTTCTAACAAAAAAAAAAAAGAGATTGTCAAAATATAATGGCGCAAAATTAGCAGCTGTCAAAGTTTGCCGTATACCTTACTACAAATTTCATACTTGACGATCTAATCCTAATCCAAAGAGCCAGTTCTCGATGATATGATGTTTTAGATTCATATCATAATCCGTTATTCATAACATCCAGCCTCGATAACGAATACGACAAACAAATTATTTATCATATCCAATAGGTTGCAAATGCTGTTATAAACAATAATACAAATATTATATTTCAGATATAATTTTATTGCTTGGTCGCTGTGACGTAATTGATACCTGATACTTTCAATTTTTTTTTCTCATTCTATTATTAAAAAAAATTAAGTAACAAATAAAATGGTGTTACAATAAAGAATGTAGAGATATCAAGAATAATTACTTGCCTGAAGTGCTACAAGGAAGAATCCAGTGACCTCGTTTTCGAGGACTTGGATGTTAAGTTCTTATAATCCTTTCTAATATATAGGTACATGATGGTAGCGAGCTGGCAGAAACGTTAGCACACCGGGCGAAATGCGTATACGTATTTCGTCTGCCGTTACGTTCGGAGTTCAAATTCCGCCAAGATCGACTTTGCCTTTCATCCTTTCGGGGTCAATAAATTACGTACCAGTTACGCACTGGGGACGATATAATCGACTTAATCTGTCTGTTTGTCTCCTCTGAGTTTAACCCCTTGTGGATTGTAAAGAAATAGGTATTTCGTCTGTCTTTATGTTCTGAGTTCAAATTCCACCAAGGTCGACTTTGCCTTTCATCCTTTCGGGGTCGATAAATTAAATAGCAGTTGTATACTGAGGTCGATCTAATCGACTGGATCCTTCTCCAAAAATTTCGGGCCTTGTGCCTAGAGTAGAAAAGAATATATAGGCACAAGAAAGTAATGAACTGGCAGAAACGTTAGCACGCCAGGCGAAATGCTTAGCGGTATTTCGTCTGCCGTTACGTTCTGAGTTCAAATTCCTCCGAGGTTGACTTTGCCTTTCATCCTTTCGGGTTGATTAAATAAGTACCACTTACGCACTGGGGTCGATATAATTGATTTTCCCGTTTGTCTGTCCTTGTTTGTCCCCTCTGTGTGTAGCCCCTTGTGGGTAGTAAAGTAATAGGTATTTCATCTGTCTTTACATTCTGAGTTCAAATTCCGCCGAGGTCGACTTTGCCTTTCATCCTTTCGGGTTCGATAAATTAAGTACCAGTTACGTACTGGGGTAAAGTTAGTCGACTTCTCCCCACCCCACGCCCAAATTTCGGTCCTTGTGCCTAGAGTAGATAAGAATATATAGGCACAAGGCCTGAAATTTTATGGGAGTGGAACTACTCGATTACGTCGATCCTCACCCCAGAGCTTGACTGATACTTATCTTATCGATTCCGAAAGAGTAGACGGCAGAGCCGACCTAGGGTGAATTTGAATCGGAACATAAAGCTGGAGGAAATGCTGCCAAGCCAAGCATTTTTTCTGGCGTGCAAACGATTCCGCAAGCTACCTCCTTAATTAGGTTCTAACAATAATATATAACCCAGGCATAAATTCATCTTGTGGAAGAGAAATTCTGTAAAACGGACCCCCATAGGGATGGAAAACATTAGACAACTACAGAGAGAAATGTACTCAGAAGAGTCGTGACTAAATATATTTTATCCCATGTTCCATCAGCTCTGCCAGTAAACTGTATTCATGGATTAGTTTTTCATTATGCATTTGTTTGTGTGTGTGTGTGTGTGTGTGTGTGTGTGGAGAGAGAGAGAGAGAGAGAGAGAGAGAGAGAGAGGGTGAGAGGGTGAGAGGGTGAGAGTGTGTGATATTGCTATTGTTTGGCATTGATTGACCAAAACTTTGATCAAAAGCATTTCGACCTTGACCATTCCGTTCTTTTGTATATCTAGATCAAAATTCTTAAAGACAAGGGCAGTAACAGAAAAAAAAAAGCAAACAAAGAAGCGAAAAAACAAAAAAGCGTAAACCGAACAATAAAAACGAGTTCTGAGGTGAATGAGGGAAAATACAAAACGAAACAAATACGTATGTGTGTACATAGGCGTATGTCTTTTGACTTAGCGACAAGTTTTGAAAGAGGTTGTGAGAAAGAATACTAATAGGAACAATAATGTGCCTTTTGGCCTCGAGCTAAAACAAAACGAAAAATTTAGATAAACGCAAAGCTAGAAAAAAGGAAGCGGTTAACTAGTCCAGTGGTCAGTTCAAAGAAAGACTAAGTAGCATGAAAAACAGGAAGAGGGAGGCCTTGTAGTGCCTTATTGGAGGAGAGAGAGCAAAAAAGTGCACGCGAGTTGAGAGGAAAGCGAGTTGAGAGAAAGTGTGAGAGAGGAAGGGCTGCCGCAGAGGCAAAACAGGACAGGAAGGGAAGAAACGAAGAGAGGAATATGTAGAAAGAGAGATTAATGGACACATAGATACAAAACTAGAAGGATGAGCAGAAGGATATAAGGAGAATAAAATGCATCGATGTGAACAGTGAAAGAAAGGTAGGAATAATAGAAAAAAAGGTAGAATGATAAGTATTAAGAGAGAATGTATTAGGGAAGTAGGTTGACAGATGAAGCAATAGGAAGTAGGTATAAACAAAGAAGGAAGGAAGGATAGGGAGATGGATCAGAAGTTGTCGCATGATAATGCCATTGGGGGAAATACATTCATAGCGTTACAATAAATAATAATGTAAAAGGAGGTTCAGAGGGTTACAAACATGCTAAACCTTTCATTTGATGCCGATCAAGCACTATCACAATTTCGATACCATGTGACAAAATAAACAAGGTGGGTATATATATCTAAGTATGTTGTACTGAAACACTTGTACAACTGTAAACAGTCTGATTATCCGTATATATATAAATATTTTGTATATAAATAAAAAAAGGCAGGCGACAGGTTGCTTAGACACATACCGAAAAAATTAGAAATAGCAGTCAAAGACTTTGTATCTATTTTCTACAAATAAGACTCAATATACGACATATCCCTGTAATTCACATATGCAAAACAGAAGGAAGAAATAGCGAAAACAAAGTCTAACGGTTATTTTCGAACGCGTTTCTGGATTAGGAATATAATAAAATATCAATTCCATGTCCTTCGTCTGCGTAAACTTCCACTAAAATAGATTTATCAAATGCTATGTACCTCCACTTCTCGATCAGGCGACATCGAAATAGTGGAAGAAAGCAAGCATAGGCCAAACCTATATAGACGATTGAACCCGTAAATTTTCCCTCCAAAATTTTACCATGCGTATTACAAAAATAGTTCCTTAGAGATAGAAACTATGAGTTGTCGTAAGGGAGGGAAAATTCCAATTAGTAATATAATAAGAGTAAATAATTGCTTTAATGGTTTTTAAAAAACCAACAATTATTTACTGGTAGATTTCGGCATGTAAATATAACCATTAACGGTAGGAACTTCTATAAAAGTTCAATATATATTTTGTATATAAATAAAAAAGGCCACATACCGAAAAAATTAGAAATAGCAAAGACTGTTTATTTCTATTTTCTACAAATAAAACTCAAAATACGACATATCCCTGTAATTCACATATGCAAAGCAGAAGGAAGAAATAACGAAAACAAAATCTAACAGTTATTTAGGAACGCGTTTCTGGATTAGGAATATAATAAAATATCAATATCAATATAAATATCGTGCAGTTATGTACAGGTTGCCGGAAGAAAAGCAGGCCAAAAACGGCTTTATCGATCGCATTCTCATCTTGAATCGATTTTTGAAATTTTTTCAAGACTTATACACGCCCTGATACCGTCGGTATCTACATATCAAATTTGAGCGTAATCGGATGGCGGATGCCCGAGATCCTAGAAGATACACACACACAAACACAGACAGAACGGATTTTATATAAAATATGTATATACACACACACACACACACACACACACCACACACACACACACACACATATATATATATATATATTATATATATATATATATATATTATTATTATTATTATTATTATTAATCTATATTTTGTTTCTTTTCATTTGTTTTGCTCGCTTACGTTCTATTTTTCACTCTTATTATTTTATATATATATATATATATAGGGAATAAATGTAGAAGATATGGAGACTGGTGCAACCTCAAAAATTATTTTTTATTTTACAATGTCATACAGCATGTTTTTTGTGGTTACGACGGCCTACACGTGTTTCCACTGCTCAGAGTATGGGCAGTTGCGTATGTAATAATAGGGCATAATTGTCAGTGCAGCTTGATTCAAAGTCTTTCAGCTAACTTGATTCGAAGCGAACTGAATTCAGTTAGATGTTTAATGGTTAGGGTTGAAAGAGAAATGAGAAGAGATTTTTTAAATCTGAACCCAGTTGCCCCGGTAGGTTTCTGCATAATTTCACTCAACAAATTCGCTAAAGTATTGGACCACTGGGGCTATCGTAGAAAATACATGACCATGTTGCCACGAGTTGGTACTGAATCCTACCTACCTACCTACCTACCTACCTACCTACCTACCTACCTACCTACCTGCCTGCCTACATACATATATACATACATACATACATACATACATACATACATACAACATACATACATACATATTCCTGCACATATATACGCAGATGTATGTGCGTATCGAGAAAGGATTGCCAGTAAATAAGCGCATTGATTAAAAATACTTTATTGCTTTTATTTCGGTTTTATTGCATTTATTGCACCCCTTTACATTAAGGTGGACTTAACCATTCCATAAAGATCGATAAATAATTACCAAACTACTTGGTGGTCGATATAATGGCCAAAAAATGGAAGGCAAACGAAAATACAAAAATTACAGTCTGAAAACCTTTTCCCTATCGTGACCGCAATCCGAAAATATCAAAAAGAAGAAAATAAATAAATAAATAAATGGAGAAGGAATCGGCTAGAACTGGGAAATATTCTATTCTACTCTAGGCTCAAAGCTTAAATTTTTGAGGAAGGGGCCATTCGATCAGATCGAACCCAGTACACAACTGCTACTTAATTTATCGACCTCGAAAGGATGAAAGGCAAAGTCGATCGTGCCGGAATTTGAACTCAGAACAAAAGACAGACGAAATACCTATTTCTTTACTACCCACAAGGGGCTAAACACAGAGGAGCGAACAAGAACAGACAAACGGATTAAGTCGATTGTATCGACCCCAGTGCGTAACTGGTACTTATTTAATCGACTCCGAAAGGATGAAAGGCAAAGTCGACCTCGGCGGAATTTGAACTCAGAACGTAACGGCAGACGAAATACCTATTTCTTTACTACCCACAAGGGGCTAAATACAGAGGGAACAAACAAGGACAGACAAACGGATTAAGTCGATTACATCGACCCCAGTGCGTAACTGGTTTATCGACCCCCAAAAGGATGAAAGGCAAAGTCGACCTCGGCCGAATTTGAACTCAGAACGTAACAGCAGCCACCAAGTATTTTGTCCGGCGTGCTAATGTTTCTTATTTCTTTACTACCCACAAGGGGCTAAACAAGGACAGACAAACGGATTAAGTCGATTATATCGACCCCAGTGCGTAACTGGTAGTTATTTAATCGACCCCGAAAGGATGAAAGGCAAAGTTGACTTTGGCAGAATTTGAACTCAGAACGTAACGGCAGACGAAATACGGCTACGCATTTCGCCCGGCACGCTAACGTTTCTGCCAGCTCGCCGCCTTGGAATTGGGAAATATTTCGGTAGTGGTTGTTATGGTAATGTGGTAGTTTTTTGTTTTTGCTTTTGCTTCGTAGTTTTGTGGAAATAACAACTTTCATGTCAATTCTATAGTACCATTTGAGCAGTAGTTAACTCCCTTTCCTTCCAAACACAAACACAAGCACACACACACACACACACACACACATACACACACATATATACACACGCACACACGCACGCACACATGCACCCAGGAACGCCCTAACGAACAACCTGCATCGTATATTCTTAGAAACAATAGTCCCATGATTATAGAACACTTATTTTTTTCTGCTGATCTTGAGAGTTTGAAACGTAACGTAGCCTCCATTGTTCTCAAAGTACCAAAGTATCTAGGTGCCTCTTTAGAAATAACAGTCAAATTGTCTTCAAATCACACAAACTTAACATAAAAGGAACGAATTACACCGAATAACATAAGGCGGTTTCATTTCGTCTGAAAAATAAATGGTGAATGAGTCTTAGAGCAGAAAAGTCCTCTTTTTTCTTTCCTTCTACTTTGCTCGTTCGTTCGTTCGCTCCTTCTTTCTTTCCTTCCTTCCTTCCTATCTATCTATCTATCTATCTATCTATCTATCTATCTATCTATCTATCTATCTATCTGTCTGTCTGTCAGTCTGTCTGTCTGTCTGTCGGTCTGTCTGTCTGTCTGTCCTTCTTTCTCACTTTCCTTTTCTTTCTTTCTTTCTTTCTTTTTCTTCTTTCTTTCTTTTTCCTCTTCGTATAATTCTTTGGTTTCTTAATTTTTTTGCTTATTTCCTCTATTTTCTTTTCTCATACTCACTTTTCCCTTATTCTCTTTATCCCATTCCACTTCTCTTTCTGTCTCATTCATCGATTCATTCATTTTCACTCGTTATTCTTTCTTTTTTTCCTTCATGGTTACTTTCTTTTTCTTCGTATGTTTTTATTATTATTTTCTTAATTTCTTTTGTTTTCCCTTTTTATTCCCTCCTTCTCTTTTATCATTCTGTTTTTCATTCTCTCTTTCACTTTCATCCTCTTCTCAGACTCATTCATTCATTCTTCTGTGTACTTTCTTTCCCGTTTCTTTCTTTTCCCGTTTTTGTTTCTTTGTTTCGTTTCTTCATTCATTCATTCATTCATTCATTCATTCATTCATTCATTCATTCATTCATTCAATCTTTCTTTCTTTCCCTCTCATTCTTTCTTTTTCCTTTCTTTCTTCCTTCCTTCCGTTCTATCTATCTATCTATCTATCTATCTATCTATCTATCTATCTATCTATCTATCTATCTATCTATCTACCAATCTATCTACCAATCTATCTATCTATCTATCTATCTATCTATCTATCTATCTATCTATCTATCTATCTATCTATCTATCTACCAATCTATCTATCTATCTATCTATCTATCTATCTATCTATCTATCTATCTATCTATCTATCTATCTATCTATCTATCTATCTATGTATCTATCTATCTGTCAACACCCGTTAAAAGGAGGGCTGGGCATGCCGTGGTTGATGATGCGCAGACACGCGCTGAGACTGCGACATCTCCGGCTCTATGTAGACGACGGTGAACAGGTGTGGTCGCCGTTTGTGAGGCACGCATTCCCGCAACTCGTCTCCATGACCGAACTACAGTCGTGGATCAAAAAGAGGCCGAAGAAGGGCGAATGGCACCGCGAGTGTCGCGTTGCTCTCAAGCAACTCTGCCGTCCCGGGTCGACCTTGAGTGACTTCAACACAACCAAGCATTCTATAGGGGATTAGTGGAGGGGAGGTACGACGACGAGCTCGGGGCAAACCTGGGCGTCGACGAGGAATACCTGACCCGCCTGTTTCAAACGACTTTCGGCCCGGGACCTATGGACAACTTCCAGAGATCCCTGGCCTGGCGGTGCTACCGAGAAGCGCTACCCGTTCGGGATAAGCTCTATAGGCATGGCTCGAGAAACACGGGGCCGACCTGCCCGATGCGGGCAGAGCGACGAAACCGCTCTGCACGCAATCGTGCAGTGTCCAGCAATTTCCCACCTGTGGGCTTATGTCGAACGACTGTTGTCACGTGTGGGACGTGTCGGTTTATCAGCCGAGTCTATCGTTAATATCGTCACGCCTCCTTCCTTCAAACGGGAAGGAAGAGCTATTTTTATCATACTTGTGGCTATGGCGAAAGAATGTATCTGGTGGACGCGCCTGAAAGGATTAGAGACAAACACTTTCCTCTCTGGTCAATCTCTCATCAACTTCTTCAAGTATCACTTGAAGAGGAAAGTGAGAGTAGAGAGGCAAGTTTTGTCTAGTGAATGTTTTTAAAAAAGATGGGTGAATGTAGCAAGGATGGCACGTACGAATGACGAAGCCACCTTGACTATGATTCTATGAACCGTAAAAATTAATACAGAGAGTTGCTTATTTGCAAAAAAAAAAAAAAAAAAAGAAATATAACATGTGACTTCATTGACCGAGGTTACCGTGGTCTTTTCCGTAGGCTTTTCTTTCCACGGGTAAACCTCACCTGTCCTCCCCTTTACACTTCATATTGACATTTCTGTGATAACGATCCCTATTGATCAATTTTTTCCTCTCCCCCTTTTTTTAACCCCCCCTTTTTTTTGTCCTCTTTCTCTCCTTTTACGATCCCTTTTGATCGACCCCCCCTTTTTTATTTTATTTTAATTTTTTTTTTTTATTAAAATTTTTTTTTATTTTTTAAACCTTCAAAAGAAAAGCTCTACCTTGTAATTTGTTCTATCTGTGTGCAGCCCTGTGTGGCTAATAAAGAAACATATCTATCTATCTATCTACCTTTCTTCTTTCCGTTCTATCTATCTACCTTTCTTCCTTTCTTTCTTTCTGTCTTTCTTTTCTCATTTTCCTCCCAATATGCTTTGCCTTTCATTCTTTTTTTTTTGTTTTGTTTTACTAATTCCATCCTACACGCCCTTCAAGATTACTGTCTTTGACCTCTTGTGTAGTTCAAGAACAACGTTATCTTCATGTTTGTTTGTGCCGAAAAAAATTTCAAGAGAGAAATGGTTAGTTCCATAGATCTCAAACAAAAACACGCAGATATAAAAGGAAAGAGAGAAAAAAACTGAAACAGAAGTCATATCTAGAATATATATATATATATATATATATATATATATACATACACTCTACATCCATGACGTACACACATACTCTAAACCACGACACGTTCACACACACACACAGTGCCACACACACGCACGGATGCACACACACACAAACACACACATACACAAACACTCACCCGCACTCACATATGCATTGCATGTAATACAGACATTCACATGCATACAAATACATCTCTCCAACCTCAAAGATGTAATTTTCATGTACTATGTCTTCCATTGGGTTATGTGCGTGCGAATGTGTGTGTGTGCGTGTGTGTGTGCGTGCGTGCGTGTGTGTGTGTGAGTGTGTGATAGCGTGGTTTTGGGTACGAGCTATCGCGGTCACATCTCTCCTCCTGGGTAAATATTGATGTCATTGTTACCATTATTATTATTATTATTATCATCATCATCATCATCATCGTTGTTATTGTTGTTGTTGTAGTTGTCATTATTGTTATTATTGCTGCTATTGTTGCCGTTGTTGTTGTTAATGAGGTTTGTGTGCGGCGTGTGTGGGGTGGGGTGGGTGGGTTTGTGAATATTATCATTTCTGTCTTTATTTTCTTCTTGCCGGAAAGCAATTATCTATTTTATCTTTTTCACATGCCACTGTTAAATGCCGCTTTGTCTCCATCTCGAAGATCTAATTTGGATGAGGTGGCGACCGTCTTATCTTGATGTTAACTCAAAAACTATTCGCTCAATAAAGAATACACTAAGATCTTTAACTATACTTATTTATATATCTATTTATTTATTCATTCATTCATTCATCAATCGGTCTCTCTCTTACTTTCACTTTCAGTTTCGTATCATGTGTCCCCCCTCTCTCTCTCTCTCCCTCTCTCTCTATCTGTCTATTTGTCTGCTTGTCTCCCTGACTAATTGTCTCTCTTTGCCTCTCTTTTTCTTTTTAGCTCTGTCCTAGTTTTTAGGGTTTCTCCTCCCAACTTTTCCTTGTATCACCCATTCATCTTTCTTTATGCCTCGTAATTATCAAATTAGCGACTATAGTAATGATATTAATGCTGCTGCTGATGATGATTATGCTTTCCAATTTTGGTACAATGCCAGCAGTTTCGGAGGAGAGGTTAAGCCAATTAAATTGACCCCAGTATCCAACTAGTACTTATTTAATCGGCGATTCTGCAAGCCCGACTAATAATAATAATAATAATAATAATAATAATAATAATAATAATAATAATAATAATAATTGTTAGAATTAACATTACAATACCTACCGAAATTGTGATGCACCCATAAACATTTAAGAAACAAGAATAAGAAGAAAGAATAAACAAGTGGAAAATGAAATCACTGATGGGCAATATCTCAGAGAAGTCGAAGGGAAGGACAAGACTAATACTTGGAGATGGCTAAGAGAGAGTGATCTGAAAGGATGCACCGAGGAGCAAGTTCTGAGAACTACAGCAAATTCCAAATAGATATGAGTAGCGAATCAACCCTTTGTAGGATTTGTGGCAGCAAAAACGAAGCAATCTCACATATGTGTAGCAAGTTGGCTAAGAGTAGCAAGTTGGCTAAGAGTAGAACAAAAGGAGGCACGGTAACGTGGATAAGTTTTTCCACTGGAGACTATGTGAAAAGTACGGCCTGGACAGAGCCCGGAAATGGTACGAACATGAAAAAGGAGTCACCCTTAACAATGAATAAAAGATACTGTGGATTTTACAATCCAATGTGATTCTGCTCGGAGACCAGATATTGTTGCGGTAGATAAAGGAAAAAAGGAAACCAAGATTATAGATATTGCAATATCTGGAGATGCGCGCATGCGTGACAAAGAACTAGAGAAGATGGAAAAGTGCAGACTACTAAAAGACGAAATTGCAAGAATGTGGGCTATGAGGAGAGTGTCTGTCATTCCAGTAGTTGTAGGGGTACTCGGAGCACTAACAATCAAGTTTGAGAAATATGTCAAAGAAATCAGAATTGACATGAGAGCAGAGCAAACCCCCCCAAAAACTGCTATGCTGGGTACAGCTAGGATTTTGAGATTGGTACTTGGGTGTTGAATGTCTTCCACGATAATTAACAACCAATTATCAAAGCTTATAATGTGCGGAAAGCGACCCTGTGGGATCTCCGACAGCAGGCTGCTGTCTGCTCTCGCAGAATTTACCAGAACAAACAAGACCGAGCATTCTGCTTTTTGCAGTGTGAAGTATATTTACCACTTAAATGTGGCTAACCATTAAGTGTGGATGCTACTGTAGCTTGTAGCCCCAGAGAACATCTTCTCCGGCTGGTTATTGACACACTTTCTGTGCCCTATCAGTATTTCCAACGGGAAGCCATCCTTCCCATCATCGGCCTGACGTGATATATATTTTTTTTTCTATCAGTAATTAAAAATAGAACAAATTCTAAAATAATTTTATCATGATGAACATTTTAGTACCGGTTTCAGTCTTTGCGACTTTTTCCTCTTACAGTAAAGCATGAAAAACAATCAAATTGTGGACAAATTAAATGAAATGGTTTAAAAATATTTCCATAGTTTTCAAACACAAGGAACATTTTCCATTTTCAGCCTGATTTTATAGAGGGGAAAATTATGAAGCTGGGTTGTTTGTTAGTGGTGCACATGTCGATGTGTTCGCTGAATGCTATTTCTTCTGTATTCTCGAATTTTGATCTGGGATCTATGTAGAGCCATCCTTTGGCGTAGAATATTTTTGGATTGGCCTATGTATTGTTCTCGACACCCCGAGCAAGTTAATGCATATATTATGTTTCCGAAGCACATGTAAAGTTCTTTTTTACTGTAAAACATTGACCCCGTTTGAAAGAGAACTCCGATCCCTCAATTAGGTTGAGTTCGTGGCTGTTAAGTTGTAGGGTATGTTGAAAGCCTATATCAATTAGTGATGGTGGGTAGTTCCTGGTAATGAGTGTATCCTTTAGTTCATGTAGTAGTATGTCCCTGGTGTTTGTATTAGAAACTATAGTACAATTCCTTTTTGCTAGGTCGAAGGGGATATTCATCCTAGTGTAAAGAGAATGGTGACAGGGGACGAAAAATGATTTATCTATAACAATGTGAAGCGTAAACAATCGTAGCGAAAGCGCAGCGAACCATCACAAACAGCATCCAAGTCGATACTTCACCCGAAGAAGGTTGTACTTTCGATTTGATGGCATTAGAAGCATGCTGTCTTTTACAAGTTTCTTTCTACAGCTCCATCTCGCTCCCGATTTTGACTTCTTCACCTCATTCCATTACAGTTTCCTTCTTCCTTCTTATGTGGACATTTGAATTTCACATGGTCCTGTGATCCTTGTCAGTTGCTGCCAGCTTGATAAACTTAAATGTAAAACTCTCATTGATTTCTCTTCGTTCTACTTTTCCCCTGAAGAAGGACTACGTCCGAAAAGTTGGATTTTCCACTCCTCGCGGCAAATTCACTGTACTCTATGGATTTTACTAAATACACACACTCACACACAAGTCACGCACCACACATGCTTACACGTACGCACGCGCATACACACCTACACAAACATATCTACATATTTATTTCTTTAATGTGTTTTCCAAGAAGCTCTGTGAAAATGAATATAAGGTGCAAAGCATGCAGAGAACTACACTGATTTTAAGACGCAATACCATTACTCTCGGTGGCCCAGCATTGGCAAAGAGGGCAAGAAGCTAAATATCTCATGTTATACATCAGAGCATCCTTCTCCAAGACATGTTCTAGCAAGTACTCGACGTCTATTATTTCCAGGCCATCTTGTGGCATGATCATTCATGGTCACGGGTATTTCTATTTCTCCACGCCATTGCTATACAATCGTTGACTCTACGTTGAGTTCGTCCGTCATTTAGACAATTACTGCGTTTTGTCCTGCTGGGTTTCTAGAAAACCTTACCAGGAAAAGCCTGATGGGGGGACCAATTTAGAAATTTAGATAACAAAGTTTCGACTGTTCAACATGACTGCATGTCAGGTCACCAATGACTTGTACTGGCAACATACATACATACATACATAGATACGTATATACATACATAATACATACATATAAGCATATATATATATATATATATATATATATATATATATATATATATATATATATATATATATATATATATGTGCATGTATATACATGCATATATGTGTGTGTGTGTATATACATATATATTAATGCTTATATATATATATGTGTGTGTGTGTGTGTGTGTATGTCTATTCATAATCATACACACATACACATAGATGTATGTATTCACTCTCCAGAGAACGTTTTAGTATGTGGCATAGCGGGAAGTATGAAAGAGTAGAGTTGGTGGTGGAATTATTAGGGGTGAGGGTTAGAAGTAATAGTAGTGGGGGTTGTTTTGATGTTTGTGGTTTTGGTGGTTTTGATAATGGCAGTTGTTTGATGATATCCAGGTTGTCTTCGTGGTCACGTTCGTGATGGAGATTTTTGACATG
>NC_043007.1:66469002-66476502 GCF_006345805.1 Octopus sinensis | reverse complement strand
GTCACTCTCTGTGTCACGCTGAATATCCCCGAGAACTACGTTAAGGGTACACGTGTCTGTGGAGTGCTCAGCCACTTAAACGTTAATTTCACGAGCAGGCTGTTCCGTTGATCGGATCAACCGGAACCCTCGTCGTCGTAACCGACGGAGTGCTTCTCTCTTCTCTTACATGCATACATGCAAATATATATAGGACAATTGGTAAAAAGTCATACACACACTTGGTTCTGTAACTTATCAAAACAAAAGCAAGGATTGAACAATTACACATCATTTTTGACATAGTCTCCTTGCTTTTCGATGCACTTCTTCCAGCCATGCACAAGTTTGCCTTTTCTATCGGTGAAGGTTTTCGGCTGGACTCCTTTATAGCTAATGTTCCACAAAAAGGTCCCACAAAAAGATTAGCATCACTTTTTCTTTGGAAGGCTGTATTATGAATAGCTGTTTCCCTGGCGCTTCTGGGTTTTTCCACTGCATTTTCTGTATCTTAGATTCTGATTCAAAGTGATAGACCCAGGTCTCATCTCCCGAGAGTATACTCTCTCCAAAAGCTCGCCTTCATCGTTGTATCGGTCGATTAAATGTTTAAGGATCTCGCATGATTGTTGTGGACGGTTTCTTATGCAGAACCACGACTAATTCGTAGAGAACATGCCACCTCATCGACGGTCACTCGTCTGTTTGTCAGAACCATCTTTCTAGTATGTTGAATCTTCATGTTAGTGATTGAAGTTGATGGGCGTCCTGCTCCCACTTCATGATTAACATTTTTCCGGCCATTTTATAACTTCTCGATGTACTCATGCACCTCTTTTCGTGGTAGAGCGTTTTCCCCGAATTTTACTGAAAACCTGCAATGAGTTTCAGCCTCTGACTCACCTTCAAACTAAACAAATTGGATCACAAATCTCATTTGGCGTACACTGGCAGCGGAGCGACCATGTTTACTCTGTAATACAATAAAGAAAACTGAAGCGATCAGTGCCAAACCTCGTTTACGTGACCACAAGCGGTCCACTTTTCAGTGAGTGAGCACTGAATGCTGCGGCTAATCTAAATAGTTTTTGGTGAAAGTGCGTATAGCTTTTTATTTCCACTCATATATATAAATATAAATATAAATATAATTATATATATATATATATATGTGTGTGTGTGTGTGTGTGTGTGTGTGTGCGTGCGTGTGTGTGTGTGTATATATAAACATATATTAATAATAAAGGGTAGAGTCAGTTATAATTTTACCAGGTAGCCAGTGCGGAAATAAAAACCATATAGGTAAATTTTACAAAATATTGTATAATTATGTACATAATTATAACAAGCGGTCGGTTTTATGCCTCACTGCGCACCGTAAGAAATAGACGCTAAAGTCCTTTTTATTACCTTAAAATCTCCGAGAATAACTCACTTTATTGCAGGCAAGCAAAAGAAAAATAATGAATCAATAAGGCTGGTTAACTATGTACGCGTTTCGAAATTTAAGTAAAAAATAATTTTACTTATTGGTGAGAAACATTTTGCCTTCAGAGCAAAAGGGTCACCGTGGGAATTCCTATGGTTGCATAGATCAATTTCCAATTAAGCGAATGGTACCTGAAAGCTGCTTCTGTAAAAGACGTAATCTTAATACAATTTGGATAGATTACCGTGGATCACAAAAGCCCCAGACTTGTACAAAAATCACCAATTATTAAAGGTATTCTCCGCCAAAGTACGGGTATGTGAGGAGCAAGACTGTATCCCAGTCATGATAAAGGCAAAAGTACATCTGGCAGTATTAAAATTAACCGAGCTATACTCCAAGTAGACTCATTGTCCCCATTACTTTTTTTGCTTTGCACTCATACTTCTGTAACGTGAATTGAACTATACACAATCTTTCATAAAACCATCTCACATCTCTTTTATATGGATGACCGCAAGCTATATGCAAAAGATGATGATCTAGAGGTATTGTTAACAACTGTGAAAAGTTTTAGTGACAATACTAACATGGAATTTGGCTGATTTAAGTGCGACAATGTAACATTTAAGCAGGGAAAACTCATTTCTACATCGTCCATTACACTAAATAACGTAACAACACTGTTATCAAATAATTAGACCAAGATGGAGTATAGAAATATCTAGGAATAAATGAAAGGAAAAGAACCCAACACAGCGCTATGAAGGAAAAAAGTCAGGAAAGAATATTATAGGAGAATAAGACTGATCATGAAAACGGAACTGATTTACCAGAATAGGATTCAAGCCATCAATTCACTTGCTGTTCAGAGGTGTAGTATAGTTATAATATAATTAACTGGAATATAAATGAACTCCAACGAAAGGACACCAAAACGAGAAAACTAATGATAGTAAACAATATGCACCATCCAAAAGCTTATGTTCATAGAATCTACGTTTCCCGAAAAGAGGGTAGTAGATGTTTTACCATCCATACTGACAGATAAATGACAATAGTCCTGATATTATTATCAAAGATCATCGATAAAATGAATGCTATCTGCGATATGACAGTACCATATCAGATGATCGAAATCTGAGCGAAAAGTTAGCCCAGATGTAATTTGAACACTTGGAACATAAAGACGGACGAAATGACGTTAAGCATTTTGTCCGACGTGCAAAGGATTCAATCAGGTCGTCGCCTAAATAATAATAATAATAATGATGATGATGATGATGATGATGATGATGATGATGATGATGATAATTATAATTATAATAATAATAATTAATAATAATAATAATAATAATAATAATAATAATAATAATAATAATAATCTTTATACTAAAGGCTGAAATTCTTTGGGGGAGAAAGCTAGTCGTTTACGTAGACCTTAGTGTTTCACTGGTACTTAATCGACCCCAAAAGGTTGAAAGGCAAAGGCGAACTCGGCGGAATTTGAACTCAGAACGTAAAGATAGGCGAAATGCCGCTAGGCGTTTTGCCTGACGTTCAAACGATGCTACCAGCCCCTCGCCTGAATAATGATGATGATGATGATGATGATAATAATAATAATGTGCTTGGCTAAATAACAACATGGACGTGCACTCAAAACAAACTCAATCCAATAGCATTGGTGCGATGGAAGGAAAACTTCGCAATACAACCGTGGGAAAAGTTCTGTTAAAGCAGAAGAACTAAAAAACCGGAAAGATTTTTGTCGTATAAAATATAGTTTTTTTCTTAAAGTCAAAACCAGCACCAGAAAACCTGGAAAAACACCACTTACACAGTAAGTACGTAATTTGAATAATTACCTATACATGCATCCATGTGCACATGTTAATATTTATGAGCAACATAAATAATGCCTACACAACACACACTCGGAAAAAAAACACGTGTCCCTACCGACGCTGTACCAAACAAAAACAAGGCGACTTCCCATAAACGAATACAAAAAGGAGCAAATTAGTCACTAAGATTAAAACGTAACCAAACAGTGATGCCGGGAAACATAGCTACCAAATAAAATAGAGGCGATTTTCGATCTATCAGCTTACGATATGGTAAATATATTCATTCGAAGAACAAGGAAGCGGTGTCAGGTCAAAAATTCAACTCTGAACAAACAGACCGTCTCCTATTGTCACTGTCAATGCCTTAATGACAAGCCAAAACTCATGCCGAATCAGTCATCACTCGGTGCAACAAGGATCGCATTACTCAGTGGGGAACCAGACTAGGGTCGAAAAGTCTGCTGCTAGAACAAATTCTCTAAAAAACAATCTACTAGGTAACCAGACCCAGGATAACCCTAACCCTAGACCTGTAGTGACTCAAAAAAAAAAAAACATCACCAAAAGCAAAACGCATAAAATAAACTATAGAGGATTATAGAGATGTGTTGAAAGCTGTCTGTACAGCCCAACTAAACCCAAACAATAACCTCATAGTACAAACTTAGAGAAAATTAGTAGGCAATGAAGTACGCTGATATACAGACGCAAAGAAACTAAGTAATGTACGTAGATACATCATTAAGAATAAAAAGTTAGCTGACGCTGAAATTAACTGAATTAAGACACACATATCTCATGGTAGACCAAATAAAAACAGCAACAATGCAGATGAAGTAAGTAATAGATGTAGAGAACCCAGTGTACGAGTAGTACATCCCAACGAGGAAGCTGAAGAAAGAATAGCGAAGAACAGGTACGTAAAAAAAGAAGAGAAAGTGGACCTATCTCAGGAACAGCAGAATAGATATGACACAGAATTGGAGGTGAATAATAAAGAGATCATAGAAGCAGAAGATATTGAGAGAACCCAGCAAGCCTGAATTTACTGACATGATCAATGATCAATAGAGGACCACCGCCAAAGCTCTCAAGCAGCATAAAAATAACTACGCAATCATGATATATGATGTCGCTCTTAGACAGATCTAAAGTTGTAACTGCTCAGCTAGGTATCAACACGACATAGAAAAGGCCCAACCATGTCAATAGATCTTCTAAGGGGAAAGCAGTAATACAAAAAGAGATCTAATCTCTGCGGGCGGCTGTATCAGTTCTCAATGAACTTGCTAGAGGAGTAAATGTTAAGACAAGACAAGCTACAAAGATCAAGCAAAAATATAAAATCAAAGATTTTGTAAAACTCACTGCAATCAAGGAACAATTGAAACAACGAATACAACTGGAGGCCCAATGTCTTAGAAGGCATGAGAAGAGAATCAAATTTTATCAATAAAGCAAGATATTCAAGATAGATGCAAAGAAATTTTATCGGGAAATTGGCAAAAGTGAGATAAAATTAAAGGAGCCACTTAAGACTGTGGAAATGAAAGAGTTCTGGAAGAAGATATGGAGCTAAAAAAGGAAAAAGAATATAATTCTAAAGCTGACTGGAAAGAGCGTGAGAAAGTGAGACTGGATGAAGTTGAAGAACAGAAATGGGATGCAAAAGGAATAGATGAGATAAGATGTGTTCTTAGGAAGTCACACAAATGGAAAATCCCAGAACTGGACCGAATTCCTTATTTCTGGCTAACATGTATCATCACCACCTACAAGATCCTTACATCCATATCAACTGACAGAATATACGCTTTACTTGAACAGAGATCTATCCTTCCACAAGCTCAAAAAGGCTGTAAAAGAAATTCTTATGGATGCAAAGATCAATTACTCATAAGTAAAATGATTGTAAAGAATTGCCGGAACAAAAAGAAGAAAGAACCTGAGTATGGCATGGATAGATGACAGGAAAGCGTTTGATAGTGTCCCACATAACTGGATACTCAAGGACCTTGAGATATATAAGATCTCATATATCATCTCCAAATTCATTACAAGGTAGCATGGCCAAGCGGAACACACGTACTTCGAATTGAAAGGGGAAATGGCAATACTGTATGGAATGTGAGAGAGAGTAATGTAAAAGTGAGACTAGTGGTGATCGGAGTGTTGGGCTCAATCCCATTGAAACTTCAAAACTTCTTAAGGCAACTGGAAATTCCATGCAAGATTGATGTCTTGCAAAAAGTAGTTTTATTGGGGACAGCGTACATCTTAAGGAAAGTATTATCTGTCTGAGGTCCTTGTTGTGACTTGACAAGTTGACTAAAGACTCCCGTGCATTTTTACCGATACTGTGTTACGAATGAATGAATGAATGAATGAATGAATGAATAATAATAATGATAATAATAATAATAATAATAATAATAATAATAATAATAATAATAATAATAATAATAATAATAATAATAACTTTGTTATTAGGCACAGCTAGGATACTTAGCGGGGTTCTTGATATCTAAGGTTACTTGTTGTAGCCCGATGTTAGGAATTTTTCTTTTCCAACAGTCTAATCTATTGTGTAGTATAATAATAATAATATAATAATAATAATAATAATAATAATAATAATAATAATAATAATAATAATAATAATAATAATAGAAAATTGCACTACTAGGCACTGCACACATCCTACAATAACCATCAGAGCATCACAACAAAGCACAGCACATACCCAAGGCACACAGAGCTGCGCTCGGTAGTGAAGTGAAAGCACGCTATAAAAATAAAACTACTGAATAATAATAATAATAATAATCGTAATTCTTTCTTTATTGACCACAAGAGCTACGAAAAATATTTATGACAATACAACAACAAAGATCAAACCGGGATGAAAATATTAAATTATTAGTATCTTAATTAAAAGAATGCTCTTTAAAATATAAATAGAACAGCAATGAAAAAAAAGACCGTTAGATATAAAGGGAAGAATGGAAGGTCATTTAATAATAGGCTGTGTCTATATATAGAAAATACCGAATGACATGTCTGCATGCCTTATGCATGCATGCACACATATATGTATGTGTGTATATATGTAAGCATGCATGTATGTATTTGTGTGTGTGTGTGTGTGTGTGTGCGTGCGCGCACTTACTTGTTTGTGTATATGTATTCGTGAATATGAGTCCATACAAACATATTGTCTGCTGTCTTGTGAACCACGAATATTTGGAGGTATATAAAGTGCAGACGCATACACAGATGTGGATAGACATTCATGCATACACTCACATACACACTCAAACACACACGTACAAATATAGATTCATACACGCCTACATTAATATACTAGTTTGGCCAAACTCTAGTAACTGTAATGTAGAAACTAAGTGGAGCATAATGGAGAGCATCCAGCATGTAGCTAACTACATCCACCAAAGTATCAAGGTAAGTATAGATTATCCCACTATGCACCCTAACAAAAGACTCCCTCTCCCAGATACTGGACTTTGGTTAGAGACTGTGAACCTCAGTGTGCAGTTACTCCTCTCTTATAGCTTCTAAATATGTTGTTCATAAGAACTCAGCTTTGTCACACAACATGAAAATCAATATACTGATAGCAGACTTAGTTAAGATAATAAACAATGTGTCCTTACTATGAAACCTTACGAAACAAAGAAACATGTACAGAATTTCATGCATCGCATGCAATTCTCTGGATATGACCAGAAAGACAGGGTTCGGGTATACAGGGGAGCTAGAAAGAAGTTAGATAGCATTAAATGTAATGAAACCAGTGGTACCTACCCTAGATATAGAAGTAAAGAATGGAATGGGATACAAAGAGTTTGTGACAAAATAAACAGGGTGAACATGTAGTACAAGATCGACAAATATCAAGGAGTGATGTTTGTAGAGGCCACAGCCCATGGAGAATTAGCCCGAAGATTTAGGAAAGCTCTGAAGGAGGCCAAACTCAACATTAAGATCGTTGAAAAGCCAGGGAACTCCATCCGATCACAACTTCGTAGGACGTAACCGTTTGAGAATACCATATGCACCAATGATAACAGCATGGTATGTAAGAATAACCCTGGTATTAATTATAGAAATAGAAATATAGTCTACAGCATAAGCAGCACAGAGGGTGCTTATAAAGACAAGAACATGATATACATATGTGAGACATCTAGAAGCATATCGGAGTGACTAAACGACATTTGA
>NC_043007.1:66461502-66466502 GCF_006345805.1 Octopus sinensis | reverse complement strand
TAATCTGGAACATCCATTTTTTGTCTAAGTGTGTATGTGTATGTGCGTGTCTGTGTGTGTGCGTGTGCGCACGCGCATACGTGTGTATATACACTCATCCATCCATAGAACATGCATACATTTATACTTACATACGTACGTGTATATGTACATATATACATATACTTATACATACATACATACATACGTACATACAAGCATACATACGTATACATACATATGTACACACATCCATCCATGGACGCTTTCATACATACATACATATATACATACATATATGCGTGCATGCATACATACATACATACATTCATACATACATATGCTTTACCGAGTGGGTAATAATAAATGCAGGGTGTGAATTTAAATACGTAACAATAAAACGGGTAGGGGTGGATGCATATCAATTATCACGTGAGAATACGTACAACAGGGCGAAGAACAACACACGTTTATACGAGGATGGGTTGTGAATCAACCAATGAAAGGAAATAATTTAACTGGGTGTTAAACGGGTGTCTGCAGACAAAAGAACGGATGAGAGGGAGAGGAAGTAATCTCATGTGATTCGATGAGTCGCTTAATATAGTTGCCTGTAAAAACTGGGTGGGATACGGATGTTGTTATTATCGTTTTTATCTTGTCTTTTATTGCACTTGTTTGACTACAGCGAATCAGCCATAGTGCTTATATGTTTTGAAGCCTGGTAAATATTCTATTCGCCACCTTTTGACAAACTTCTAAAGTATGAGGACATGGACAAACCAAGTCTGGTTATCAAGCGGTGGTGGTTGTGGAACAAACACAAAGATATACAGGGTATCTATAAAGTCATTTTACAATTTAAGAAATTTATTACAAACGCAATTGATAAGATATCTTAATCAGACTTGTTCTATTGTACTCAGTGGTTTTCAAAGTTTTTAATCACATTGCAGTTTTGTGTTTCAGGCATCCTGCAGATTAAAGAGGCATTTTTTTTATGAACTCCTAAGAAATGGCTACTCCTCAAGAGATGGCACAATATGTATCATGGTTTATTGAGACAAAATTGGATACACAGACTCAACGAAACTACAGAACAAAGTATGGAAGAGATCCACTATCACGTTAATTCGTGCATGGCACAATAAATTTATGGAGACAAGGACAGTGTTAAATAGAAAGAAGAGTGAGCGATCAAGAACATCTGAGGAAAACATTGATCGTGTAAGAGAAACTTTTCTCGTTCTCCCACAAAGTTCATCCGTGCTGCTGCCAGACAGTTAGAGCTACCACGTTCAACAGTACACAAGGCCCTACAAAAGAACCTGTGATTGTACGCTTTACAAAGTGCAACTCCTACTGGCAATCGAGCCAAATGATAAATCAAGAGGAAAAAAGTTTTGCAGTTCACATGCTGCAACTAATTTCTGAAGATGAAACATTCCTTAGGCGAGTTTGTTTTAGTGGTGTGGCAAGCTTTCGTGCTTCGGGGAAACTGAACAAATACAATGAGAGAATCTTTGGCTCAGAACACGCCCCCCCCCCCCGTGTGACTAGAGTAGTTCAGCGATATAGTCCCAAAATGAATGTCGGGTGTGGGAATATGTGCAATCGAATTATTGGTCCATGTTTCTTCAACGAGAGATCAATTACTGCAGATGTCTATCTTAAACTTTTGACTGAATATGTGACATCACATTTCCAGGACCTTCAACCGACCATCATTTTCCAGCAAGATGGTGCCCCACCACATTGGGCACTGCATGTTCGTGAGTTCTCCAATCAAACATTTCCAGACCGTTGGATTGGAAGGGATGGACGAATTTCGTGGCCACCACATTCACCAGATATCAAACCTCTAGATTTCTTTCTATGTGGCTATGTTAAAGATATAAAGTATCGAACAAAGATACGGGACATTACTGAACTAGCAAAAGCTAACAGATGCGATTGCAACCATTGATGAGGCTATGCTACATTGACCATGGTAAGAAATCGAGTACCGTCCTGATGTGCTTCGAGCGACTAATAGTGCCCATATAGAGGTGCATTAAATGAAGTAAAAAAAAGATTGTAACCACTGAGTACAATGGAACAAGTCTGATTAAGATATCTTATGAATTGTCTTTGTAATAAAAATTTTAAATTGTAAAAAGACTTTACGGACGCCCTGTATATATATATATATATATATATATATATATATATATATATATATATATATATATATATATATGTACTTGTGCCTCTGTGTTTGTCCTCCCTCCATCGCTTGACAACCGATGTTTACGTTCCCATAACTTGGCGATTCGGAACCGGAGACCGATAGAATAAGTACTATGCTTACAAAGAATAAATCCTGGGGTTGATTTCTTCGACTGAAGGCGGTACTCCAGTATGGCCGTAGTCAAATCATTGAAACAATTAAAGAGTAAAAGAATGTGTGTATGTATATATATATATATGGTGGGCGTCTTTCAATTTCCATCTACTAAATCCACTAACAAGTCTTTGGTTTATAGTAATAAACACTTGCCCAAGATGCCACTCGGTGGGACTGAACCCAAAACCATGTAATTGAGAAAGAAACTGCTTATCACACAGCCTCGCCTGTGATCGTTGAGGTAGTTGTCGTTGTTGTTTAGCATCAGGTTAGTACTGGTTGTGAGTGTTTATTGAGCGAAAACACCTAAAGCTCCACGAGGCTCCGGCAGGGATGGTGGTGATCCCTGCTGTACTCTTTCACCACAACTTTCTCTCACTCTTACTTCCTGTTTCTGTTGTACCTGTATTTCAAAGGGCCCGCCCTGTCACTCTCTGTGTCACGCTGAATATCCCCGAGAACTACGTTAAGGGTACACGTGTCTGTGGAGTGCTCAGCCACCTGCACGTTAATTTCACAAGCAGGCTGTTCCGTTGATCGTATCAGCTGGGACCCTCGTCGTCGTAACCGACGGAGTGCTTCCAAAAAAGTACAGGTTGGGCAGACACCGGCCATTGTCGCGTCACATACGTAACAGTCAGAAACTCTAATAAAGAAATATTGAAGCTGTAAATTTTGAACGTTTACAGAAAAGTTTCACTATTCCGGTAAGAATTAAAAAAAATACCTAGTATGTTTTGGTGAGGATGCTCAATTTTTTGACAAGGATCCGAAAAGTGTGGCGTACGCTACATCGCATAAAACAACTTTTTTCATCTTAAAAATACTGATTTCAAATTTTGACACGATGCCAGTAATTTCGAGGTTGCAAATAAATCGATTACGTCTATCCCAGTGTTCAACTGGTACTTATTTAATCGACCCCAAAAAGATGAAAGGCATAGTCGACCACGGCGGAATTTGAATTCAGAGCCTGAATTTGAATTCAGGATGTTAAGACAGACGTAAGACCGCTAATGCTCAGAACGGAAGAAGGAATGAAATGCGTCTAAGCATTTCGTCCGGCGTACTAACGGTTCTAACATCTCGCCACCTTAAATGTAAAGCTTGGAGAAATGCTGCAAAGCTTTTCACCTGAAAAATATTGACTGCTAATTCCTTTGAATCTCTCCCGAGCAACATAAAAAGCCTTATAGCGTTTATTTCCATTGGCCTTTAAATTTAAAAAAAAAAACAAAAAACAGAAACTATAATAAGTTTGCTGGACAACAATGTCTATGAAGACAGTTCTCATTTACCAGCTGTGACGTGCGTGACAAAAGTAAATGCCTAATTTTCAAGACTAATATTTTATGTCTTCCTTAGCACACCGGGCGAAATACTTACCGGTATTTCGTCTATCTTTATGTGTGTGTGTTGAATAAAATGAGACAGCAAAGCGAAGGTTGTGTGGAATTTTCAGGACCTTTACAAAAAGAAAGTTAGTCTTACAGCTGTTTCTGGGATATTAGGGATATCCCCTCATCAGAGACGACGTGAGATGGTTAAATAGAAGGAAATATTAGCGTTCAATATAAGGAGTTATTTTGGAAAAGGAAGGAAATAAGAAGTATAGAGGACCCACCTTGGTCTTTTGGATACCAATACCTCTCATATATATATATATATATATATATATATATATATATATATATATATATATATTATATATATATATAGCTCCCTGTTATGCCTAGTTGCAATTCCAGCACTGGGTGTTCAAACAGCCACAACGAGGAAACGTGCGTAAACAACACATGATATAAAACTTCATGTTTATCATATATTTTCCCTTATTCATCTTCTATATTGTAATTGGTATATCATAAATCGGAGTAAAAACAAGAATAAGATGAGTCGATAATGAAAGACAGAGAATATGGAAGCAGAAAGGTAAAACAAATAAATTTCATCGCTTTTGGCCGGTACTACAGGCACTACGACACACACACATATTTGTGTGTGTATATATCTATATATATATATATATATCCACCCACAAGATATATATGTATATATATATATATATGTATGTATATATATATATATATATCTTTTCTACTAATAATAATCCTTTCTACTAGATGCATATATATATATATATTATATATATATATATATATATTATATATATGCGCGTGTGTGTGCGTGTACATGAACGTGTGCATGTGTGTGTGTGCGCGCGTGTGCGGGTGCATGTGTGTGTCCATGTGTGCGTGCGTGTGTGTGTGAGAGTGTGCTGGTGCATGCGTATGTATGTATATTTATCTGTCTGTCTCTCTCCCTCTTTTTCTCTCTCTCTATCTCTCTCTCTCTCTCTCTCTCTCTCTACACACACACACACATATATATGTATATATATATATATATATATATATATATATATATATATATATATATATATTTGAGTTAGCTGCACGCAACTATGTTACAATATAATGGATGCCTATGATTTTTTTTATAGCCTGCTGTGTTTGACGATAATGGTTAATGGCTCACAGACAGAGAACGGCTTTGACAATCTCCTCTCAGAAGATCTTCTCAGCTTAAGTCTAAAAGCAGGAACACGCACTCCCAATCACCGACTCTATCACTT
>NC_043007.1:66446502-66456502 GCF_006345805.1 Octopus sinensis | reverse complement strand
CAGAACGTAAAGACGGACAAAAATGATTTTCGTAAAGAATTCTTGGTATAGACCAATGTTTGAAGAAAGATTTTCTGAATCTCTCTCTATATAAACGGCAGTTTGTCTGTCTGTGTGTCTGTGTGTCTGTCAGGTTGTACCCTCACCCTGACCGCGGCTTTCAACCGATTCTGATGAAATTGACACACACATAGCCCAATGTCATAATTCAAAACTAACGCAGCGAAAATTTTGAAAAGTTCCCCCAGTTCTGAAAGAAATCGATAAATTCGACATGGGGTCGAGAATCTCAGCTTTTTATATGCAACACATTTTCTGTTGTAGTTTTCGCAACTTGCAATCGATTTTCGCCAAACTCATGGTGAAGCTTAATGTTACCCTAAGAAACTTAATTCTGACGTTAGTTTTCCATGCAATACCTTACCATCAGAAAAAAATCGATAAAATCATGCCATTTTGGGAAATCGCGTTTTCGCCCAAAAGGACATCTAGGAACATCGTATACACAGAAGACATTGCAACCTACACATGCACCTTCATTCTCAAGAGGGAAAGGACTAGATTGGGATTAGTCATTGCCTACTAGGGGCTCTTACATACCCGGGCAACGCCGGGCTATGCTGCTAGTCTAAATTAAAAACTATTATTTATATAAAAACAAATAAAATGGGCATTTGGAAAGGAACTGCTCGTATTCAGTGTAGCTCTTTTGTATTTAGAATTCATATAAAGTATTTTTCGTCGTTGTTAATTTTCATCTTTTAGTTTGAAAAAAGAAAATGATTCAACTATGCTATATGCACAAATGTCTAGATGTTCACTATATGGAATATTCTAAGAGATACATTTTTGTGTTGTTGTTTATGAACTCTAATGCGATTAGAATTTTGATTCCGTTTCGCCGATATAATTTTCATTGCATTGTGAGCATGTGATGCAGTTAAATGTGATCTTTCGTTTTTGAATTCATATTTGCATTAATATTCAGTTCCTTCCAATTCATTAATTTTCGGTTGTTCCCTGTATTTTATCCCTTATCGTTCACTTGGTTTATTCAAATAAACCAGAGCCCTCAAATACGTATTTTTGAATCCCGTAGTTACTCTATCGGGCTCATTTGCCGAATCACTAAGTTGTGTGGATGTAAACAGACCAACACCGGTTGTCAAGCAATAGGGCACAGAGATAAAGAAAGCCACTCATATACGCGCACGCACACACATACGCACACACACACACACAGCCACACACACACACATATATATAAATTAATAATAATAATATTAGGGAGTAAATCCAAACTTACAGGGAAAAATTAGATTTAGAATTAAATCTAATTTTATAGTATAATATATATATATATATTATATTAAATTAGAGATAAAACCACTATTAAGCAAATCAGACAGTGAAAATCATAAACCAATACATAGAAATAAAATTAATTAATAAAAAATATATAAAATATAAAATTCAAAATTTAAAATATTTAACTTAAAGTTAAAATTTAAAAAATTATTTAAATTAATAATTTATACTTATAAATTTTTAAATATATATATATATATATTTTATTATTATTTAATATTTTTAATATAACTATCAAAAAGTATTAAAAGTTTAATATAAGATAAAGAGTAAAACCATTACGATCATTTTATGCCCATTAACCAATTCGAATAACAATAATTTAAATTCAATTAATAATTCGAATTATGGTTATAGTCAATCTTCAGGTTAATTGTAATATTTAAATAAATAATCAGAAATATTTAAACAAAGTTTTTAAGAAATAAATAAAAAAATAATTTTTCTTATAAAATTTGCCTAATAGTGGTTTTATCTCTAATTTAATATAATATATATATATATATATATATATACACATACTACCAGGCGCCTCTCAGTTTCTGCGTATCAAATCCACTCATAAAGGTTTGGTCAACCTGGGCTATAGTAGAAGGTACTGTGCCATGCAGTGGAACTGAACCTGAAACATATAATTGGGAAGTAAACTTCTGACACATCGACATGCGTGTACCTAGTCAATAATTTCACACACTTCATAACATAGGATTCCGGTGTTTGTTACATGCATTATCTCTTCTGATGTGAATTCCGCTTCTGTTAAGAGTCTTTTCAGATAGGGTGATTAACATAGGCTTTTGATAATTTGTGATACTTTAATTATTTTTCTGAGATTTGTTGAAGTGGAGCACTTTGTTTAACCTGATTTAAAATGTTTGACTGCAAATGGAAACAGGATCTGTTTTTTCTTGGTTTGCAAAGTTTTTCGGGTATTTTTGTTGCTGAACGAGCATATATAATTCTATCAGTCGCTCCTTTGGCCTATTTTTGTCCGTAACGATTGAGCATGAGACCAAGATTTGGAACGAGTACTATAAAAAATTCTAAATGATCAACTGATGATCGTTAGTTTGCTGATGTCTTGGTACTATTGTATTTTTTCGAGGACAGAAATGAAAAATGTTTACCTGTAAGGAAATCGAACTCAGAATGGAGATTATCGAAACTAAATGCGGTATTCGCCGGGCAGCGGCTTGTGACACTGCGCTGACCTCTGCGTAAGTCAATACAAAATAATAAACATCCGTTAATTATAAGTTTATTTATTTCCCAAGGTCATGGGCAGTGGAAACGGCTACATCTAAGAATAAAAATCTGATCGCAGACACGTTTCTAAAGAGTTTGCTGAGTTGTCTTCGGCGATCGCAATCCTACACACACACACACACCACCACACACAAACTTTCACATACACGCACATAAACATTTATACGCACACACAGACACATACATACACATACAGATATATTATATTGACACAAGCACATGTGAAAGAAAAAGACATGAAACCGCGTATTTGAATACATACATTAACTGCATTACCGCCTGAATTATACGAGAACATAAATGTAATACGCAAATGACACACAGACAGACATACACACACACACACTAGCTCACACGCGCACAAACACACATACATATAGTGGATTCTCACATACATTCATATCTACATACATGCGTACGAATATAGCTTTTTACGTACAGATAAACATTGAAGCATGGACATATGTATACACACACGCACGTGTATTCACAGTTTTAGGCACGTGACGGCCTAATTTTTACGTTTCTCACAGAAATACCAGCGTTAAGTAAGTAAGCCTTGCTTGAAAATACGAATGCATTCATTTTCAGCCATTAAAATTGCAACCCACACCACCTCACCCCTCATCTCCAACACCAAACTCCGCTTCTTCTTACCCCCGTCTTCACCAACTACAACACCATCACTACGACCATCACCACAACAATCACCATAATAGTTTTCAATGGTACTGGAAATATAGAGCATTCATGCATCATTACAGTTGTTTTGAAATACATATTTTTGTCCAATGTTGTAAAAATATATAAATAGGGAAACGAAAGAAAATTATAAGAATGAAACACCCACCAAAACACACACGCACAGATAAATCATAAACATTAAGTTTGTCAATGACACACACCGTCGGAAAAGCCAAAGAAAAACAGAGCGAAAAATACTAACTCAATTAGAAAAGTAGTTTTTCTTAGACAAAAACCAATCGGGGTCGTGGAAGTTCATAGCCTCGGCCTTCAGGTTGAATGCGAGGTCATGGTTTGGATATCTTGTCGAGAAAAATACATACGTTTTAATGGATGGAACGGAAACAATAAAAGATAAAGATAAAAAACGTGTTAGTTCTTTGCATCGGTGCCCACCTCCACACACATACCCCTAAACGCATCACCCCCACACGCACCCCTCCACACGCATCCCCCACGCATCCCCCCATACACATCCACCCACGCACACCCACTCTCCCACGCATCCCCCCACACGAATACATGCATGCATACATACAAACATACACACATACATACATACATCAATGCATACATAAATATGTATACATACACAAAGGCGGCGAGTCGCCAGAATCGCTTGCATGCTGGAAACATGCTGAGAGGCATTTTTTTCGGCTTTACATTTTGAGTTCAAATTCCTTCGGGGTCAATTATTTTTGTTTCTTCACCTTAACGGGGCAGATAAAATAAGAATCAGTTTAGCACTGTTGCCGATATCATTGACAAACCCTTTTCCCCCCAAATTCAGATATTCTGCCTATAACAGAAATAATATATATATATATATATATATATATATATATATATATATATATATATATATATACATATATATATACGTTTATATATTGTTGTGCAAGATTTTTTATGTGAAGTCGTGTGTTGAAACAGATATTATTATATTTCGGAATGGTCATTTTGCCAGTTTAGCCAATAAAAACACACGCACTATATATTTGGTGTTACTTTGCTTCAGTGTTATTTATTTTTTACATTAATCTTAATCTGACGGTTAGTAAGGAGAGATACAAATAAGAAAGAAGAAAACAAAGGACCACTGATGCGGTCACAGGAGTGTGACGAAAGAACTCTGGCCGAAATAAGATTAAGATTAATGTAAAAAATAAGTAACACTGAAGCAAAGTAACACCAAATATATAGGGCGTGTGTTTTTATTGGCTAAACTGGCAAAATGACCATTCCGAAATATAACCAATATATAAATATTATATATATATTATATATATATATATATATATATATATATATATATATATATATATATATATATGTATATATGTATGATTATGTATGGTTGTATGTATGATGTATGTATGTATTATGTATGTATATGTATATATATATATAATATATGTATATATAAGATATATATATATATATGTATGATATATATGTATGTATATATGTATGTTGTATAGATATGTATATATATATATATATGTATATATATATATATATATATATATATTATATATATATAGTATATAAGATATAAGTTAGAGATATTAAAACCATCTAAGGGATAGATGTATCCACAGGCTCCTGGTAATTACCTCAGTATGTATGGTCCTTGTTATAAGGTATACGGTAGTAGGTAATTTAAAAGGTAAACCGTAGTTTAATGTATATAAAGACGATAAGACAATGGAGAAATAAATAACAATGAAAAGTGGATCTTTGGTATTATAAAGCCATTATTTAATTAATTAAGATACGAGTAAGTTAGAGTAAGTTTACTGCTGTTTCCTTATATCAGGCTGGAGTAAATATGTATTCACCTCGTTGCAATTGATAGACATCATCAGAAGGAAAAAGGCAAAGATAAATAAAAAGAGAATAGAGAGAAAGAAAGTGCAAGGAAAAAACAGGAAAAAGAAAATGTTCAATAATTCGATAGTCTTATATTTTTGTTAGGTTCAAAGTTCAATAAATCAGTTGTAGGATAGATGAGAAGTGAGTTAGTTGAATCTGAATAATTAGTTATCAACATAGCTTATACGTGTCCGTAGGTTCGGTTAGTTGACCGCCAGTGTAGTCTCAGGGAGTTATCGCTATTGAGGATATTCGGTGTAGTTCTATGGACGTATGTGACATTAATTTATAGGTTGTAAGTTAGTTCGTATATTTTCGATGGAGGTCGTAATATAAGGGTAAAGTTTACCTCTAGAATCTGTACGCTATAGAATGTAAATGGACTATGTACCAGAATATTGAATAGGTTTGAAGAGTGCATAGAAAAATGATAAGATCGAAAGGGGAAATTTATCGCGTGTAAAAAGATTTGGTAGTCTAGCTCTCAACATAAATTAAATCATAGGAAAATAGTAAGCTAGCGTAGTATGTAGAGTAACTATAAAGTTCAGTAATTAATTTATAATGTGAGTTGGAGTTAAGTAGGCTAATTAGTATGTAGGAAGGTTAAAGGGGGTAAAACGAGATTAAGTGGGTTCGCTAATAACATCTAAAATAAGGGATAGCGGTATAAGGATAAAGTGGGGTTATCGATACTTTGAGAATACGTATAGCCTTTACGCAAACAAAAAATATTATTTTCATGTCTCCTATTAAGTAGAAGTAATTTGGCCATTAAAATAGTTTTTCGTTTATACAGAGCTCACTGCGCTTATTGCTAATGCTATACTTGTAGTTTTTCTTGTTCTATATTTTGGAGAACCAGTTTAAGGCTTCATTTGGATCATAGTTCTAGGGCTATCATATTCTTTATTTTAGGTATATATTTATCTAATATTAGTTTACTTAATTTACATAGATCTGAGTTATTGGGGCATTTTAATCTAACTTTCGTATCTGTTAAGAAATTTGGTTTATGGTCCTTTATTGTTATGCGGGGCCTGGAAGGTACGAAAGGTTCGGTTTTCTCCTGTATATTGTAGTTTGTCATAATGTTCTTGGTTGCTAAGTTCATAGATCTTAAAGTGTTATTGGGTGCTATTTTGTATTTTTTTTTTGTAATTTCTTTATGCAACAGCTAGTAGTATAAATTAATATCCAAAATGTATGAATTACTGGCTTTATCAGAGTGTACAATAATTTCCTTTTGCAATTTCAGTTTATATAGTAGATCTTTTAGGTTTTTTGGTAGATACTATTCCTTAGAGGGTGTCATTTTAATTGTATTTTCTTAATAGTATCCTATATTTCGTTTTCAAAGTCGTCCAAGTGGCTGTTTCGTGGGGGTGTTTTCCTAGTTTTGAAAACGCCTTTGGTAACGTCATTGCTGCTATGGTGGTACGCCGTCTCTGCTTGGTTGTTTTTATCATGAAATAAGGCTTTCTGTCGTAAGCGGTGGGTGAAGTCGGTTAATTTGTTAGATACTTCTTTTAGATATACATTCTTAGGTGGAATCGGTGTATCTTTTAAAGATGCTTCTATTGTTATTTGCTCTATTTACCAAGTATGTGCCTGCTTTATGCCTGGCTAAGACTTCTTAGTCAGAAACATATATGTTATGTAAGATATAAGTTAGAGGTATTAAAACCATCTAAGGGATAGATGGATCCACAGTCACTCTTGGTAATTACCTCAGTATCTATGGTACTTGTTATAAGGTATACGGTAGCAGGTAATTTGAACCTAACTAAAATGTAAGACAATCGAATTATTGAACATTTTCTTTTTCCTGCTTTTTCCTTACACTTTCTTTCTCTCTATTCTCTTTTTATTTATCTTTGCCTTTTTCGTTCTGATGATGTCTATCAATTGCAACGAGGTGAATACATATTTATCCCAGCCTGATATACGGAAACAGCTGTAAACTTGCTCTAACTTACTTTCATCTTAATTAATTAAATAATGGCTTTATAACATCAAAGATCCACTTCGCATTGTTGTTTATTTCTCCACTTTCTTATCGTCTCGTCTCTCTCTCTCTCGATATATATATATATATATATATGTATATATATATATGGTAAATAAGAAAATGGAGGGGATAATCAATCGACAAACATCAGCCTTTAGGCATTCATAGCTGATAGACAGATAAGCAAATTATCTGATAAGTAGATAGATAGATAGATAGATAGATAGATAGATAGATAAAGCGATGGATCCTCCTTAACTTTTGACGATGAATAGTCAATTGTTCTGCCAACAAAACATCCGACTCAAAACTAATGTGTCTGCACTGAGTATCTGCAGATACATGTATTTGTAATGTAATTCTCAAACCAAATCCGTGGGCTATTGTGATAACACTGGAATTTTGAAATACCGGCACGTTCCGTCCGACGGGTCTCCATATAATCTCCATTCGCCCAGTTTCATTCACAAAGTTTGTAGTGACACGAGGCTGTGGTAAAGACGATCCGAAGATAACTCGCACTGGGATCCAACACAACACCACATGACAACAAAAGGAACTTCTTAATTACTAAGCCATGTCTGTGTCTACACATATTCCTTAGTTTATACAAATATAAATACATGCATGTATAAACGCATAGTTAGATAAATACATTCATATGTTGGCATTCATTAATTATTCACTTTGAGCAATTATTGATGTCTTTGTCACACATTGTGATCTAACGTTTGCGTTGTACGGGTAGCTCAGTCTCTCCATTAAGTCGACATCGCCTCTACTGATACTCGATGTGCTGCTATACGTCAGATGTCGAAGTGATCGCCGAGAAACATAAAACAATGTGTTTTTCTCAAGAACACAACGTACTCCCCTGTACGAGAATCGAAACCACGATCTTGCGATCACGAGTGCAATACCTCAGGTTATCGCCCTCGTACACGTGAGAAAGGGAGAGCAGCGTATCTAGTAATGAACCTATTCAGTCATTATAGTAGTAGTATTAGTAGTAATAGACTGGCCCCCTCCCACCAAATTTCGGACCTTGTGCCTAGAGCAGAAAAGTATTATCATTATTATTTGTAGTAGTAGTAGTAGTAGTAGTAGTAGTCCTTCCTACTAAAGGCACAAGGCCTCAAATTTTGGTACTTAATTCATTAACTCCAAAATGATGAAAGGCAAAGTCAATAATAATAATAATAATAATAATAATAATAATAATATAATAATAATAATAATAATAATAATAATAATAATAATCCAGGTCTGTTATAGGAACAAGGCCTGAAATTTGGCGGAGGTGGGGTAGTCGATTGCCACGACCCCAGTACTCAACTGGTACTTAATTTATCGACCCCGAAAGGATGAAAGGCAAAGTCGACCTCGGCAGAGTTTGAACTCAATTTGAGCGACTGGAGATATACTGCTAAGCACTTCGTCCAGCGTGCTAACAATTCTGTCAGCTCGCTGCTCTAACTACAAAAATAATAATAATCTTTTACTTGTTTCAGTTATCTCACTGTGGCCATGCTGGGGCACCACTTTGAAAAAAATTTAGTCAAACGAATCAACCCCAGTCCTTATTTTTATTTTAATGCCTGGTACTTATTCTATCGGTCTATTTTTGCCTAACTGCTATGCTACAGTGACGTAAATACACCAACACCGTTTGCCAAGCAGAAGTAGAGGAGACAAACAAGACACAAAGATACGCATACAAACCATATATATATATATATATATGATATATACTATATATATATATATATATATAAATATACGCATGACAGGTTTCTTTCAGTTTTCGTTTACCAGGTCCTACTCACAAGGCTTTGGTCGGCCCTAGGTTATAGCAGAAGACACTTGCCCAAGGCGTCAGTCACACAGTGGGATTGGACCCGGAAACATGTGATTGGGAATCAAACGTCGTACCACAAAGCCACTCCAAAATGAAAACATATATAATATAGCTAAACTGTGTAACTTCGTATACGTGCCTTTGCAAGCTTATCTCTTTGTCCATTTGACAGATCAAGAGTGACGGGAGCAAAAGAAATAGAGTGTGCAAGCAAGAGAGAAAGAGAGGGGGCACAGAGATAGATAGACAGATAAAGAGAGAGAGAGGAGAGAGAGAGAGAAAGAAGGGAAATATGAGTAAGTGATTTCCCTGAATCAGAATGATTCATCTCAAGATCGAAGTAATAGATATAGTGTTACGTTATTTCTACTTCTAATGAGGCATGTATATGTCTCACAGTCACGTATTCACTCTCCATCTTTCCTCCCTCTCTCTTTCTCTCACACCCGAGCACACCTACGCACGCACACACATACACATATATATATTGATATATACCACAACAATGTATATATAAATACATATATATGTATTATATATATATATATATTATATATATACACATAACACTCACATACACACACACATATATATATATATATATATATGACCAGGAGTCGAATTCTGCTCCCACACATGGCCTTCCAGCAGCAATCCTCTCCTGCCAGGTATTGACCACAGCCTCAGGTTCACAGCTACCTGAATTGATGTTAATCACAGTATTTAGTCATATATTCACACCTACCATCTCTTCTTCCTACTCTCACCCACACGCGCACAATCTCAAACACGCACGCACACATACACACACATATATATGTACATATTTAGCCCCTTGTGGTAGTAAAGAAATATATATATGTACATATATATATACA
>NC_043007.1:66421502-66441502 GCF_006345805.1 Octopus sinensis | reverse complement strand
ATCTATGCTATAATGGTTTCATTTATTAGGCATGTATAAGTAACATACATACATACATACATACATACATACATACATACATACATACATACATACATACATACATATACACACACATATATAAATAATATATGTGTGTATGTATGTATTTATGTATGTATGTTTGTATGTGTATGTATGCATGTGCGTGTGTATGTATATATATCTGTAACAATTTATCTTACATATTTAATTTTTTTTATCTCACTCTAATTTTCTTTGTAGCATAGCAGAACATTACATCCATCTGTCACCTACGAGCGAGTAAGCTTTTCTAACATGTGCCATGCTTTCGCAAATTAGTTTAGATACTTATGTGTTCTGGTATGTAGGCACCTAAAAGTGAGAGCTAGAAAGAATTATAAATAGAAAGATAGAGAGAAAGAGAGAGATAGGGGAGGAGAGAAAAGAGAGAGGGGGCGCAAGAAAGCGAGAGAAAGGAGAGAAAGACAGAAAGGGGGTGAGCATCAGGTACGGCTTGGTACACATTTACGGCTAAATAGACTGGAGCAGCGTGAAATGAAGTGCCTTGTCGAAAAAGATTCAAGTCGACGATCGGCCCAGAATTCTTACCAACGCCATTATGATTGTGAGTCAACAGCGAAATATTGGCTCTAGTTTAAATATCAAAGTAAAAAAATACTCTTAACAAACATGCTTCACTTTCAAGGACCATAAACCAACTTCTGAAGTAAGTGCACAACAAGTCTTGATAAAACTACTAAAATAGAACTACAAATCATTTTCAAGCACACTTTAGATAACATTAACGAGGCTTTTTTTGCTTAAAAGACAATCAATGTTAAAACCCTGGCATAATCGCACTGCTTAAAACTTCCATTATAAGCAGAGCTCTGATATGATTGACTATTAATTCTTCTATAACGAAGCCTGTAGCTTTAAAATGTTTGAATTTACTGGACAATAGTCTCTCATGACAGATAATGGCATGAAAACACTGCATGCGAAAAGTCTATAATTTCTCTAATAATACCATATGCGTAAAGAAAAATGCAAAAGAAAAATAAAAGAAAGTAACAACATGAAGATTTTCGATGTGAAATCGGAAGCAAACGCTTCCAGTGAGCTATTTAATTTTATTGGTTTAGTTCTCCGTTTGATTCATGCTAAAGCTAATCTTTTCAAAGTGGCCTTTATAAATCTCTAACACATTTAACGAACATTAAGCAGATATATTGAGCAAATAAAATTAATTTGACGAAGAGAATCAGAAAATTGACATAAGTAATAACTTTAAAATGAATATGTTAGATGGATATTCATCTTACGATAATAATACATTTCAACCCAAATTAAAACAAAACATTTAATATTATGGATTAGATTGGAACTTCATTTACTCAAATGTATTTTAATAACAAAATAGTCTTTGTAATTTCATATAACAAAAATTAATTTATTAGTGTAGAAAGCCTGTATAACAATGCACAAACAATTATAGGTCTTAAAGACTAAAATTATTATATTAGTATATAATATTAAAGACTAATGTTATATACGCATAATATTATTAAGAAATGCAAAAGGAAAATGATTTTGTATAATTCACACCATATTACTAATATTCGTATTATTAATATTCGGCAAATATTTTCCCAGCTTAAACTTTTATATTCTCTTACGGGACACAAATACAGAAACAAATCTTAATCATAACTTGAAGCTAGCTACTCTACAATAACAAACTTCCCTATAACTGCCAAATTTTACTAATAATAAAATAATGAATAATCCTAATAATAAGACCGAAGCCTGTAATTAACACAAACCGTTCAATGGTGGCGATATTAGTGAATCTCCGTCGATCGACGATGAAGATTCAATACTTTGATCGAACTCAATTACCTCCTCCTAAATTAAAGTGTAAATGGCTGAGCTGTCCACAGAAACATACACACCTAATATAACTCTTAGGCAGTATCAGCGTGACGCAATGTGTGACAAGGATGATCTTTAAAATTACAGGTACAATCCACTTGACGGGTTTTAATGCAGTTTCCGCCTATCCAATTTCACTTACAAGGTATCAGCTAACCCGAGGTTAAATGATACCATGCGTTGGGGTTGAACACAAGACTTCGTGTTTGTGGAGCGAACTTTTTAACCATTAGGCCATACTGCTTCGACAGCTAAATTGTTAATGTCTTCAAAAATCTGCTGTTTGTTCAGTCATAGTCAAACCCAACTTTGATCCGAATTACACCGATTGCATCAAACTCATTCAAACATAAGCCTCGCTGATGAAATCTAACAATACCAGAACATGCCTGAAGTTGCCACCATATCTCTAGAGATCAAACTCAACCCCCCCCCCCAACAAATTCTATTTGTAATTAACGATAATTTTAATTTTTGGGGTTGCCTCCAGTGTGTTCCTTAACCATAACTAGTAATTCTGATAATGATATTTATCTTCTCAATGCACGTGTAATGTTACATAATTCAGATGTCGTGGCTCACCACATTCAATACAATGGTGCAAATGTTACTGTCTTCTTTTTTATTGCAGCAGTCTCCCTACCAGGGTAACTTTGCTCGTCATTAAACTGTGTAAGATAGAAAATTCTTTGAGGCTGTGTTAAACAACAACTGAATCTTCCTCAAATGACACTGTTTTCTCGTAAAAGTGGAAAATAATTGAGTATGTAGTCCAGGGAAGATTACTGCTCGGAAAAAGTGAAATAAAAAAAGGACATTTCGTTTTTGGATTTGGTTTGCAAGATTCGTTATATGAGTTCGTGTGTTGAAGCATATTCTGTTGCGTCCGGGGAGAGTCATTTTCTTTTAGTGCCTTATAATGTAACATACTCACCGGTAAAATTTCCACTTATTTCTTATTAAGAAGAAGAAGAAGAAGAAGAAGAAGAAGAAGAAGAAGAAGAAGAAGAAGAAGAAGAAGAAGAAGAAGAAGAAGAAGAAGAAGAAGAAGATCAGGAGCAGAAGCATCAACAGCAACAGCAGTGATAAAGTCGGAAAGGTGAGCTGATTTTTGGTTTACATAAACAACATCCAAGATTGTCGCCCAATAAATACGTAAATAAATAAATAAATAAATATGCGTATAAATTAACGAAATAATACAAATAAATAACGCTGTTGTTTGCGAGGTAACAATGCAATTTTGTAAAAATGGGGATGGGCAGATTAATTATAACAAGCCCAATGCTGTGTGACCTCAACTGTATTACTCATTTTATGTAAGCCACAAAGCTCTGATTGGATAACAAAATTGTAGAATGCGGAACTAGGTATAATAAAGCGGTGTAAGACGAACGCCCTTAGTAGTGTGTTTCGTGATTATTACACATAATAAGTTATTATTATTATTATTTTCAATATTATTATTAATGAGTAATAATAGTAATGGTGGAGGCGCAATGGTCCAGTGGTTAGGGTAGCGGACTCGCGGTCGTAGGATCGCAGTTTCGATTCCCAGACCGGGCGTTTTGTGTGCGTTTATTGAGCAAAAACACCTAAAGCTCCACGAGGCTCCGGCAGGGGGTGGTAGCGACTCCTGTAGTACTCTTTCGTCTCAACTTTCTCTCACTCTTTCTTCCTGTTTCTTGAGTAACGCTGCGATGGACTGGCGCTCCGTCCAGCTGGGGGGAGCACATGCGCCATAGAAACCGGGACACCGGGCCCATGAGCCTGGCTAGGCTTGAAAAGGGCGCATAAAAAAAATAATAGTAATGATGATAATACTGCTATTTATGTTATTGGATCGGCAGATTGATAAAACCAGTAGAGCATCACATAATATGCTTAGCGATGTTTCTTCCAGGCTTTTATGTTTTGAGTCACAACTGCCGCCGAAGTCATTGATGCTGTTAATCCTTTTGTGGGGTCGATAAAATAAAGTACCAATAAAAAACGACTCAATGGCATCGACTAATCTCTTTCCCTCAAAAATTGCTAGTCTGGTGCCTAAATCAGAAATGATTATTATTTTGGCACAAGACTAGCAATTATCATGACAAAATCGTCAGACTAACACCAGCCATCAAAATTACTGAAATTGTGTGAAAATTTGAAGCAATTATTATTATTATTATTATTTATTATTATTATTATTATTATTATTGAGTGAGAGAGTAGTTCATGCTTATTATTATTATTATTATTATTATATTATTATTATTATTATTATTATTATTATTATTATTATTATTATTATCTTCTTCTTCTTCTTTCAATGTTGCTTTCATTTTTTACCGAGCGTATTCCCAACACCTAGGGCAAAGAAACTCACTGAATACATTGGTAGGCCATCAAAATAAACACACCATATAGCTCATTTACGAAGTCATGTGATAGAAAAAAAGGAAAGACAGAGAAAAGAAGGAAAAGTAAAATATGAAAAAAAAAACGAAATAAGGGGGAAAAAGGAAAGAGAATTCACTGCGACAATGCTCTTAATACGTGTGACGTACCAGTTATGATAAGTTTTTGTACTTCCTGCATGGATGGTAAGCCAGGGATCATCCTAAAATGATTTTCAGTTCCCTATTTGATCATTCCAAGTGCTCCTACAATCACTGGTAATGTAACAGATCTTTATATTTTCTGAACTTATCAAATTCTTTTACCGAGATATTATGATCACAAGGTATGCTCATGTCAATCAATAAACAGATTTTATTGTTTTGGTCTTCCAAGATAACATCAGGTTTATTAGCTTTCATGGTCCAGTCTGTATATACAGGAAAGCCCCAAAGTATCGTTACAGCTTATTCCTCAGTTACAGCCTCTGGATGGTGCTTGTACCATTTGTCAACAGTTTTGATTATATGAAGCCGACATATTATCCGACGCGATATTGGCCAACTCTGTCATGTCTAGATTTATACTCTACTGGTTCTAAAACCTCATATCCAGAGATTAGGTGGTCCACTATTTCAATTTCATCGTTGCAGTATCGGTACTTTTGGTCTACTCCATTTTCATCACATTATTATTATTATTATTATTGAGTGAGAGAGCAGTGCATGCCACCAAAGTGACACTGGGGTAAATATACGAAGCCCAGTATACCCATCATGACTGATAAGGGTACACTAGGCACATGCATCACAACCATATGTGCACGACATGGAGATCTCATATCTTATTACTACTACTACTACTACTAAGGCGTCGAGCAAGCAGAATCTTTACCGCGCTGAACAAAATGCTTAGCGGCATGTCGTCCGTCTTTATGTTCTGAGTTCAAATTCCGTCGAGATGAACTTTGCCTTTCATTCTTTTGGAGTTCATAAAATAAGTAATTGACTAGTCCCAAACCTAAAAATTGCTGGCCTTATTATTATTATTATTATTATTATTATTATTATTATTATTATTATAAATTTTTTTTTCAATTTTGCCTCCATTTTTTGCTGAGCGTCTTTCCGCCACCTGGGGCAAAGAAATTCACTGTATACATTGATAAGCCATTAAAATAAACACAGCATGTTGTTCATTTACAAAGTAAAGTTATGTGAAAGAAAAAGAATGAAAAAAAGAAAAAATTACAAAATGCCTACGTGGGCTATAATTGTTCTCTCGGCGACAATGCTTTTCTCAATACGTGTGACGCACCAGTTAAAACAATATTTTGCATTTTTGCTTGAATGGAAAGCATGGATCATTCTAAAATAATTTTTTGTTCCTTTTTTGATCATTCTAAATGCTACTACAACCACTGGTATTGTAACCGTCTTGAAATGCCACATTTTGTTTCTATTTCAATGAGCAAATCTTTATATTTTCTGAGCTAATCAAATTCTTTTACCGAGATATTATGCTCACAAGGAATACTCTATGAATATTCCTTGTGATCGAGTTGACAAAATTACTAGCGTGTCGGACAAAGTACCTAGTGGCATTTCTCCCGGCTCATTATGATCTGAGTTCAAATCTCATCGAGGTCAATTTTGCTTTTCATACTTCAGGGTTAATAAAATATTGCACCAATCAAATACTGGACTCGATCAAATCGATTGCCCTCCGTTCAAAATTACTGGCCCTGTGGCAAAATTTAAAGCCGTCACTATTATTGTTTGGTGGACGATGGATTGGTAGAGTAGGAATAGCGCAACGAATAGGGTACTCTGCGGAATTTTGTTATGTAGTTTTACACCCAGAGTTCGAAACGCACCAAAATCGACTTTGCCAATATTAGTCTGAGGTCGACCGAATAAAGCACGCACAAAGTACTACTCTTAAACATCATCCTATATATACGCATAATCTTTTATTTGTTTCAGTCATCAGACTGCGACTATGCTCCGGCATCGTCTTGAAGAGTTTTAACTGAATGGATCGACACCCGAACTTGTATTTTAACACGGGTACTTATTCTATCGAAATGTTTTGCCGAACTGCTCGGGTGCAGGGATGTGAACAGACTAACACCAGTTATCAAGTGGTGCTGGGGACAAACACAAACACAGACACATGTGTACACACATATATACACAAATATACACATGCATATGCACATATACAATGAATTTCTTACAGGTTCCGCCTACCAAATCCACTTACAGAGTTTTGGTCAGCCCGGGGCTATAGTGACAAACATTTACCAAAGATGCCACGCAGTGTGACTGAACTCCAAACCATGTGGATGGGAAGCAAACTTGTTACCACATAGCCACGCCGTCGTATGCATATATGCAGGCATATATACATACATTTATATATATATATATATATATATATTATATATATATATATATATATATATATATATATATATTATATATATATATAAATAACTGGCACCTATTTAATCGACCCCGAAAGGATGAAAGGAAAAGTCGACCTCGGCGGAATTTGAACTCAGAACGTGGTGGCAGACGAAATACCTATTTCTTTACTACCCACAACGGGCTAAACACAGAGGGGACAAACAAGGACAGACAAACGGATTAAGTCGATTATATCGATCCCAGTGCGTAACTGGTATTTATTTAATCGACCCCGAAAAGATGAAAGCAAAGTCGACCTCGGCGGAATTTGAACTCAGAGCTGGATGTAGAGTGAGCATTAAAGATTCCATGCAGTGTGATTGAACTCCAACCCATGTGGGTGTGAAACAAACTTCTTGCCACATAGCCACGCCGTCGTATGCATATATGCAGGCATATATACATACATTTATATATATATATTATATATATATATATATATATATATATATATATATATATATATATATTATATATATATATATATATATATATAAATAACTGGCACCTATTTAATCGACCCCGAGAACCTGAGTGATGTTAGCGAAGAACAAGGTGAACACTTTCATCAAGTTGTAAGATTAATGGAAGAACGCTATCAAGGCCGATGGGACTTAAACATGATGGCAGATTGCCGCTGGAGCTTGATGAGAGATATTCCAGAAGCTGTGCACAAGAGATCGTCAAACAAGGTAGTTCTTGCAGTAATATAATGATCAGATTAAATGACCACAAGGAATAGTGATTTTGTATTCATATTTTGTTATCAGCAAGCATAATTCTTACATACTAATGTACATTTACTCCCACAACTTTGTATTTTGATTTATTAGGTAAATAAAAAGACATATTGTCTATTAAAAATTGCATCTACGTATATTTAATTCTTCCTTTATGAGCACTAAATAGCAGTTTCTAGCAAAAATAAAAGACTAAAAAATCTGATGTGATAGACAAAATCTGATGCCAGATTTGTATTCAGCACTCTAAAGAACCATTTATAAAACTTGTGCCAGAAAATATGTGTCGACCAATGTAATAAATACTATAATATAATAAATTCTAGCATCAGTAATTCATTTACTTAATTTAACTTGATTAAAATGTTTCGATTAATTACTGCAGAACTAACAAAGTATTAGCTTTTATTAATGGAGATCCAGCTAATTATAATTCAGGGAAATTAGCTTAAGGAAAACCGCAGAATAGCAAAGGTCACTGCGTAATTTCAGAGTGGAAGAGAAGGGAAGGAAGGAAAATGATATAATGGGTTCATCTATATATATTTGAGATGTATGTGTGTGTTTGTGTTTATATACATAGTTATGTGAGTGTGTGTGTGCATGCATGCATGTGTGTCCGTGTGTATGTATTTATATGTACGCATGTTTGAGAATGCATGCATGTATGTTTGTATGTATATATATATAAAGATTTCCTGTTGGTCAGTTCTAATTTTGGAGATTTACTTGCATAGCAAGTGATCTGATCTGAGATCGTGTGCTGGAATCAAATCAATTGCAGTGTGGAAGGTGTTTATAAACCATTTAAGAAACACAAAAATCGTTAGATTCACTTCAACATTTAAATTTAATTTGCCAAGATATTTTCGTCGCTTTGAGACCGCGACATGTTCACTGACAAAATTCCGTGCTGCATCACTGTTTGAGCTCTAATTTTCTTTATTTTTAATTTAATGATATCCTATAGAGTTCTTCACTTTAAAAATAAAAATAAAAATAAAATATCTAATGTTGTTAGTTGACCAAATCAAAACGACAAAGCACTAGAAAGGTGCAGTTCTTAACAGTAATGTAGCCAGGTCGATGAAGCTCGATTTTGAAATCTTCTTCCTATGCGTTCTTCATCGTCATGTCACCATTACGAGTAATACTTTACATTAACACTATGCAAGGTATATATAAAATGTGTTGCCGAATGATTAAGAACTTTGCTTCGCGATTTCGAAGCTTCGAATTCCATTACTATGTGTGGTATCTTGGGCCAGTGTCTTATACCATAATGTCGGATCGTTCCAATCCTTGTGAGTGAAGCAAGTTTAATAGAAACTATGTGGAAGCACTTGTAATTTAAAGGAGCAGCCTTGTCACACACAGTGCCACATTGATTACCTTAAGGGTATATATATCTGAGATATATTTAGTCACTTACGTGGTAATTCAGAGAACAAATAGATCAGTTAATTGAACAACTGCAAACTCATCGTCGAAATCCGACGGAGCTCCATTATTGTTTCTTACAATTTATGCAGAAAAAAAGCTGGGATAAATAGTATTATGTGTCATTCAAGTCGTTCTCAAATGTATTGTAGCTACTGTTGTGTGCGTTTTGTTCTGAATAGGGCGTTCTAGTCATGACACTCCTGTCATTCTCTCAGAAATTGGGTATCAAGGACTATATAATTTAACGTGCCCCTTCCTTTGTAATTCGGTAGGGTGTCATATGAGGTAGATGTGATTGCTATTTCTAAAATGTTTGACAACCACATAGGAGCTACTTCACTGGTAGACCGCAAATGTAGTAAATATAGTAGGAGAAATAAACATGTCTCCATTCTAAAATGGGGGTAAAAATATACATCATTTGCGGTCTTAGCTCTCCAAAAGCTAATTTTCTCTCTCCTTAAGACTCACACCCCACCTCTCAGCCGTGATATTAATGAGGTATTTGATAAAACTAAGTCGATAGAAGATAAGACTAGAATGAAAAGCTGTCAGAATTTATTGTTATTGCAATAAATTACAACGAAATGTTCGATAAACGAGGCTGCTAATTCTGTTAACGAGAGGATTAAAAATATTTGATAAAGTGAGCAACCACTATAGGTTAATGTTAACAGTAACTATAAATATATATATATATATATAATGAACATGGGGGAAACGTATTATTTATGAGGTGTGTCAGACTTATGAAATGTATGTGTCACTGCAATATATGAGCTTGGTAAAAAGACAAAAATGTTTGGTGTGAACATGGTTCAAAATGTTAAGTACTTTTAGCAGTGTAGCAATTGCGTGAATAATTATAAGAATATATTGGTCTCCGACATGCTGAACTCGTATATATTTAAAAACAATGAAGTTAGTATTATTATTATTCCTCGCATTGGTTTTTTCCTTACGAAATATTTTGGCGGTGTTATCTCGTTACAAAATCTTTTTCTGCTATTTTCTGGGCGTTAGGCAAAGATTCGTAGATGTGAGTACATAGTTGAATGAACTGTCCATGCTATATGACTGATTGTAATTTTATTGATACAGGAGTGCTGTTAGATAAAAGTGACTAATACGAAATTTGAACTCACGACTTAGAGGAAGTAAATTAAAAGAAAGTTGTCTTTCTACTGCTTCCATCAACTCAATGTCCAAATTATCTGCCTGCAACAGAATTAATAAAGAAAAAAATTACATAATAAATAAGTTTAAAACCAATAAAAATTGGCTAGAGCAATAAAACAAATCCTTAATCTCTGAAAACAATTGCCGTCATGTTTCTTAGAAATAAAACTTCCTAACCATGTCGTATCAACGAAATACTGGTAACTCGAGAGCAGAGTAAAACACAAAAACACCCAAATGAATGTATGAATGTATGTCATAAAGCCTGCTTCATGTCAATGTTAACCACAAGATACAATCTCATGTAGTGAAGATGGTTACTTTATTTATTTTCTGAGATCATGTTTCTATTTTAAAGTCAAACTCCGGGTTCGTATTTAAGAAGCCTCAGTTTTAAAACTTTTTGAATTTTAGGTTTAAAATATATTAAGGGGAAGGATAATGTTATCGTGTAATAATATTACATAGCCTTCTCATATTCACATGATAATTAATTTTGGACAGCCAAAGCTATCAGGAAATCCAGAATAGATGAATTTTGTTTTAGGTTAGTTTTTAAGGCAGATAGCAAAATAATTCAACAAAAGAGAAACACCGCTGATTAAAGATGTCAAATAGTATGTGAAAACTTTTGATATTTTAACGCAGATTGTTTATAACTGAGCACAATCTTTGTCAAGAAAGAACAACTGCAAACTGTCTTTTGACACACACACACACACACACACACATGCACACACATATAGTGATTCGATTGGTCGGTGGCTTAAATATACACTCCTAATATTTCAAAATTCCTCGAATGGCATTCTTTATTATTTAAATCCTTTCGTTAAATCATCATGTCAAAGTTGAATATCACTCCCCACTCTCCCACCCAAAAATTCAAAGAATATATTACCTAAAGAAATGACACTTTATAAAAACACTATTTTACATAATGGTACATGATGATGCATGTTGTTACATGTCAAGGCATATAATGTATTCTAAATAAAATTCGCTACAAAAACGTGTGTAGTGGTATCCAAAACGCCAATTCGTTTCATCTTTCTTATTATATATATATATATGTATATATATATATCTATATATATATATATATTATATATATATATATATATATATACATATATGTATGTGTGTGTGTAGTAAATTTAAATAAACGAACAATAAAATTAACAATAACAGATAACGAGAAAGGAAGAAGGAGGAAGGTAGAGTTTTGACATTTCGAGCATAGCACTTCGTCGGGAAAAAAGGAAGGGAAAAATTCAAAGAAGGGGAAGAAATCGCCAGCAGCACGTGCGTAGTTACATTTTGCTGAAGTATATATGTATATATGTATATATATATATATATATATATATATATATATATATACACCGGCCTTTTCAGAACATACAAGTATTATGAGTGCGGAAGTTTAGGTTGATGGGTATGGAAAGTCCTGTTGCAAGGTATACACACACAAACACCCCCTCACACACACACACACATGCACACACACAGTGAAAATAGTAAATAAATTTTTATGATCTTATTAGATATATATATTAGGCGACGAACTGGATGAATTGTTAGAGCGTAAGTCAAAATACTATTGTCATATATACACAAACGTAGATATATAAAGCGTTTTTTATAATAATGGAACTGATGGCCACGTTTATGTTATACAATTTCCTTCATAGATGTGCTTATTCAACATTTGCGTTTAAATTCTGGTTCATCTTTATGAGACTCCTTGCATATGATGATAGCTCACTTGTTAAATACAACAGTGGCTTAAGCTATATTTTTTAGAAATAAAAGAACTGTGGGCACAGCAGACTCTCATCCCGCCTGCACACATTTGCCCGAATATATATATACCTATGTGTGTGTGTGTGAGTGTGTGTGTGTGTGTGTGTGTGTGTGTGTGTGTGCGTTAAATGGAAAAGCAGTGACGGGTGAAGATTCTGTAATAATAATAATAATAATAATAATAATAATAAGCTTATAATGCCCTTGTTCGAAAATACCGCGTGGTATAGTCACCTGGAGACTATGCCTCCTGGGACTAAATTACAACAACATTCGTTCTAAACCAGGACTGCCATGTTATGTTGGCAAATAATCTTTACTTTTGAGTACTGTTACTGAATATCTCTCGTTGAGAGATTTACAAATAGTAATTAACCACAATATTAGACTATTTTTTCTTTAACCAATACATAAGCTTTAACCTTATAGTTATTATTATATATATACAAAAGGCGGCGAGCTGACAGAAACGTTAGCACGCCGGCGAAATGCGTAGCCGTATTTCGTCTGCCGTTACGTTCTAAGTTCAAATTCCGCCGATGTCGATTTTGCCTGTCATCCGTTGTGGGTCGATAAATTAAGTACCAGTTACGCACTGGAGTCGATGTAATCGACTTAATCCGTTTGTCTGTCCTTGTTTGTCCCCTCTGTGTTTAGCCCCTTGTGGGTAGTAAAGAAATAGGTATTTCGTCTGTCTTTACGTTCCGAGTTTAAATTCCGTCGAGGTCGATTTTGCCTTTCATCCTTTAGGGATCGATAAATTAAGTATCAGTCAAGTATTGGGGTCGATGTAATCGACTATCCCTCTCCCCACGAATTCCAGGCTTTGTGCTTATATTAGAAAGGATTATTACATACATACACATACACTTGCACACACATGCATACACACATACATACAAGCGTATACGAGTGGTGAATGGTAGACACGGTGGCGAGGCTGAGAAAGATTTTTGCAATATTTCGCTACGCTTAGTAGGTCGGCTGTTCCTTGTTTTTTTTGGTGTGGTTAAGAAATACAATTTGTAAACCGCATTGTTTTGACTTCGAGCTTCTGGGTGGTATCTTGAGTACGTATTCTCTCCAATAGTTCCGGGCTGACCAAAGCCATGTGATGGAAACTGCATGGAAACCCATCTATATATAAAATTGATGAATACGATTTCGAGATATTCACACACTATTTGCCGGTGTAGAAGATGCACTCTCGCATAAGACTCTATTTTTTCTGAAAAAAAAAAAAAGTTATATTTTGTGGGAAAAACAAATTTAATGTTTTATCATGCATTATTACACTCGATATCTTATTCATAATACGGTCGCATCTGAAGCATGGCAATTTTTTGGTTACATTTAAGAATTTAAAAAATGTACGTCTTCTACACCGGTACATACGGTACATTTCCGATCTGCGTTTATAACGAGAATGCAAAGAATTGGCTACGATAATGAATTAATAATAACCAAGTTACTTACTGTGATCGCAGTGCTGTATTTTTGCAGCAGGACTATCGCACACACACACATACACACTCACAGACACATACACACACGGACGCACACACACATTCACACACAAGCACACAATCACACACGCACACATACACTCTCTTCCTCACGCTTACGCACATACCAAATTATACTTGAAACCTCACAACTAAACAAAAAAGATACAGCCCATTAAAATCGTTTATATTGTGTTTTAACTGATAATTTTCTATTTTCTATTCGTATTTTTATAAGACCTGGAATATGACCTTAGGCTGTAGAGCCTAGTGAGTTCCTTCTGTCGTCTTCCATCTTTGCATGGTTGAGTCTAACGATGAGTGTTGTGTCTTCCATTTTGTCTATCTGTCTGTCTCTTTTTTTCTGTCTCTTCTTCTCTCCCGCTCTTGCTTTCTCACTATTTTACTGCGTATGTGTGTGCTAGCGTCACCCTTACACCATATTTCACTTCGAAGCACTTTTATAAGCTGGAGATTCATAACAGATATAAAGTGACTGTTACAGAGTTAGAGAAAGAGAAAAATGTTTGTATTAAAATGGCGTCTACATATGCATGCATTTTGATATATTTACTGTTAAGAAAAGGGAATGTACAACATCACTGCCTATCCGGAAAGCATTAACGATAACATTTTTTTTTCCCGCCCCTTCAAATGATAAATATTTATATATATCTGGGAGTCACAACACAAACATGTTTTTTCTGTTTTTTGCGACACATATTAGAAATTTAGTGCGAATTACGCTTAACAATATTTTCAATCTTTCAAAGTGTTTTTTAGACTGATATACAACAATTCCAAAATCAGAAAACCTTTCTTATTTGGATGCTCGGAGGAAAAAAAAAAGAAAGATCTGATATAGACAGATATTAATAATAATAATAATAATAATAATAATAATAATAATAATAATAATAATAATAATAATAATAATAATAATGATAATAATAATAATAATGATAATAATGATAATAATAATAATAATAATAATAATAATAATAATGATATTAATAATAATAATAATAATAATAAGGGGGAGCATCATAGCCATGTGTTGAGAAGGATTCTTTGGGGTTTGAATAATTCACCTCTGGAAACATGGGTGTTTCGTTCAACGTCCTTAAACAACCCTTATTCAGGGACCTTTTGAGCGGGATGGGTTACTCGATCTGAATAAAATTCTAATTGGGCTCCACCTGCAAGGTCATGTGCTGTTTATCTTGATATGAGATCACCATGTCGTGCACATATGGTTGTGATGCATGTGCCTGGTGTACCCTTATCAGACGGGTAGTCATGATGGGTAGTCATGATGGGTATATTTTACCCCAGTGTCACTTTGATGGCATGCTCTGCTCACTCACTCAATAATAATAATAATAATGATATTAATAATAATAATAATATAATAATGATATTAATAATAATAATAATAATAATAAGGGGGAGCATCATAGCCATGTGTTGAGAAGGATTCTTTGGGGTTTGAATAATTCACCTCTGGAAACATGGGTGTTTCGTTCAACGTCCTTAAACAACCCTTATTCAGGGACCTTTTGAGCGGGATGGGTTACTCGATCTGAATAAAATTCTAATTGGGCTCCACCTGCAAGGTCATGTGCTGTTTATCTTGATATGAGATCACCATGTCGTGCACATATGGTTGTGATGCATGTGCCTGGTGTACCCTTATCAGACGGGTAGTCATGATGGGTAGTCATGATGGGTATATTTTACCCCAGTGTCACTTTGATGGCATGCTCTGCTCACTCACTCAATAATAATAATAATAATGATATTAATAATAATAATAATAATAATAATAATAATAATAAATAATAATAATAACAACAACAACAACAACAACAGCAACAACAATAATGATGATGATAATGGTGGTGGTGATGATGATGATGATGATGATGATGATGATAATAATAATAATAATAATAATAATAATAATAATAATAATAATAATAATTGACTGAATAGAATAAAATCCAAGCAGTTAATACGTGGGTGATAGCATCACTTTTGTATGGAATGGGCATTATAAAATGGTAAAAAAGAGAAATGAAGAAAATGGATGCCAAGACTAGAAAAATGTTAGGCTGTACATGTCCAGAAGAAAGGGTGGTAAAGGCTTGATCAGTTGCCAGGACTGTATCGAAGCAGAAGAAAATAGCCTAGGGTGGTATATAAAAAATTCCGTGGAACAGTTTTGGAAAATACGAAGAAGGTCGGCATCATAAAAACTGAAAATTGCGTGACTAAAGAATAATTTAAACAAGAAATGAACAAAAGAAAAGAAAAAGCATGGAAGGAAAAGAAAATGTACGGTCAGTTTGCAAGAGATGTGAACGCCAAGACATGCAGAGGACCGGTGGTTATGTGACCTGAAGACATAGACAGAATAAGCGTTAGAAATCAATTATATGAAGTGCAGAATAGACAACACTACCGATAGCGACAAATGCAGAATGTGTGGTGAGAGGGGTGACATGGTATGGCACATCATTAGCGAATGCTCGAAATTGGCACCAAGCGAATACAAAAGATGCCATGATAATGTGGCAAGAATGATCCATTGAAAATCACGGCATACAAGGAGCAAAGACATGGTATCAGGAAACCCTAGAAGGAGTCACCGAAAATGAGAATTGAAAAATCCTGTAGGATGCAATGCCAGTACGATCACCTGACCGACCAGACATCGGAAACCGGACATTGTTGTGGTGAATAAGAAAGAAAGAACATGTATCATAATCGACATAGCATGCCCTGGTGACAACAGGATCAATGTGAAAGAAGAAAAAATAAACAACTATGACAATTTAAAGTGGGAAATACGAAGGTTGTTGTCAATGAAGAGAGTAGACGTATTACGAATAGTAACTGGTGGACTTGGAAGTATCAGCACTCAACTACCAACACGGCTGAAAAAGATCGGTTCAAGGGTAAAGGTAGAACATCTACAAAAATCAGCATTGCTTGGAACTGCAAGAATTCTTCGAAGGGTTCCTATAGCATGACGAGGAAACAAGTGTCATCTTAGACTGCTGACTGTGGACACCTGACACTGTCCACCATACCCAGCAAAATAAGCTGTGAATTTTAATATAATAATAATAATGATAATGATAATAATAATCATGATGATGATGATGATGATAATAATAATAATAATAATAATAATAATAATAATAATAATAATAATAATAATAATTTCTACTAAAAGCTCAAGGCCTGAAATTTTAGGGGAGGAGACTTGTCGATTACAACGAATCCAGTGTTTCACTGGTACTTCATTTATCGTCCCCGAAAGGATGATAACCACGGTGAAATTTGAACTGAGAACGTAAAGACGGACGAAATGCTGCAAAGTATTTTGGCCCAGCTCACCGCCTTTATAATAATAATAATAATAATAATAATAATAATAATAATGATGATGATGATAATGATAATATATCTTAAGTAGATGCGCGATGAATGAAGTTAGTTTATTTATTCTTAATAATCAGAGCCATTCCTCGATAAGTGAAACGTTTTATTAACATAGAAGGACAAGAAGAATAGTTGTGCTACGATGATGTCTTTTCGAAGAATATTATAGCAGTAAAAGAAATTGTTTCATACATGAATGGAATAACAACCAAAATTCCCATTAAATTGCACCCAACCAGTTTATAAATAGAAGGGCTTATTATTGGATCGTGTTCGTCTTTGTGAAGCCTTAATTCAAAGTTCAGCTTGATCAGGACTGACCAAGGGTTAAACAACGACATAACTTTCATACTCTTTTACAAGGAGCCTTGTACATACAATGCATCGTTCTCCAGTGCCTATCTTATACTGAACGCTTTGATTTTTGAAGTTAAGGAATGAAATGCTTTGATGGTCAGGTAAATTTTTCGAGTAACACCCGCACGATTTTCACTAAAAAAATAAAATCAGATTTTTGGCGTGGAATCAAGTACCCTGACCTCCAAATATGCTGCAAATCCCTTATTTAAGGGCTTTAAAGTCTACCGTAATAGCAATCGAAATTTGTTTCAAGATTCAATTAGCAGGGAAACTTGCCAATATTCTGCTGCAGTTAAAGGCGGCGAGCTGGCAGAATCATTTGCACGCCGGACAAAATACTTAGAAGCATTTCGTCCGTTTTAACATTCTGAGATCAAATTCTGCTAAGGTCGACTTTGCCTTTTATCCTTTCGGAGTCGATAAAATAAGTATCAGTAGAGTACTGGGGCCGATGAAATCGACTTACCCCTATATTAAAAGCAATATTCAATTGCAGTATTTCCGTCAAGTGTCTATTCACGAGTGGCGCGTATAGAAATTGAAATGGTCTCACTTTGTTACCATTTCTGGCAAAGAACCAGTTCCAAATAACGAAACTCTTACTTCTTTTATAAATTGCTCATGCTTATAACTGAACGAACAAACATTTATGCAGTATCATGCTTTTAAAGATTGAGTTTTTGGAAAAAGAGCTTGAGAGTGTGAGGTTTTAAACCATCTCGATCAGATAGAAAAAATCATGAAAAATGAGGTAAGTGAAAAACATGGCTTAATTGGAAATCGAAACTTCATTGCAAACAGTATTTTTTCCCAGAGCAAATTACCATGTCTCTAGTGTAGATAAATCGCTCAAATCTTGTAGAAGAATACTTACGGCCCAAGGAAATGAGTCAGAAATAAAGTATTAGTAATACCACGTCAGATCACGTGACCGACCAGACCTTCAGATGTTGCTACACATCGCTGGTCACAATTCGTTCGCATTGTTTTAGCCTTCGAATGACGCCACCCCGCTGGCTAAGCGAGCAGGCCAACAGAAGAAAGAGTGAGAGAAAGAGTGGTGAAGGAGTACAACAGGGATCACCACCCCCTGCCGGAGCCTCATGGAGCTTTTAGGTGTTTTCGCTCAATAAACACACACAACGCCCGGTCTGGGAATCGAAACCGCGAGTCCGCTGCCCTAACCACTGGGCCATTGCGCCTCCATTTGTAATATACTAGGTTGTATTTATGTTTGGACCTTTCAACAGACTTAATCTCTTCCCTTATACATCTGTGTGCATCGCGTACCTTTTTACTGATAGTGAAGGTTGTTGTACGGGAGTTAACCACAAACATTCGCGACTGTGGTCTGATTTATATAACTTTAGCTGATGCAAATAAACCATCTCGGAGTGAATCTAGTGATGGTGATATGATAGGAACCACTAAAAGTTCAGTTGTTGTCCAATGTTTTCTTTACACAGTGACCTGATGTTGTAAAGCTACCGCAATTGCTAATTGCCAATATTGTTATTGTTGTTGTATAAACGTAATATTGTTATTCTTTTAGTAAAAAACTAAACGAACTTATGTTAGAAAGAGATATGGAAATAGTCAATGTTCAGGTTATTCAGTGTTGTAATATTGGCATAAGGGGAATAAAACATCTTCAGCTATTAACCGAAACTTACGCATATACTTCTTCTTACCAGAAATTTCCAATACATTTTTTGCAATTTAAAACTTTGTGTAGCTAACACAAAGCACATTGAAAAGAGGATGGGAAGAGCGTAATCGTTCGGATTGGCTTACTCACCTTTTAACTGACACTTTACTGCGATAACAACACCTTCTTTGTCTGCTCTTCGATTTCAAAGATGACTAAGAGTCCGCTTATTGGTTTAGCTGACCTTACAGTACTTTTCCCAGGAAATGGAGTACTGTCGCAAACAGGCAGTTCATGGAGGCACAGGTCAAAATAATGGTAGACGAGCTGTTCCAGAAAGGAATTGGCAGGAATATTATCTAAGATACTGCCCTTGTATAACACTCAGTACCTCCTATCACTATAACAACAACCAATTTAAAGTTGATTCCTACCGATTACTCACATTTTTACAATGTTTTAGTTTTCATATGGTTAGTCTGTCCTTCACTCATATTGGCTGTCAATCTATTCTTCTTCCGTTCTCTCTTACGCTGTCTTTTCAGCTCATTTCCACTGCCTCTTTGACAGTTTCAAAAAATGATGAACCTATTATGTGGAAAATAATAGATTTGCCTTACACAAAAATACATAAATATCTAAGGATGTATCCAGAAGAGTTCATCAGCTTTCCTCTTTTGCTCAGTTTCAAATCTCTGTAATATATTTCACTGAACGGTAAATATTACATTTTCTAGAATTATTAATGTAGAAGGGCGCGTGCTTCATAATGGACCAATCAATTTTATAGTTGTTTGTAATATCATCCTTTAAACACCAATGGATACTAATATACATAGTGTTAATTTCTTAGATATAGCTTTAAATGTAGGGTCTACACCATTATACTTACCGAGAAATGGCCGCGTTTTCATAAAAAAAAATCATCCCACTATAATTCTTAACAATTTAGCTAATAACATTAGTAAGCTCGTATCTAGCTACTTTCCTGACTAGAAATACTATGACTATACCTAACGTTGATATGATGCTGTATTAAATGACAAAAAATACATTTTGCAGAGAGCAACACTAATGT
>NC_043007.1:66399002-66416502 GCF_006345805.1 Octopus sinensis | reverse complement strand
TGTAAATGTTTATATGTATATATGTATATATATATATATATATATATATATATATATATATGTATATATATATATTATATACATATATATATATAAATTTATGTATGTATACATGCATAAGTATATATGCATAAATATATACCTACTTATATATGTTTGTGTGTAAATGTGTGTATGTATGTATATATATATATATGTGTGTGTGTGTGTGTGTGTGTGTATGCATACGTCCGCTCACATGCACATATGTATACGTATGTACATTCCCGTATCCTACATACGACTGTATATTTCTTTTTCAATGGAAGCAGACTTGCTGCCAGCAATTTCATGAAACTGCTGGCAATAACATAAATACTCTTATTGACCCAGAGACAGACAAGTTCCACGTTCCTGTCTGGAGGTTTCGAGAGCAGCGAAAGTACCTGCCTACCATAACTTGGTGCCTATTTGACAAGAACTCTCCTCATTCGTATTGACTATGTGACTGAGTAGGTCTGATAAACTCTCCATATTGAAAAATCCACGGTATCTTTGAACTTTCATATCGTTATCATTTATATAACTCTTTAATAGCCAGTTTTAAGCCATTAATTGATAAAGTTGTTTTATAATTTTTACTGGTACTTTATTGGAAGTTCACCAGAACTTTTTATGAAAGTAAGAGAAAGATCTCTTGTTTATTGCGTTTGAGTTTTTCCCACGATTAGCAGCCTAAAAACCAATAAGAAAGAACTTTACATTTTTCAATGACAACCAGACTTCTTCAGTGTCGAATGCCTTACAACATCAGATAAATTGGACACGCTGCTATATTTGTGAATCTGAGTAAGTTTGAGTTAAGTCACAAAGTTCTTACGCGCACACACGTCAACTATTAATGACCTGTAAGGATACCGTATTTCGTTATGCAGCCATATAAGCAATATGTTGTGGAGGCGCAATGGCCCAGTGGTTAGGGCAGCGGACTCGTGGTCGGAGGATCGCGGTTTCGATTCCCAGACCGGGCGTTGTGTGTGTTTATTGAGCGAAAACACCTAAAGCTCCATGAGGCTCCAACAGGAGGTGGTGGCCACTCCTGTTGTACTATTTCGCCACAACTTTCTCTCACTCTTTCTTCCTGTTTCTTGAGTAACAGGAAGTGTGTGTTCAGCTGGGGGGAACACATACGCCATAGAAACCGGGAAACCAGGCCCATGAGGCTTGAAAAGGGCGCATAATTAATAAATGAAATAAGCAATATGTTCGTGAATGATTAATGAGTTGGATGGGTGCTGATGAAGGAGCAAAAACTCCTGAAATATGGCCTATACGTCTGTTGCCCAGTTTTCATCTTCGATCTCATAGTTGTTTGCATCAGGCATCTCGGATACGAAACGTCGTAACAAAATCACTGCTGGCCATAATCTCTATAGAAAATCAGTAGAGATAACCTTAACACACGTCAACTGTTTCTATTGATAACATTATGGTGGGCCCCTGCTTAATCGTGTACTTATATGTGGCTATGTATTGTGTCAATGCTTGTAGGCGTAGGAGTGGCTGTGTGGTAAGTAGTTTGCTTACCAACCACATGGTTCCGGGTTCAGTCCCACTGCGTGGCACTTTGGGCAAGTGTCTTCTACTATAGCCTCGGGCCGACCAAAGCCTTGTGAGTGGATTTGGTAGACGGAAACTGAAAGAAGCCCGTCGTATATATATAAATATATATATGTTTGTGTGTGTATATGTTTGTGTCTGTGTTTGTCACCCCAACATCGCTTGGCAACCGATGCTTGTGTGTTTACGTCCCGGTAACTTAGCGGTTCGGCAAAAGAGACCGATAGAATAAGTACTAGGCTTACAAAGAATAAGTCCTGGGGTCGATTTGCTCGACTAAAGGCGGTGGTCCAGCATGGCCGCAGTCAAATAATTGAAACAAGTAAAAGAGTGAAAGAGTAAAGAGAGAGTATATATGCCATTTATCAGAAACAGTTCGGCAACAGCCTGATAAGTGCCTCAACGTTTAGATTGTTGTCCACACTTATGAATATTACATTGTTGAGTGTTGATGTGTGGTAGACAGGCGGACGAATATTTCAGCGAACGGAAACCGATGCTATTTTTCGATTTTCTATTTGAACTATTTTACTCAAATTACATCACAGTTAGTCTCGTTATGTGAGGCATGAGTATCACAACGGAGATTATTATCCTATTATCCGAAATCAATATTACTAATGATTCTTGGATCGAGAAATACTACTGGTTTATTATTACTAAATTACTAGATTATACACGTACTGGTGTAGATAATATAGTCAACTGCTTGGTTTTCGAACCTGAACAGCGGGTGATCAGACTTCACAAAATGCTGGTTTGCTGCCGCGAGAATAATCGGAACTGGATAAGAGCTATGTTTTTTATGCAGGTTTGATTTTACGAAGTCACTTGCTAGCTCAAGCGATACCTCTGAGAGAAGGCTGAATGTAGATCAATTCTTGAAAGTAGGGGTTCAATTAAAAGTACCCATCTGTGGGACGCCATCCTCTGTTGATAATTCTCAGGAAAGAGAACAGTCCAGAATATATTGAATCATGCTATTTTATCGACCTGAGAAGAATGAGAAGCCGAACTGACCGCAGTGGAATTTGAATCGTGCGTGTAAATGACAGTATCATTATTACAAAGCGTTTTGTTAGTGACTCAAAAACACGAACCCCTTTTATATCATCAGTATAACTGCTTTATTGAATGCAGAAGAAGGAAAGGGGCATAATGAGAATCGACAGTAATATAGTAAACTCCTTCATATGCAGCAACAATGGGACCTCGGAATTGCCGGATAACTAAATTTTCTGGATATCTGACCATCACTTTTTGAATTACCATAACAGTTTCTAAAAAATTCGTTAAAAAGACTCATCAAAACTACATATACATCAATATTATCATTAACATTAATCCGGAGAGCTGGGAGAATCGTTAGCACCCCTGGCAAAGTTCTTAGTGGCTATTCGTCTGTCATTCTAAGTTCGAATTCCGCCGAGGCCGACATTACCTTTCATCTTCGGGACGATAAAATAAGCAACAGCTTTTTCGAAATTGCCTTGTGCAAAATTTGAAATCAATACTATCATTAACATTCTGAATATTGAAGAAATGAGAGAAATGGAAAGAAAAATATAATATAATTAACGAACAAGCTTTATTAACCAAATAAAATATAGGCATTGTAAATGCAACAAAATAAAATACTGTACTATATTTTGAGAAACAACCAACTATTTTAGATACAGTAGATAAAATTTCTTTTTTTTAGTAACAATCAGTACAAATTCTCATTAACAACACATTTTCTTTTCTTTTTCCTGAGTTCCAGTTTCTTGAGAGTTCCAGTTAATTGAGTACTGAAGAAGAAGGCGTTTTCCATATTTGGGTATTTCATATTTGACTCAATGTATTTGTTTCAAAGTTTGGCACAAGGCCAAAAATTTCGGGGTTAGGGATTAAGTCGATTGCATCGACCCCACTGCTCGACTGGTACTTATTTTATCGACCTCGAAAGGTTGAATAACAAAGTTGATCTCAGAGGAATTTGAACTCAGAACGTAAAGGCGGACGAAATGCTGCTAAGCATTTTGCCCGATGTGCTAGCAATTCTGCCAGCTCACCACCGTTTTTGACTCAATATATTGCCTGAGATAAGTTGAAAGAATAATTAACTTCTCTCTCTCTCCTCTTTCTTCTTTCTCTCTTCTTTCATCTCTCTCTCTCTCTCTCTTTCTCTCTCTCTCTTCCTCTCTCAGGCTAACGGTCAGTCTTGAAACATTAGATGTCACTCCGATATACAACATACTAACTTATCCATAATTTTGAACTGTACTCTTTAAGTTAATATAGTGGAGATATGTTTGCCATATTTACTGGATAATGGAATATGAAGATGACACGTCACTGAAAAGGTTACTAATTCGTAAAAACAGAATCTTTTTCCTGCTACTGGAGATGTTCGTTTGAACTCGTTTCTCGTTCTTAACAGAAACATGATTCCTCGTATATGAGGCCTTATTTACAAAAATAGTTTAATAAAAAAGAATGAAAAAATGAGAGAAAAACGTAATGAAAAAAATCCGCTTCTAGCTAACGCTGCTGTTTACAACACTATTTTCATCACATGATCGCTTGATCACATGATTAACACTGAGTACAATTTAGATGGATTATCTTTTCAACAATATGCTTCTAGCTAAAACTGAACTCGTGCCATAACTTTTCCATGAAATGTGATTCCCGAAATTACGCCCCAACATTTTTGCTAATAAATTCCTTGCAATTACCAAGACAGACTTTTTTCGCTTTTTATGGAATTAAGTGGTTGTGAAAGGATTCTACTCCTCCTTCTCCTCTCTCTCACCCCTATTTTCTCTGTCACTCACATTCCTCACTTAACTTTACCTGTTTCGTTGTTATCTTTCCTTTCAGAACTGTAAGCAAATCACGTAGATTTGTTACTACATGTTTAGCTTTCAGCAGTGACCACATGTATCTTCGAGCGAATGAAAAAAAGCTCTAAGCTCTATCTACTACAAAGAGATGCCTATCAAATCTATCTGGAGCAACCGCTACCTCAGAATTTGATATAAAGCAAACTTAAATTGTAGCCTCACTGCAAAATGTTAACAGAAGTAAAATAAAAATTAAGATAAAAAAAGTTATTGCAGCTGAAGCAGTATTTGTTCAAAATAGCATCATGTACATCTTACTTAACGTGGATATAATATAGAATATCACAAAACTGCTGTATTTGTTTTCAGAAAGCTCGTGTAGACGTATAGCGCTTAAAAGCGCAGAGGTATATCCGCAGAGGACGAAAAGCATCCAGCAGCGTTGATGGAATTGGTAAATGAGCATTTCTGTGTTTTTGCGCGTCATCAGTAGCAAGTATCGACTATCAATCATATGCTTAGACAAATTTTGTCACTACTGATATAAGAAAACGGTGACTAACTGATGTTGTAAATAGACGGTGAGCTGCGTAAGAATTCGTTATTAGCGACGGAAACAGAATACTCCGTTAACATTAAAAAATTTGGGGTTCTTCTGCGAAGTTTTATCTCTGGGATTCACTGGAGAACAAGTACTTACATCTTATGATTATGAAAAGATTGGCAATCTATAGTTACTTATATTGCACAGAAATAAGAATTAGAATGGTCGTTCATCCGGTAGTCAGGTTTTAATTAAACAATTACAGATACATTAGGTAGAGTTTAACGGATGATCTAAAAAATGTAGATAAGATATGCCTTTATTATGTTAATACAATAAAGTATCACTCACGGATTAAAGTCGTTAGCATCGACTAATCGCCTCCTCAAAATTGCCGGTCTTGTGCCTAAATTGAAAATAATTATTTACGCTATATTTTTTGCTTTTTGTTGCTATATATGTATATGCATATTCTTTTATTCGTTTCACTCATTTGATTGCGGCGATACTGGGCGTACCATATATATGCAGTTTTACATATACATGTTCGTACACATGCATATACACATACATACAAATGCCAGCAACTTCTCAACACCCCTCATATATATATATATATATCCTGTAAATAATAATAATGCTATTTATATAAACTTAAATCTTATAGCGATCTCCGTGCAATGACTAAGAAAATAAGCCCTCGACGGAAAAAAGGCTTTCCTATCGGCTTATATGCCCGTTTATTAGACTATTTTCCTTAGTCATTGCACAGTGGTCGCTATAAACTTTACCCTCATATAAATGCCATTATTATTATTTGCAGGATTGTAAAACACGGCACCGTATAACAAAACCATTCGCACCGAATAAAATATATATATATATATTATATTTATATATATATATATATAGGTTAATCCAAACGGGAAAACAGAAAAAACAACACGTGGAACAATTACAGTATTATTATTATTAGGCGCTCATAAAAAGGAAATGAAGAAAATGCTGACAAAATAATTTAAGTAAGGGAGAGTGTATTTAATTAGGTAAAAGTTCTTTACCGGTTGCGCATTTGTTATGCTTATCAAAATATATTTTTTTAAGATATATATATATATATATATATATATATATATATATACAATATATATATATGTATATATAATATATTATATATATGTTTATATAATACTTACTTACATGCATACATACATACATACATATATATATATATATATATATATATATATATATATATATATATATATATATTATATTTATATATATATATATGTATATATATGCATGTATGTATATATAGTATTAATAAAATAGGAGATGGAATGTATATTAGACATGAAGTACAACACACAATTCAACCTAAACTGTACCAGTGTTTTACTTATCATCCATTTCTACATTTTGAATAATTTTCCCATTATATATATATGAAAGTTAGAGGTGGAAATATCACAGGAGTAAATCTAAGACATTTCAATTTAGAAAGACTTAAGTAAAATGATTTAAAAATTATATAAAGAAAATATAGAATATTGCCGGTTAGATGACGAATCAAACACAAGGTGATGAGATTCATCATGGAAACCGGTAATATTCTATATTTTCTTTATACAATTTTATAGTTACAAATAGAAGTAAACAAACAAAGATATGATTGTGTAATTAAAAAGTTTACTTCCCACCTCCGTGGTTTTGAGTTCAGTTCTACTGCGCGACACCATTCGTAAGTATCTTCTAATATATTCCCGGATCTACCAATATCATGTGAGTGAATTTGTTAGACAGAAACTGTGTGGAAGCAAGTCGTATCTCAATATCTATCTATCTATCTATCTATCTTCTATCTATCTATCTATCTATCTATCTATCTATCTATCTATCTATCTATCTATCTATCTATCCATCCATCTATCTATCTATCTATCTATCTATCTATCTATCTATCTATCTATCTATCTATCTATCTATCTATCTCCTGAGAGGGAGAGAGAGTGAGATAGAGAGAGAAACGTACTTATGATAGTGCTTTATTCTGTATCTTTTAATTCTCCCAGTCGCTGGATTGTGGCAGTGCTGGAGCACCGCTTTGAAAGGTTATAGTCGAAAAAATCGACATCTGTTCTTGTTTGTAAGCCTGGTACTTCTTCTATGGGGCTTCTTTTGTCGAACAACTAGGTTACGGGGCGAAAACAAAACAACAACGGTTTTCAGGCGTTCGGTGGAAAAAAACACGAACCCAAACACACACATGTATGTGTGTGTGTATCTCTGTGTGGGTCTATGTGCGTGTGTGTTTGTATGTTCGACGTCCACTTTGCCTTTTATACTTTCGGGGTCGATGAACTAAGTACTAATTGTGTTCTGGGGTCAATCTAATTGACTGGCCTCCTCCACCAAGATTTCGGACCTTGTGCCTCGAGTAGAAAAGATTATTATTATCTTCTACAGAACATTATGAAACTCATGCAGCCTTCATGTGAATAATTTTGTCATTAACTGTTTCATTAATGTCTAATTTTACATCAATTTACATATTTAATCACCGTGATCACCGTGATCGATCAGGCTATCAGATGTTGCTACACATCGCTGGTCACAATGAACTTCGCATTGTTTTACCCTTCAAATGACGCCACCCCGCTGGCTAAGCGAGCAGGCCAACATAAGAAAGAGTGAAAGTTGTGGCGAAAGAGTACAGCAGGGATGCCCCCCCTCCCCCGCTGGAGCATCGTGGAACTTTTAGGTATTTTCGCTCAATAAACACTCACAACGCCCGATCCTACAACCGCGAGTTCGCTGCCCTAACCACTGGGCCATTGCACTTCCACACATTTAATAATTGATTCAAATTTTGGCAAGAGGTCGGCAATTCTAGGAAAAGGGGTAAGTCGATATTATCGATGGCAGTGCTCGACTGTTACTTATTTTATCGACTCCCGAAATGATGGAAGGCAAAGTCGATTTCAGCGACACTTGAATTCAGAACAAAGATTCTAAAGAAATGCCATTAAGCAGTTTGTCCGGAGCAGTAACAATTTTGCCAGCTCGTCTCCGTATATTTACTTTTAACAATAGTCATCACCATTTTCCCTCTATTTTCTCTCTATTGTCAGCTATTCTTTTCTTTTATTCTCTTTTAGTCGAGCAAATCGACCCCAGGACTCATTCTTTGTAAGCATAGTACTTATTCTATCGGTCTCTTTTGCCGAACCGCTAAGTTACGGGGACGCAAACGCACCAGCATCGGGTGTGAAGTGATGTTGGGTGGGGGTGGGGTACATACACAGACACACAAACATATATACACACATACATACATATACATACATACACACACACACACATACACACACACACACACACACACATATATATATATATATATATATATATAAAAACTTCGACCAAAGATTGGTCTAACTTAATAACACCACCTTATAGGATTATCTAAATCCTGTCTAAGTCAAGTTTTGTTTATGGCCCATTCGAGTAGTGAGTTTCTAAATATATATATGAGACATACTTCTTTCAGTTTCCGTCTACCAAATCCACTCACAAGGCTTTGTTCGGCCTGAGGCTATAGTAAAAGATATTTGTCCAAGGTGCCACGCAGTGGGACTGAACCAGGAACCATGTGGCTAGTAAGCAAGCTACTTACCACACAGCCACTCCTACGCCTAATTCTATTTATAACTTTTACTTCTTTCCATTGCTAAATGCAAATCAGCGTTATATTTTTTCTTTGGTAGTAAATAACACTGGCTTAAAAAGTATATCTGCATCATACGAGGGGAGTACATATTACATATACCCACATAAATGTTGCTAGTTATTTTTTTAATATTCTGGTGTTTGAAGTTCTTAGTATTTTCTTAGGTCAAGTTGTTATACGTTTCCAGGTTTGTTCTCGAATATATCGTATTATGTATTTCCTTGTTTTTCTTTAGTCTGTATACGTAATTCTTATTACATAATGTATATTATTTGCAGTCAATACACCTCCCAGATATATAGAACATGTTCTGCATCTCAACATTCTTTCGAGAAAGCCATTTATTTGGAAGAAAATGGCTTGTTTTGCTTTGAGAAATATTGACGCTTTTTGAAGTAACAAACCTTTGTCTTTTTGATGAAATATGTTGTTTTAACTGTATTATATATATATTATTTATCACATATCTGTATTATTTAACGCCATCTTTTCTTATATGTTCTCATATATATATATATATATATATTATATCATATATTATATTATATTATATATATATATATATTATATTATATTATATATTATATATATATTATATTATATTATATATATATTATATTATATTATATTATATTATATTATATATATATATATATATATATATAATATATATATATATATATATATATATATATATATGTACGTATGTATGTATGTGTGTATGTATTATGTATGTATTCACTTTTAATTTCGTAAATGACTGAGACGCCTTTTTTACTTTTTCACAATGCAAGCTAACTCATTTATTTCTTTGTGATGGCATTCAATCTATAAACAATGTCTTCCTTGACACCCAACGATAGGGGTGTGAACTAACTCGTTAACCACGATTCCAATATTAACATACATTCCGAAGCTGTCTGACAATCCAGCTGCAATTTGTTATTTGCTGTCGTAATCTTACAATGGCGACCCTTTTTTTTTTCTTTTGCTTTTTATCTGTGAGATGACTTCTAGTGATCCAAAAACAGAAGGTATTATTATTTATTTTATCTTTTCTATTTCACCTCCAATATTATTTAATCTCGTGTTTGTTTTCTATATTTATCTGTAATCACAATATCTGTGAATTATATTATACTTATTATATTCACTGTATTTTTTCGTAGTCTATAAGAATGTATTGTATGCTTTATCAATGACAAACAAACAAAAAGCTTTACATGCGCCTTCATTATTTATGCCCGTAATGCATCCTGAACTGTGTGCATCCTTACAGTTCTTAACCATCGCATTTCTAATGTTGCCATCAATACTTATATCATTTGTGCTCCGTTTCATAAAAAAGATATTTTCATTGTGTATTCATACTTTGTTCATTTGTTTTCATACGCTTTGCTCTCAATCCCTGTCTATCTATCTATCTATCTATCTATCTATCTATCTATCTATCTATCTATCTATCTATCTATCTATCTATCTATCTATCTATCTATCTATCTATCTATCTATCTATCTATCTGTCTGTCTATCTATCTATCTATCTGTCTGTCTGTCTGTCTATGTATTACGTATATATGTATGTATCTATCTATATGACTATTTATGTGTGTGCGTGTGTGTGCGCGCGTGTGTATATACACACACACACACATATATATATATATATATATGTGGGTGGGTGTGTATACACACACGCACACACACACACACACACACACATACACGCACACACACACACACACACACATATATATAATAGATAAAACACACAGAGTAATTTACTTGGAATGTCTATAACTTATCACTATACAATTTCATATCATTGTCTTTAACGTATGAGTGGATAATTTGCTCTGAACGTTTTTATATGTTAACTAGCAGTATCGCCCGGCGTTGCTCGGGTTGTAAGGGAAATAACTATATAAGCATTTTTAGAGAGTTATAGCCAAAAAATAGCAAAAAAATGCATTAAAAATTGAAAAAAAATTAAGGTAAATTTTTTTTAAATCGTTGACACATCGTAGATATTTCTAGAGAGTTACTTCCCTTATATAAAAGCGAAAGAAATGCATTAAAATGGAAAAATATGATGGTAAATTTTTTTTAAATCGTAGACTCATCGTAGACGCACGCTAATACCCAGAAGGGCTCGATATGAATCACGACTATAAGATACCCGCTTTTGGTTAAACTGCACCGCAAAATGTGGGAGTAGTTAGGAAATATATTCAGAGTAAAATAAAAACCAATTTACCTTTTCTGTCCGTCCGTGCGTCTTTGCAAATATGTTGGAATGATAAGTGAGTTGAGTTTTGGCGCCTTTTTTACTAATAACAAACACACACGTGTTTGTATGTAGTTGTATGTGTATGTAGTTGTATGTAGTTGTATATGTATGTATATGCGTGTGTGTGAGGAATGACACACACACACTCACGCACGCACACATGTACATCAATGCTTTCGGAGTGATATGTTAAAATATTGAGTTTTCTCGAATTTTGTCGTAATTGGTGGTAAAATTGAAAGAAATTTTTTATGGCATCACCCACTGAAGTACTCTGAAAAATCTTAGGTAAATTCTAATTGAAGAAATTGTGTGAGGAGTAAATGGTTATGTATTTATTTGTTTCTGTTTGCTGTGTTTTTTTATTTTTGAGTAGTGGTTTAAATACTTTCAGTTTAGTCTTCCTCAAATCACTCTGTCGCTATTTACTTTCATTTTATTCGCCGTGGAGCCATTCATGAAACATACGAAGAAAGTCGGCGTCATCAACACCAAAAATTGTCTAATGAAAGAAAAATTTAAAGATGAAATGAACACACAAAAAAGAAAAAGCATGGAAAAAAGAATATACGGTCAGTTTGTAAGAAATGTGAACGCCATGACAGATATAGAAGACACGTGGTTATGGGTGAGGACAAGTGACCTGAAGATAGAGGCAGAAGCACTCTTATGCGCAGCTCAAGAGTAAGCGTTAAGGACCAACTATGTCAAGTGCAGAATAAACAACACTACCGACAGCGACAAATGCATAATGTGTGGTGAGAGGGGAAAACGGTATGGCACATTTTTAGCGAATGCTCGAAATTGGCATAACGTGAATACAAACACGCCATGACATGTGACAAGAATGATCCATTGGAAGCTCTGTGGAAATCACGGCCTACAAAGAGCAAAGACATGGTATAAGAAAACCACAGAAGGACTCACCAGGAATGAGACGTGCAAAAATATGTGGGATGCAATGATACATCTGACCAGACATTGGAAACCAGACGTTTTTGTAGTGAATAAAAAGGATAGAACATGCATGATAATCGACATAGCATGCCCCGATGACAATAAGATCAATGTGAAAGAAGAAAAAATACAACCATGACGATTTGAAGTGGGAAATACGAACGTTGTGGTCAATGAGGAGAGTAGACTTTCTACCAATAGTAATTGGTGCACTTGGAAGTATCAGCACTCAACTACAAGCTGGAAAATTTTGGTGCAAGTGTGAAGGTAGAACACCTACAAACATCTGCATTGCTTTGAACAGCAAGAATTTTTCACTTTCCATCATACTCAGCAAAATAATATGTGAGTTTTTATATAATAATAACATAGGTACAAATTTATAATAGTAATGATTTCATATTTTGGCACAAGGCCATCAATGTAGGAGGTCGGAGTAAGTCAGTTACACCGATCCTAATGTTCAACTGGTAATTATTTTATCGATTTCCGGCAGGTTGAAAGGCAAAGTCGACCTCGGCGGGATTTGAACTCAGAGCATAAAGCCGGGCGAAATACCGCTAAACATTCAAGAGCTAACTCCTCAATTGATGGCTCATGCACCAAATCCGGGTACCAGAGTTCAGCTTGTGGGTTAAACCATGTGAGGAGATGGTGTCAACACTACACCAGTAAGAGAATGACCCTGGGTAAGGCTTTCCAAGGAATCACCGTCTAGATCGGAGGAAACTGCTTAAGACGATGATCTAGTGTTCGGGGTCTAGTCGTGTGTCAAGGAGAGGCATGATAACAAGCAGGCTAGAATTCACACCGGATCGGTCGTCGTCCGGATTAACTTGAAACAGTGGACAGACCTCGATTTCGCCGACTCACAGAGGGTAATAAATGACCGAGAGAAGTGGAGATATCTGGTTGTAACGTCATCAACAAATGTTTCAACGGCCACAGGGTTAAAGGATAGGAAGGAAAGAAGGAAGGAAGGAAAGAAAGAAGGGAGGATAGAAGGAAGAAAAAATTGATTGGGTTGAGTTTGTGATGTTTTAAATAAAAATTTAAGAAGGATGTTTTATACTTGCTTGTACGTACCTTTATTCGAGTACATAGTCCCATTTTGTGTATGCATACATATATACATACATACATACATACATACATACATACATACATACATACATACATACATACATATGTACATAATAGCCTGCTTGTCGGAAGCGAACTATTCAGGAAGTACTCTTTCCCTGATGATCTCTCATACAACCCCAAATCAGCCGGACTAGCATACCTCAAAGAAGACCCGGAAGTGAAATCCTTAGCATACCAAAAATGAACCAGTAACGTTGGCATGAAGCGAAGTCTCTCTTGGACATGTGACCCCTATATCACAGCACACTTCGAAGGCTACGTATTTACAATCGAAGACCTGGAGACTGATAATAAATATCTAATAAACAAGCGACAATGAAGCGCTTGGAGCTCCAAGATGCAATCGAAAATGTGGATTACATCATATTTTTGCGGGTATGTCAGTGTCCCCACATACTACGAGCGAGTATAGCATGCCAAGATGAACTCAGTAGATGTAATAGGACATCTTTTGACTCCAAACCCCTGGGGTGACACAGACTACACTGATTGTTGTAATACAACTAGATGCACAGTGCCCGTAAGGGACAGCTGCAGGAGGGGTCGAAGCGATCGTAGCGTTGTATAAAGGTTCGTACCAAATCCATTTTCCGTTTCTCTCAATAATCATAAACTAAACGAACACTGCGGAATTCCTGACGTAGATACAGTTAATATTATACCGTAACTGTGGATGACATCACGTAGTCCAAACGGTGAATGTGCTTTAATCGACATACTAATAGATATCTACTCAAAATCCAAATAGTTATTTATATATGTAAATAGATACATACATACACACACACATGTATATATATGAGTATGGGTGCGTGTGTGTATACCTTTGTCCAGCCAATCGCCATGATTGAACGCCTCTGTTTATTTCCGCGTGTTCCTTTCTGTTGAAGAGCGTAGGCTCGAAACGTAAAATACTTTCTCACCTTCCCGAGTGTCAAACTAATTACACCTGCTTGTTGTTTATAAACCTTTCTTTGTCTTTTGCTTTTCTGTTAATTTCAACTATATATATATATATATATATATATATATATATATATATATATATATATATATATATATCTATATATATATATATATATATATATATATATATATATATATATATATATATGTGTGTGTGTCTTTGTGTATGTATTTTTTCTTCCACCACCGCTCGTCAGTCAACCGGTGTTGGTTTGTGTATATCATCATATCTTAGCAGTTCGGCAATCGGAACCGATAGAATAAGTTCCAGGTTTTAAACAAATATAAGTGCTAGGATTGAGTTGTTCGACTAAAACCATTCAAGGGAGTGTGCCCCAGCATGGCTACAGTCCAATGACTGGAGCACGTGAACGATAAAGGTTGAAAAATAAAAGATATTGACAGCAACCACACACCAACAATAACAAAAAAAAAAAAAACAACAAAGGAAGAATGGAAAGGAAGAAAATTGTAAAAAAAAACAAGAAACAAAGAAAAGAATGAAAAGGAACGAAAATCTTTTATTGAAGAATCTTTGTATGTTATTTGGTTTTGTTATTTTCTTTCAACGTTTTTGAATTTTTTCGCATCTTGAAAAATGAAACCGAAGAATAAAACTGGGTGCCCGGCGGCACGGGTTAGAGAGACGTGAGTGATTAAATTTTCTTCGCTATATTTCCTACTTTTAAACTCTATCATTATAAAAAAGAAATAGACAATAACAATAAAACAAATTCAACAGCAAAAACATAAAAGATCAAGAAAAAGAAAAAGGGGGAAGAAAAAGAAACGTACTATCGATGTTGTGTCGGTAAACCAAGACAATGATATTGACTGATAGAGTACTAAAAGAAGGGGATAATGATGGGAAGGGAAACATGAAAAAGTCAAAATTACTCCCGAAATACGACTTTATTAACCAACCAACGAACCAGCCAGCCAGCCAATTAGCCAGCCAACAAACCAACCAGCTGAGCAATCATCTAACCGATCAAACTTTTTGTCACTGTTATATGTATGTATGTATGTATGTATGTATGTATGTATGTATGTATGTATGTATACACACACACACACACATATATATATATATATATATAGTCAATTTAGGGTAGCAAAAAATTCAATAGAAATTTATCGCTACCAGCGGCCTAGTGGAAAAGAGAAAATAGTCAAAGACTAAATATATAAATATAACAATTTAGGAGTGACCTTAACAGGCCATTCGTCCACCAGAAAGAGCAGCCATAACTCACACCGCCAAGTAGTAGTAATTCAGAAATTAGGTGAAAATTTAAAACATTTACCCTAATTCATCTTTTAGACGATGCATCGTTTCTGTGTTATTAATGATTAAATTAGCTTAATTAAATTAAATTAAGCTAATCTACCATAGGTCACACTTCATCAGTAAAAAACCTGGGAGAGACAAATATACACGAGGCGTCTGTATCGATGCCTCCGGAATATCTGTCTTAAAATTTTCAAGACCGACGTATTCGCGCCAAACTTATCAGCAGTAAATATAAACTGCCGATTCAATCTCAGAATTATTCAGAAAATTATCAATTAGTCAATTTAGGGTAGCAAAAAATTCAATAGAAATTTATCGCTACCAGCGGCCTAGTGGAAAAGAGAAAATAGTCAAAGACTAAATATATAAATATAACAATTTAGGAGTGACCTTAACAGGCCATTAATAACACAGAAACGATGCATCGTCTAAAAGATGAATTAGGGTAAATGTTTTTAAATTTTCACCTAATTTCTGAATTACTACTACTTGGCGGTGTGAGTTATGGCTGCTCTTTCTGGTGGACGCCTCCAGCGGTCTAGTGAGAGAGATAAAATAGGCAGAGACTATATATATAAATTCAACAACAATTGAGGAACGGCCCCAATAGGCCATTCGACCCACTAGAAAGAGCAGCCAGGACTCAAACCGCTAAGTAGTAGTAATTCAGAAATTAAAGGAAAATTAAAAAAGCATTTACCCTATTCATCTTTAGACAATGCATTGTTTCGATGTTTTTAATGGCAAACCAGCCTAATTAAATTAAATTAAACTTAATCAAGTCAATCTACCAAAGGCTACATCTCATCGGTAAAGAAACCAGGAGGGACAGACATACACGAGGCAGTAGTATCTATGCCCCGGGAACGTCTGCCCTAAAATTTTCAAAAACTACCGTAATCGCGCCAAACTTATCAGCAGCAAATATAAACTGCTGATTCAATTTCAGAATTAGTCAGAAAATCATCAATTAATCAATATAGGGTAGCAAAAAATTCAATAGAATTTTTTTTCGTCACCAGCGGTCAAGTGAGAGAGAGAAAATAGTCAGAGACTATATATATAAATTCAACAACAATTGAGGAACGGCCCCAATAGACCATTCGACCCACTAAAAAGAGCAACCTGGACTCCTAATTATGTGAAAAGAAATAAAAGAAAAACTATTGTTAATCCTGAATCCCAGGTGTGAATGTCTCACACATTTTCATATATAGGAACCATGAAAATTTAGACTGACGCTCTTAGGTAAGCTATTTATGGTAAACTACCTTACATTAACTTCCAAATATCACGAGTTTTTGTGTTTCGACATTACTGATTGCTGTCCTCCCATGTAAACAAACAACAGCACACAGCGGATAGGGACACAGATTTGCTTATTATATACTGAACAAATATACATATATATATATACATGCCATGGCTTTCTGTAAGCTAAAGGTAACATCCTGAATGTCAACTAAGCGTATAGTAGAGGTTATCGTAATATTGTGACAGAGTGCCTGAAATAAACTTACCAGTTCCTCCTAAATATTATATAATTGTTGCCCATTAGTGTTGTACAAAAATGCCAAGTCACCATTTCTATACAGTCCATCTTCTATGTTTGTAATTTTATTTTTGAATTTGTGCAGAGTAGATCACCCAACCGAATTGCGTTCCTCAACCCCGACAAAGCTTCTCATACTGACATTGAATCAATATTCTATATCAGTGGTATCCATCCATATTTTTGCCTTTGATTCATATTTTACTCTACTAGACCATCGTAGTCATTGGATACATAAAACAATTCTATTAAGTTTTATGCTTAAATATTAGAAGTTGTATTTAAAAATCGTTACATTATTTTGTGTATTGTACAATTTATAGCACATAAAACTTTAACAACAAAACTTTATATGGATCCCCAAAGATCCTATGGGTTCTGTTTGAGAAGCACTGTCTGTATATTCTTCACTCAAGCAAAATCAGGGTTAAAAGGGAAAAGATTTCTGGCACCAATTGCATTGTCTTGTTGAGTACAGTTATAGAAATTAACTGGTAGCCATAAATGGAAAATTGAAGAAACCTGTCTTTGTTTTTATTCATATTGCTATGAAACCAAGTAACTGTAATATTGCTTTTTTTCAATTACAAC
>NC_043007.1:66346502-66394002 GCF_006345805.1 Octopus sinensis | reverse complement strand
GAGAAGGAGAATATAATAATAATAATAATATAATAATAATAATAATAATAATAATAATAATAATAATAATAATAATAATATGATGATGATGATGATGATGATGATGATGATGATGATGATGATGATGATGATGATGATGATGATGATGTTGACACTCAAAGATGATTATCAATGTTCATGAGTAAGGTGATTTTGATTCTCTTCGTCTGTAAGCAGTGTTTTCCAAGCTTCTTCATCTGCTGCTCCTCAGACACGATCCGTACCTGTTTCGTAGTTTTTTTTTGTTGTTTCTCTGGTGTATAAATACAGTCTATATAGAACAGGCTAATAGGGAAACTTGAAGTGCTGCGGTTGCTATCTTATCTTCTGAAAGTTTGGATTTATAGCAAAAAAAACAAACAAAAACAAACAAAATTGGAAAAATACTCCTATAATTATGGGTTTCAACTTTTGGCACAAGGCCAGCAATTTTGGAGTAGAGTGTAAATCAACTGGTTCTTATTTTATCAAACATTCGGCGGAATTGAACGAAATGCTGCTAGGCATTTAGCCCCTCGTGCTAACGATTCTGCCAGGTGGCCGTCTTAATTACCCTTATAGTTATTAATATCACATACATAATGTATGCATGTGGAGGCACATGGCCTAGTGGTTAGAGCAGCGGACTCGCGGTCGAGGGATCGCGGGTTCGAATCTCAGACCGGGCGATGTGTGTATTTATGAGCAAAGCACCTAAGCTCCTCACGGCTCCGGCAGAAGGTAATGGCGAACTTCTGCTGACTCTTTCTCCACAACTTTCTCTCACTCTTTCCTCCTACATCTTGCAGGGTGGGGAACCTATGCGTCAAGGAAACCGGGAAACCGGCCCTTATGAGCCAGGCATAGCTCGAGAAGGAACAAAAAAAAATGTATCCATGCTGTTTAAAAGACAGGAGCTGCGGTTTTTTACAAGGTACAGGTTGTTTTAAAGATGTATAGTGTTAAATAACACAGTATGCTTCCGACGTAGGCGAAGTAAAATCGTCCAATATATGAAGACGACGGCGGTAAACACGCATTTGGAAATAATCAACAAAAGGTGCTTACTTTGTCACCTCGTGGTTTCGAAATCACACTCCTGCGCGGATCTTCTGGGCAAGTGTTTCACACTATAATCTGGGTCGATTGCATGGGAGCCAATGGTATATATATATATATATATATATATATATATACAGTTACTCACACGCAAATAGACACACACATCCCCACACGCACACACGTACTCACACGTACACACACATATATACGGAGAGAGAGGGAGAGAGAGACAGAGAGATAGAGTGACTCACACAGAGACACACACACCAATACACGTGTGCGCACACACACATGTACACATTCCCACTCTGTCTATGCACACATGCCAATACATACACACACACACACAGCCACACCCATCTATTCACACACCCTCCAGACTGCTTCAGACTGCCTCTCACACACCCTTCAGAGACTGCCTCTGACTTATTGTCCTTTCCATCAAAACATACATGCACTCACACACACACTGTCACATCTACCCGTTCACACACCCGTTACTATAGCTCCTGACTTATGAGAACGACGTGAAAACACATACACACGGATCCGTCCACATGCACACATCACATATACTACTCACACAAACACATACAAACATTTAATACCCCCACACAGTTACCACCACATACACCCACGCTACCACGCCCCCCCCCCACACACACGCAGTTACTGCCACACACACATACGCTACCATGCATACACACGCTACCCCCCCCCCCACCACACACACATACACACAAGCACTTTTTGTCCTACTTCCGGTCACTTCTAAAATGCAACCACACTTGGATTTTTGGCGATTTTTCCTCTGCTTCTTCCTGCTTCCCTTTGGACTTTCCTGTTTTTCTTGTTTCCGAAGGAGAGCTATGGCCGAAACATAAAACAAATATTCTTTTCTTTCCTCGAACATCATATTAATACTTTGCTTGTGCTACGTCCTCATATTTATTTGATTTTTCTTTTTTCGTTTTTTCCCTGCTTTTTAAAAATGTTTTTTGAATTAACTACATATATATGTGTGTCTTTATTACCCACAAGGGGCTAAACATAGAGGGGACAAACAAGGACAGACAAGCGAATTAAGTCGATTACATCGACCCCAGTGCGTAACTGGTACTTAATTTATCGACCCCGTAAGGATGAAAGGCAAAGTCGACCTCGGCGGGATTTGAACTCAGAACGTAGCGGCAGACGAAATACGGCTACGCATTTCGCCCGGCGTGCTAACGTTTCTGCCAGCTCGCCGCCTAACTACATATATATGTGTGTGAGCGGGGGTGGGGTGTATGTGCGTCCGTGTGTGTGTGTGTGTGCGTGGCTCAAGTATTTGACAACCAGTATTGAAGCGTTACGGCAAATGAGAGCAGCAGAATAAGTACCAGATTTTAAAATGGCAGTGGAGTCCATTTTTTCGAGTAAACCCGCGAAGATGGTGTCCCTGCATGGCTGCCGTGCAATCACTGAAGCAAGATAAAATAACAATATTTCACAGTAAATGCAGTTCCATACTGCTTTGGATGTAAAATGAAAGTTTGTTTAATGTGGTTTAAATAACTTGCACTTATCCCTTTTATATGATTACTGGGAAGTTCACCGCCATCAATTCACTGTAGGGAAAGTTCAATGTCATCATTTCACCGTGAAGAAAGTTCACTGTGCGGAAAGTTCAACGCCAGGAAAGTTTCCCGAGAGAATATATGCATAGTATCTCATCATTAATACTCTTTTACTCTTTTACTTGTTTCAGTCGTTTGACTGTGGCCATGCTGGAGCACCGCCTTTAGGTCGAGCAAATCGCCCCCAGGACTTATTCTTTGTAAGCCTAGTAATTATTCTATCGGTCTCTTTCGCCGAACCACTAAGTTACGAGGACATAAACACACCAGCATCGGTTGCCAAAAAATGTTGGGGGGACAAACACGGACACACAAACATATACACACACATACATACATATATACATATACATACATACATATATATATATATATAATATATATATATATATATATATAATATATATATATATATATATATATATATATATGGCAGGCTTCTTTCAGTTTCTGTCAACCAAATCCACTCACAAGGCTTTGGTCGGCCCGAGGCTATGGTAGAATAGTAGAAGACACTTGCCTGAGGTGCCACGCAGTGGAACTGAACCCAGAACTATGTAGTTGGTAAGCAAGCTACTTACCACACAGCCACTCCTACGCCTAATAGTTAAAAATTATTTTATTGAAAAGAAAAAACAAACAGTAAATTGATGACGGTGAACTTTCCCTGCGGTGAATTGATGACGGTGATCTTACCGGACATGCCTTTAGATATATAGCAATGATTTCCTCTTCTCCTTGTTTACACTAGTCTTCAAACATTTCTTCTACCAATCTTTCTCTTTTAATTCTACAATTTTTTCAATATTACAAAATCATTTAAGGTAGCGAGTTGGCAGAACCCTTAGCACGCCGGACGAAATGCGTAGCGGCATTTTTTCAGTCTTTACGTTTCGAATTCAAATTCCGCTGTGGTTGACTTCGCATTTTATCCCTTCGAGGTCGATAAAATAAGTGCCAGTTGATCATTGGAGTCGATGCAATCGACTTGCCCTTCCCCAAAATGGTTAACTTTGTATCAAAATTTGAAACCAATATTATATATGGAAATAGGGCAGCGAGCTGGCAGAATCATTAGCACGCCGAGCAAAATGCTTAGCGTCATTTCATTCGTCTTTACTCTCCGTGTTCAAATTCCGCCGTGGTCGACTCTGACCTTCATGATTTCGGGTTCGGTAAAATAAGTACCAGTTGATCACTAGGGTTGATGCAACGACTTACTCCCTCCCGCGAACTAGCTGACCTTGTGCCAAACTTCGAAATCAATATTTCATAGTCGTTTGGTGCAACGAAGTTATGCTTTTGATACTTGCTTAAGTATGAATATTTTACACTCGCCGCAAAAATTTTTGATTCTGCTTAAAAAGAAAATCCGTCTTCAGATATATACGCATTGAGTACCAGGGATTCAGCAACTATCGACAAAGTTATTTAATCAAAAATTGATTAAAAGCAGGGTTTTTTCCGCTGTTTTATATTTTTCTCTAAATATTTGTTTCCAAATATAAAAGATCTTATTTGTATAGAAAAATATTTTGTATGCATTTAAAGTTTATAAATATGTTTTGTATGCATTTCTAATCACGATTTTTCTAATTATGATGATATGAAACAACAGAAAACAAAACTCATTATTAAAAAATGCATTAACTTGCATTATTTAAAAATACTAATACAGTTATTACAAAATATTTGTGTTCCTTCCTCATGCAATTAATATATAAATACATTTATAAAGCATTCGATTGAGATTCCATATTTTTGTGTTGTTAAAGTACATCTTATATTGTTTTAAAAAAGTCAAAATATCCTGCTTTCAAATTATAAACTTTTGTTGTTCAAACCAAAAATGTGTTTTATCTATTTTTAAGGACATGATAAACATCTATAGGGAGTAGAGTTTAAAACCCACGCTTAAAACGTATAAGTGTCCGCTCTTTCTTGTTTTTGTTTTTATTCTATACTCGAGATGACTATTGCAGTACATTGAATCAGATAATCGGTAATATAAATCTTTCACACAAAAGTTCAGAATAAATCTGTTTAATAAGCTTTGTTTGAAACTATTTTGAATGACATGTGCCAAAATTTGAAATCTATTTTGAATAATCAAAGAAATCCTTGCTATATGTTAAAAACTCTCACCTTTGTTATCCTACTGTTAATTTTTACTAAACACAGCAGCGTTTAAATCAGTAACATTGTCAGAAGACTATAATATGTTTCCTTAACAGTTGAGTTTGATATTGGGTTTAAGCTAGGGATAGTGTTACTCTGTGTGTGATAAGAGACAGAAGGTAAATTGAGATGGTTTAAAACTTTCTCTGACTTTTAAACATAATAGCATATGTTTAGAGAATAAATATAGGTGTAGGAAAGGCTGTGTGGTAAGTAGCTTGCTTACCAACCATATGGTTCTGGGTTCAGTCCTACTGCATGGCACTTTGGGCAAGTGTCTTCTACTATAGCCTCGAGCCGACCAAAGTCTTGTGAGTGGATTTGGTAGACGGAAACTAAAAAAAAAAGCCCGTTGTATATATGTATATATATGTGTGTGTGTATAAGTTTGTGTGTCTGTGTTTGTCCCCCCAACATCGCTTGACAACCGATGCTGGTGTGTTTACGTCCCTGTAACTTAGCGGTTCGGCAAAAGAGGCCGATAGAATAAGTACTAGGCTTACAAAGAATAATTCCTGGGGTTGATTTGCTCGACTAAAGGCGGTGCTCCAGCATGGCCACAGTCAAATGACTGAAACAAGTAAAAGAGTAAAAGAGTATAAACTTAATTCTAAGTTCGGAAAGAAAATACAAATATATGCAGCATATAGAATAATCAATTAAACTGGAGAGTTATTTTTGCTAATGCTTAGGGTTCAGGAAGTACGATCAGTGTTACCTAAAGTATTTGCGATCCTTTGATACTAGTTTATGTCAATGAGGTAGACATCAACATCTAGAATTCAGTATGTAATTATAGGTCGCCAAAAGGCATTTTTGTCTGTCACTTCGCTATTTCTAACATTCTACAACTCTGTCACAAATGCATCGAACACAAAGAAGAGAGGAATTATTTTCCATGGAGAATGTTCTCTGATTTATTTCTGATTCTTCAACTGCACAAATTTTAATTTTCACTTTTTTAATGCAGCCGCTATGAAAAAAAAAAAAACCCACTTCTTGCCTTAAAGTCTATGTGATAATAGTTTCTAAGATTGGCACAAGGCTTGAAATTTTGAGGGGAAGTGGTAAGTCAATACCTTTGATCGCAGTACTTTATTTTATGCACGTTAAGAGGAAGAAAAGTGAATTTGAGCTTAGTAGAATTCGAACTCAGAACGAAAACATCCAGAATATATGTCGCGCGGCATTTTTCCGACGACCTGAAAATTCATCCATTTCGCCGATTTATGCTTTGCAACAATCCTTTCTGCTATAGACCCAAGGCTCCAAATTTTAGGGGAAGGGGATTAGTCTATAACATTGACTCTAGTACTAGACTGGTGCTTAAGTCAAAGCATTAATATCAGAAGTAGAAATTATATACATATATACTGGATTTCGAGATACATATAAGCATGTCAACGCTATACATACACACACAAACATACATACATACATACATACAAATATACACACATACATACATACATACATACATAAATACATACATGTGTGTGTGTGATTATGTCATAAAGAGTTCTCTTCTCAACAACATAGTTCCGAGGTTAGTTCCACTGCGTTGCCACTTTGGTGTCAGCTGCGAACCAACCAGAGCTTTGCGTTTGTATTTGGTACAGGGAAACTGAAGGAAGCCCACCGTGTACACACGAACACACATACACCCATACACACAGACACACACACATAGACGCACAGACACACACATAATCATATATATATATATATTTGGCTGCGAATGTTTGAGCGTGTATGTGTTTGTGTATATATGTGTGCGCGCGCGCATGCATATCTATATGTATATATATACACACACAAAATATATATATATATATATATATACATACATACAAATATGTATATCGATATATGTGTGTGTAAGTATATCACAAGTATGTCATTCGTATATCTATATTTGTATTTGTACATATATACATATTTAGCAATTTCTTGCTGGAAAACCAACACAGATGATTTGTTTATTGGGGTTGTGCTGCACATAAGCTCGCTACTTCTTTCAAATTGACATTGCCTGATCAGGTGCATGATGTGTTACTCATCAAATTTCGAAGTGATCGCGGAGCAACGTGAGATGAGTTGTAATTCTCAAGAACACATTGTACTGTTTTGCCCAGGAATCGAACGCACGATCTTGCGCTCTAGAGTGCAACATCCTAACCACTAGGTCACTATACAGATTTCTAAATGTACTGCGCTTATTCGTTTTCAGTGTTCAAAATATTTATCTCTACATATGGTCCATGAATAAAGAGGGTTGATTCGTGTGACTGTTCACTGTACGCATGTGTGTTTGCGCGTGCGAGCCCAAATATATATATGTATATATACATACGTGCGTACACATACACACACACACACACACACACACACACACACACACATACATACATATATAATATATATACGCCTAGTGCTCGTCCGGTGTTTAAGAACGCACAGATAATATGCATATATATACATTATGTACGTGTATATATATATATATATGCACACACGCACCCACACACGTGTCTTTTTCTGTATTGAAGTGCATAGGGCGAGTCTGTTTACTGAGGCGTGGGGTCGTGTAGGTTCTTCTGTGGAGGGATTACAATGTGGGTCTGAATCATCGCATTTTAGCTTGTTTTCTGGTTATTTATTTATTTATTTTGTCATTTTAATGTGATTCTGACAGAGATGTTCTCTACCTTTCTTATGAGGACAGCTACATTAAACACCATCTGTTGCTGTTCAAGCAAGCATGGAGAGGAAGGAGGAGAAAACGAGGGGGATAGGGAGGTGGAGAGCAGAGCGTTGGAGAGATGGTGAGATGGGGAAAGAAGGGAAGAGGGTGAGGGTGGGAAGGAGGGAGAGAAGAAGGAGATAGGGAAGAAGAGGTTAAAGGAGAGAGGAAAAGCGAGAAGACAGACAGACAAAAAGACTGACAGATTAATAGATAGATAGATAGATAGATAGATAGAGAGAGAGAGAGAGAGAAAGGTGGAGAGAGAGGGAGTGAGAGAAATAGAGAGACAGACAGACGAACAGGAGGGAGTGTATGAATTGATGCTGTTTGTTGCTGTTGTTGCATAGTTGCGGGTCATTCGAGAATCGAGTTGACCTGCCGTCAAAAGGATGATAAAAGTACATAATAGGCAGAGGAAATTTTATAAAAGACAAAAAGAAAAGAGAAAAGATAGCGAAAATAATCAAAATAATATCACATTTTCAAAAAAACAGATGGAGCCGGAGTGGCGCCATCGTAAAATATGACGTTTCATGGACAGTTTTTAAAGCTGGTGAAGCCAGTCCTTCGCGTCTGATTTCAGGCGATATTTTTCAGGGATGGTACGAGCTAACGTTTGCCGACTTAATCAAACGGGTACCGGTTGTCAAACAGTGTTTGGTGGAACTGGACAAACACACTCACACGCATGCACACTCGAACACACTGGTGCACACATACACAGACAGACATATATATATATATATACGACGCGTTTCCACCCAGCTTCCTTTACCAGATTCACTCACAAAGCATTGATCGACTCGGGGCTACAGTGAAAGACACTTACTCAAAGGTGACGCGCAGTGATACTGAACACGAAACCACTTGGCTGCAAAGCAATCTTTTTAACCTCACAATTATGGCAGCCGGTAGAATCGTTAGCACGCTGGACAAAGTGCCTAGCGGTATTTCGTCTGAGTTCAAATTCCGCCGAGGTCGACTTTGCCTTTCATATTTCGGGGTCGATTAAAGAAGTACCAGTTACGCACTGGGGCCGATATAATCGACTTAATCCGTTTGTCTGTCCTTGTTTGCCCCTCTGTGGGCAGTAAAGAAATAGGTATTTCGTCTGTCTTTATGTTCTAATTTTGAATTCCGCCGAGATCGATAAAATAAGTACCAGTTACGCACTGGTGTCGATGTAACCGAATGAACACTCCCTCAAAAGTGCTGACATTATACCAAAATTTGAAACCAATATTAAGATATTAATGAGATGCTAATTGGTGCAGGCGTAGCTGTGTGGTAAGAAGTTTGCTTCCCAAACACTTGGTTCCGGGTTCAGTACCACTCTGAGCATGTGTCTTCTACCGTAGCTTCGAACCGATCAAAGCCTTGCAAGTGGATTAAGTAGATGGAGTCTAAAAGAAGCCCGTCGTGGAGTGGCTGCGTAGTAAGTAGCTTGCTTACCAACCACATAGTTCCGGGTTCAGTCCCACTGCGTGGCAATTTGGGCAGGTGTTTTCTACTATAGCGTCAGGGTGACCAAAGCCTTGTGAGTGGATTTGGTAGAGAGAAACTGAAAGAAGCCCGCCGTATATATGTATATATATACATAAATGTATATGTGTGTATGCATGTGTGTGTTTGTGTATATTTGTGTGTCTGTTTGTCCCCCCCCCCCAATTATGCTGGTGTGTTTACCTCCCCGTAACATAGCGGTTGGGCAAAATAAACCGATAGAATAAGTTATAGGCTTACAAAGAATAAGCCCTGGGGTCGATTTATTCGACTAAAGGCGGTGCCCCAGCATGGCCGCAGTCAGATGACTGAAACAAACAAAAGAATATATATATATATATGGGGATTATCAATATCAATATCAGATATTTAATATATGCTTGATGTTAAATGCCAGGAGCTATGGTATTATCTATATATATATATATAAAACTGAGAATGTGTGTGTGTGTGTCTGTCTGTCTGTGTGTTTCCCTAAAACTAGAGAACTACACAACCAATTTCATTCAAATTTTACACATGCCTTACTTAGGGTCCGGGGAGTGTCATCGGCAAAAAGAATGTTCAACTTCTTACCTAGAGCGAGCTCAAAGCAATATCATATCTTCTCCACTATTTCAGTATTACATGTTAAAAGTGAAACAAAAGCATTTCTCTATTTTATGTCAGATGCTTTCATTTTAGCAATAAAATAATAATAACAATTGAATTATATGTAGTAAGTAATAATTAAAATCAAACTAAAGTATAATATAATCGTAAAATAAAAAAAATAAAAATAGCAATTGGTATAAATTTGCATCAATGACTTGAACTTGAATCAGTGGTTTCACATGAATGGGAATAAATAAAAAATAAAATTTAAGTGCAGAAATGGAATATTCCAGATGGAGGTGTGCGTGGCTTTTACATTAGATTATTTGCTAATTAGCTAGCATTAAGTATCTATATGAAGTTTGGCTGTATGTAATGTCTGTTTTCTCGAAAGATGCTTCTACTGAGTACCTGATATTATGCTGTCAGAGTCAGACGTTATTTTTGTGTGAAAGAGTGAAAAAAAGTTTAAAATTTAAAATGCCCCCTCCCCCGAAGTAGAGGTAGGGTGGATTGTAGCCACATTTCTATACAAGAGGGAGACAAGATACAATTGATCGAAATTACAAGAGACGGGCTTACAATTCCAGTCTGTTATATATTTTGAGTATTATCACTCGCGATATCAAAATATAACTTTGTATTTTGTATTTTATGTGTAGATGTATATATATATAGATGTACATGTAATATGTATACATATATATACACATATATACATGCACTAGCACTATGACCCGGAAACGACGAGTCTTTAATGCTAGTATATATATATTTATGAGCGTGTGTCTTTGTGTGTGTGTTTGTCCCCCCGCCATCGCTTGATCACCGATGCTGGTATGTTTACATCTTCGTAACCTAGCAGTTGGGAAAAAGAAGCTGATAGAATACGTACTAGGCTTATAAAGAATAAGCCGATCTTTTCAACGAAAACACCCTTGAAGGCATGACCGCAGTCAAATGACTGAAACAAGTAAAAAGATAAAAGAACAAAAAAATAATATTGGGTTGTCCGGAAAGTTCGTGCCGATTTATAGTAGCTTACCTTTCGACTTATTTTAAAACATGGTTGAATCCATAAAATAGGATTTGACTACACCTCCATTTAGAGCACAGTTTAAACTATCTTTTCGTGGAAGAAAGTTTATTTTCCTATAATCTGTGTTAATTTTGTAACCCTTTAAGATGGATGATAAGAAAGTTCATTTTCGGCACTTGGTGCTTTAAGAACCAGACAAAAATTGCTGCAGCTCAGCTGAGATGTGTTACCCCACCCTCCCATATTCACCAGATATTGTTCCTTCGGATTTCCACTTATTCAGGTCTCTGCAGAATAGTCTTAATGGTAAAAATTTCAATTCCTTGGATGACCTAAAAAGATACCTTGATGAATTCTTTGCCATGAAATCACCTTATTCTGGGAAGTGGGAATTTTCAAAATAAGGCGGCGAGCTGGCAGAAACGTTAGCACGTCGGGCGAAATGCGTAGCCGTATTTCGTCTGCCTTAACGTTCTGAGTTCAAAATCCACCGAGGTCGAATTTGCTTTTCATCCTTTCGGAGTCGATAAATTAAGTACCAGTTACGCACTGGGGTCGATGTAATCGACTTAATCCGTTTGTCTGTCCTTGTTTGTCCCCTCTGTGTTTAGCCCCTTGTGGGTAGTAAAAAAAATAGGTATTTTCAAGTTAAAGGAAAGATGGAGACGCATTGTGCAACAAAACGGCTCATGTTTGGATGATTAAAAATGTAATGGTAAGTATTTATTGACCTTTTTCTGTCCTTTAAAAATCGGCACGAACTTTCCGGACAACCCAATAGAATATAATATATAGAGAGGAGAAAAGATACAGTAGAAGCAAGAATGAAATAAAGAGACAGAGGAAGAAATTTAAAAAGATAGACAGAGAAGAGAGAAGGACTGGAAGAAAGATAGAAATGAGAGGAGACCAACAAAAAAAAGAGAGAAAGAGAAGAAAACGACGGAAAGTAAGTCAAACAAAAATAGTTTGTTATAAAAAGAGAAATAACGATAAACACTTGATCCGTAAAACCGAAGCACATTGAAAATGATTATTGGTTTGTGGGTTGGCTGAAGACTTAGTTCAGCTGCTTCATTGTCAATTACATATATAACTTCATATTTGTATGTAATTAGACCTAATTAGATGTAATTAGGACAAAAATGTCTTTGTTTCAGTAGAGGAGATCAGTAAATCTGCTCCCACATTTGAACTAATGACTATGTGTGTGTGTGCTTGTGTGCATTTGTGTGTATGTGAGGGGGCGTATGAGCACGCACACACACACATACACTCACACACACACTTTAGTTTTACTGTGTTAGGAATCAACATACGGTGGTGATCGTTGATTTTTAGCCACTTATGTATTTACTCTAATGTACATGCACTTTATGTGTGTGTGTGTGTGTGTGTGTGTATAATATACGTACATACATGCAAACATACACACATACATATATTTATATATATAAACATGCATACATATATACATACATATATATATTCTTTAATTCATTTGTTTGCTTCAGCCATTTGACTGCGGCCATACTGGAGCACCACCTTCAGTCGATACAAATTCTATTTTGCTGAACCGCTAAGATAAGGGGACGTAAACACACCAACATCGGTTGTCAAGTGATGATGGTGGGGAGGGCAAACACAGACACAAAAACACTCGCATACACATACACACACATATAATATAAATAATATATATGCATATAGACATACGTATACGTACATACATGTATACGTATATACAAATGCGTATGTGGGGACAGGACATCACAAAAGGTAAACGACAAAAAACACGAAGTATGAGGACATGGAATATGAACTTTTTTCCGAACAACGAAAGAAACAAATGGAAAACAAGACAAACAACACAAAGAATGATCCTTCATCAGTTGTCGGCTGTTTTTCTAATCCGTAATTCTAATATATATATATATATACTTTGATACTTTGATAGGTTTCGGCCATTATTGGCCCAGGTCATGTCTAACTTAATAGCACCATATATATATATATATGTATGTTGGTTGGCATCCTTTTTGTCTCGGGAGACAATGGAGTTGCGCATAAACTAGTCTAGTCCGGCTTTTACATTTCATGTCCTGATACATTTCCTGCTGTGGCTGTGTAGTCCTATCCTGGACAAACACTCCCTCTGGCAGGTACCGCAAATGTAGCGAAGACTGTTCCTGGCTGGTTGTAATGCCATAGTTTCTTGTTGACGTCTTTTCTTGTCTTTCCATTTCTCCGCTCTCTCTCTGTCACTCCTTTGTATTCCCTCTCTTACGGTACGTCGCCAGTCTCCACGGTTGCTGGCAACTGCCTCCCAACCGCTAATATTGATGTTGCAGACCTTCATGTCTCTTTTGCAAACATCCTTGTAACGTAAGAGCGATCTACCCACAGACCTAGTACCCCTAGCAAGCTCTCCGTAGAGTATGTCCTTGGGGATTCTGCCATCTATATATATATATATACGACGGGCTTCTTTCAGTTTACCAAAATCCATTCACAAGACTTTGGTCGGCCCGAGGCTATAGTAAAAAACAACACTTGCCCAATGTGCCACGCATACGGTTGTTAAGCAAGCTACTTACTACATAGACACTCCTGTACATACATATATGTATATGTATATATATATATATATAGATATATATATATATATATATTATATTATATTAAATTAGAGACAAAACCACTATTATGCAAATCAAAAATGAAAAACTTAAGCCAATACATATGATTAATTTATATTATTTAAATATATAATAAAATTATTAATATCACACTACGATCGTTTCATGCCTGCTAACATCTTCAAATATTATAATCAAGATCTAAAATATTCTCTATAAATAATTGTATATAATGAAAACCTAATAAATTAACATTATAGTCGATTTCGATATAATCATATTTAATAATAGAGTTTATTATAAGTAAAATTATTATATTATATATATTATTTATATCTTAAAAATATTGATTATATTTTAGATATTTAAACCACCTGATGAATGACTGCGACTCAAAAATTTGAAGATGTTAGCAGGCATGAAACGATCGTAGTGTGATATTAATTATATTTTTTTAATAATTTTATTATATATTTAAATAATATAAATTAATCATATGTATTGGCTTAAGTTTTTCATTGTTTGATTTGCATAATAGTGGTTTTGTCTCTAATTTAATATAATATAATATTTTACTATAAAATTGGATTCTATCCTAAATCTGATTTTTCCCTGTAAGTTTGGATTTATTCCCTAATATTCCGTAAATATAAAAACATTTTCTCTAGTAATAATTTTGGAGTAGGTTATTCCACCACTAATAGTGTAGGTAACATTATATATATATATATATATATATATATATATATATATAAACATATATATATATATATATAAGATTAATCAGCCGAAATTGCTAGGATGATCCGGTTCTTGACTGAAGATTGAGGGCTTCGAATGTCCTGTCCGTGTTTTTTGTATCGTCTTCTAAGTGTTTTGCTTTCATGTCCCAGTTTGTATTTTTCTACATATAATAATAATAATAATAATAATAATAATAATAATAATAATAATAATAATAATAATATATATATATATTTATATATAAAATAATTTACTCAATAGTCAAGATAAAACTCTGAGTTTCAGATGCCGAAGTGGAAATCCACAACACCATCTCTTCGGTTATCTGGCCATCTGAAAAAACGCTATGAAAAAATACCGTTATATAAAGGGAAATTACTGTGTTGTAATTCTGCTACTTATATAAAATAAGATTAAAATTTCATAGTAAAACACGGCTAGTCATACGCTCACATGTGCGCTCACGGACCCACGTGCGTACTTATACGTCACTATGAAAACGTACACATCTTCACGCGCATTTTTCGCCAAATATATACGCATATATATACAAACTCATACACACACACATGCGTACCGTAAAAGTTCATACATACGTCTATATACGCACAAGCACAATATATATATATATATATATTATATATTATTATCATTATAATTATTATTATAGTTGTTGTTGTTGTTGTTGTTATTATCATTATTATTATTATTATTATTATTCAGTAGTTTTATTTTTATAGCGTGCTTTCACTTCACTACCGAGCGCAGCTCTGTGTGCCTTGGGTATGTGCTGTGATTTGTTGTGATGCTCAGATGGTTATTGTATGGAAAGTGTTCTGCGTAGGATGTGTGCAGTGCCTAGTAGTGCAATTTTCTGTATGTTATATGTGTTTGTAAGTCCTGGTGTTTTTGTTATGTATTTGTCTGAATATTTTTTTATCATGCCTAATGCACCTACTATGATAGGAATTGTTTCTGTTTTCAGGTTCCACATTCTAGTTAACTCTATTTCCAGGTCTTTGTATTTTGAGAGTTTCTCCATTTCTTTTAGAGACACGTTGTCATCTGCCGGTATTGATACATCAATTAGAAAGCATTTTTTTTCTTCATGGTCTCTGACAACTATATCTGGTCTGTTGGTCTTAATTTCTCTATCTGTGTGTATCGGCATATCCCAGAGTATGGTTGCTTTCTCGTTTTCTGTGACCTTTTCTGGTGTGTGCCTATACCATCTTTTTTCTGTTGTTATTCCATAATGTTGGCATAGCTTCCAATGTATGTAGGTTCCAACTCTGTCATGTCTGTGAATATATTCCTTCTTAGCCAGGACTGGGCAGCTAGAGATAATATGATTTATTGTTTCTTGTCCATCTCCACATATTCTGCAGTTACTTGTAATATTTCTTTTCATTACATGTTTTTGGTAATTTCTGGTGGGGAGGCTTTGGTCTTGTGCTGCAATTAAAAATCCCTCTGTTTCTGCTTTGAGTCCTGAGCTTCTCAACCATGCTGGGATTTTTCTTTGTCTATTTCTTTTGCGTTTAGTTTAGTGCAGTATTTACCATGAAGGGGCTTTTCTTGCCATCGTTTTATCATGGCTCGTTGCTGTTCTATCTTTAGTTTGGATTTCATTTGTTTTATAGCTTTTGTTGTTTCTTCATCATCTTCTTCTTCTTCTTTGTGTCTATTAGGTGGTATGATTTCTTGTTTGTATTTGTCAGCTTCCTTAAATACTGAGAACAGTTTTTTGTTTTGCTCGTGTTTTGCTGCTATCTGGATCAGTTTTCCTTCCTTCTGAAGTAGGTATTGTTGCAGTCCTATGGTGGTTATTTTATAGTAGTTTTTCAACTGTATAAGGCCTCTACCACCTTCTATACGTTGTATATATAGTCTTTCTATGTCAGAGTTTGGGTGATGCATCCTAGATCCTGTCAGTATTTTTCTTGTTTTCCTATCTATTTTGGACAGTTCATTTCGTGTCCAGTTAAGGATATTGTAGCTGTAACTTATAACTGGGACAGCTAAAGTGTTGATACCTATTATCTTGTTTTTAGCATTGAGCTCTGTTTTTAGTATTGATCTAACTCGTCTATAATATTCTTTTTTTATTTTCTCTTTCATTTGTGTGTGTTGTGTCTTATCTAGTTCATGGATTCCTAAGTATTTGTAAGTTTGGCTTTGGTCTAATTCTTTTATTTCATTGGTTTTATCTAGTGTGATGTTGTTACTCTTAACTAGTTTTCCTCTTTTCATGGTTACTTTGGCGCATTTTTCTAATCCAAATTTCATATCTATTTCTTTGGTAAATCCATGAACTGTCTTTAATAGTGTTTCCAGCTGTTTGTCATTTGCAGCGTATAGTTTTAGGTCATCCATATATAAAAAGGTGGCTGATCGTTTTGCCATAACATTTATATGCGCATCCAGTTCTATTTAGCATATCAGATAGAGGTGACAGTGCCAAGCAGAAAAGGAGTGGAGAGAGCGTGTCTCCCTGGAATATTCCTCTTCTAATGGGGATGTCTTTGGTTTTCATGAGTCCCTCTTTTGTTTGGAGGTGTAGGACTGTTTGCCATTTATTCATAGAGTGCTCTATGAATTTTATGATTGTTGGTGCTACTTTGTTAATGGCTAGTGTTTCGAGGATCCATGTGTGGGGGATGCTATCAAACGCCTTTTTGTAGTCAATCCAGGCCATACTGAGGCCTTTCTTCTTTCTGTGGCTGTCTTCAGTTACGGCTTTATTAATCATTAGTTGATCTTTACAGCCATATGAGCCTTTGCGGCATCCTTTCTGCTCTTCTGGAACAGTTTGTTTTCGTCCAGGTGCTTGTTCAGCCTTTGCGATATCACTGCAGTAAATGCCTTCAACATAGTAGGGAGGCAGGTTATTGGTCTGTAGTTTTCTGGTTTTGTTGTTTCATTTGATTTGGGAATTAAGATGGTTTTCCCCTTCGTGAGCCATTCAGGCATTGTCTCTGGCTCTGCTAGTATGCTGTTAAAGTTTTCAGCCAGCTTTTTGTGCATTCCTGTTAGATATTTCAACCAGAGGTTGGGGATCTTGTCATGCCCAGGTGCCTTCCAGTTGCTTAGTTTTTGCAGTGCCTGGGTGACCTCTTCAGTTGTTATGGGGGTCCAAAGTTGTTCAGATGCCGAGTTTGTTATTTTGGTACTCCTTTTTTTTGGCTGTTCGTTCGCCGACCATATTTCTCTCCAGAATTCTTCCAATTCTTCTGCCGTTGGTGCTGCAGTGACTTCTATTTTATTTTTTCCCAGTTCTTGGTAGAACTTTTTGGGGTTGGAGTTGAACTTTTTGTTCTGTTCAAAGAAGCGTTGGCGTTTCTCGTACCGGCGGATCCTTTGAGCTTTGGCAAGGATATCTTGCTTCAGCTTTTCGTTTATCTCCGGCAAATCTTTTTCTGTGATGTTATATTTGCGGAGCATTTTTGTTCTCTTTTTGTTGCTCAGTAGCGTTGCTTGTTTGCTGATTTCATTAAGAATCGACAGGTCTTTTCTAATTTTTTAAATTTTGTTTTGGATGTTATTTATCCACAGGGTTTGTTTGGGTGGTGGTACTCCTGTTTGGGCGGGTTTGGGTGAGTATCCAGCTTCTTTTGTGGCTGCAGTGGCTGCTGCGTATATCAAGTCATTTAGTTCAGTGATATCACTTTTTTTGTTTCAGTGGCTAGTTCAGTGACGGCTAGGTTTATGTTGTTTATAATTGGTGTTGTTATTGCGTTTATTTTTATTCTTGGGAGGTATGGTCGGTGGTCCATTTTGGCTCTGTGGTTTTCAGTTCTTTGATTATTTTATTTTTTATATTATCATAATCATTAGGCTCCCCTTCGTTGTTTACATCGTGTTTGTTGGGAATGTTGCGTTTGTCTTCGTGTTTTACAGTTTCAGTGTTTATATTATTGGGCATTGTTGTGTGGCTTCTATCTACATTTTCCTGGTGTATTTATTATTATTATTATATTATTATTATTATTATTATTATTATTATTATTATTATTATTATTATTATTATCATTATTATTATTAAGGAAATTATTTCCAAGTCCACAGGGGAGAGAAATTCAATTTTGTGATACCAAAATGAATTTATCACTGTATTATATACATATATATAGATAGGGTTTTAGAGACAGAACCACTTTCAAGCAACTCAATCAACATTGAACGACATTATCTATGATAGAGATATATAAGATTAAATTTTATCAAAATTAATATCTACAATTACTATTCTGAATCATATATCAAATTATATAGACTACGCGTGTTTCATGACAATATATCTATCGGTATTGTTGAAATAGGTTTCGAAATTTCAGTACCATATCAACTTGACTATACTGCCAATCTTCAGGTCTGTATTATATAATACTATTTTACTATTTACATTCTATATAAAGACATGACAATCAAAATTATACAACTAGAAATAGTCGTAATATTTATTTTATTATTTTTTATTATTTGTATTATTTTTTATTCCCCATTTATGTTCCCTATTTAGTAAGGAAACCTGGCAACCAATATTTTTAGACCCAGTCCGCCACTGCTTATATATATATATATATACATATATATATATATATGTATATATAAGGGAAGGTTTACGAAAATAAATACCAGTTGCGTACTGGGATCGATCTAATCGACTGGCTCCCTCCCCAAAAATTTCGGGACTTATGCCTTGAGTAAAAAAGAATATTCTTCTAGATTCCATCTCACTGCGCAAGAAAATGGCAGTCATTTTCTATTTCAGCCGCTTTTTTAGATTCTTGAAACCATGGATCGGAATAACATTTATGACATTCATATAACTTCTTTTAAATAAAAGTAGGTAGCAAAGAAAGAAAATATAGAGAATTTGTATGCTATTTCTTTTCTGCCTATTTCTTTTGTTTCCTTCATAAGCAAAATGTGAATTTTGAAAGAAGTGCCTATAAAACTAGTTTTTACACATCGAATGACTGCGGCGGGTCCACCAGAATAAAGCAGTAATCAAAGGGGTCATAGCTAAAAAAAAAAAATGGTTGAGAACCCCTGCTCTACGATTTAAAAGAAATAGTTTTAAAAAAATACTTCAGAGTTGATCAGTTGCTAAATTTTTACAATATCCATCTAACCGTTTTACGAGCTACTAGCCGCGTGAGACATGACTCATCAGCAGACCGGCAACACTACTAAATATCCTTCTGTTAGGCGTGTAAGTCAAAATCCCTATTTCTTTACTACCCACAAGGGGCTAAACATAGACAAAGGCCAGACAAACGGATTAAGTCGATTATATCTACCCCAGTGCGTAACTGGTACTTAATTTATCGACCCCGGAAGGATGAAAGGCAAAGTCGATCTCGGCGGAATTTGAACTCAGAACGTAGCGGCAGACGAAATACCGCTAAGCATTTCACCCGGCATGGCTGCGCGTGGCCCATTACTATCTTGTAGTGCTGTAACTAAGCGTCTACTGTTGTTACTTTTTTTATTGTTGTTTTTGTTCTTAAATTTATGGCTTGTGGCACGTTTATCGTTGATCTGGTTGTTCTTGTTTTTATGACTTGCTTAAGGCCCAGGTTGATGTCGATGGAGTAAATGCGATTGGTGAAATCCGTCCCACCGTTGCACTCACGACTATCCTTGTCGTTTGGTACAGCCAAGATAACATTGCTCAAATATGTGCTTCCATTTTTATTTAAATCGGCACTCTATGGTTTAAGGGAATTTGGCTGTTATATCTAGCTAGTCAAACGACTAAGCAAGTTTTCTATTTTCGTTCCTGTTGTTGCTGTTAGCGATGGTAGACTAGCGTTCATCATCATTCTTCTTCTTCTTCTTCTTCTTCTTCTTCTTCTTCTTCTTCTTCTTCTTCTTCTTCTTCTTCTTTCTTCTTCTTCTTCTTCTTTTTCTTCTTTTTCTTCTTCTTCTTCTTCTTCTTCTTCTTCTTCTTCTTCTTCTTCTTCTTCTTCTTCTTCTTCTCATCATCATCATTATGGTTGCGAACTGGCAGAATCGTTAGTACGCAGGAGAAAATACTTGGCAGCATTTCGTCCGTTTTCAAGTTCTGAGTTCAAATTCTATCGAGGTCCACTTTGCCTTTCATCCTTTTGGGGCCGATAAAATAAAGTTGAACACTGGGGTCGATGCGGTCCCCTCCCACCAAATTGCTGCCCTGGTGGAAAAATTGAAAACCACTATTTTTATTACATTCTCTCTGTCTTTCTCCAAGATTTTCTTCCATTTTTTTCCCTTTCCACCTTTTCGTCATCCTTTCTCCTCCTCTCTCGTCTTATCTGAAAAAAAAAACAAAAACAAACGATGTTTCCCTTGTTCCCCAACTGCTACACATCCCCATCACCGACATATCTCCATTGTGTCATTCTAACGCTGGGACATGTCCGCAGGCAATGTTGGAAAGTATTTGTATTTTACTTACTTTTTTTAAACTTTATTCTTAGAACAGAGGAAAGGGTGTGCTGAGGTGGTTAGGACCAGTTGTTTGCTGTGGTGATGGGCAGGGCATTGGGAGTGGTTGTTAGAAACAAAACAACTAACTAAATAAATAAATAAAAGAGAGAAATATAAGCGACAGACAAGTTTTCTGCTTGTTTCATTTTAAATTTCAACATGGCGACGATCAAAAAGGTAGATTCAAACGATGAATTATATAGGAAGGTTATAGGTGAAGAAGTTCCGGGATGTGGAAATTATATTTCATTTTTCCCTATGATAATTGTAATAAGGATAATGCTGCTACAGCTGGACCTGGTGCTGGTGCTGATGGTGGTGTTTATGATGATGATGATGATGATGACAATAATGACGATGGTGTAATGACGATGTTCATGATGATGATAATGGTGATGATTGTTACCATCCCTCTCGTAGTAGTTGTCGTCGTCGTTGTCATCGTCATCATCATTATCATCATCATCACCATCATCATCATCATCATCATCATCATCATCATCATCATCATCATCATCATTATCACTAAGAATAATGGTGATGATTATGATGTCGTTGAAAACGAAAGAGCAAAATTATATTTGATGATAATGATGAAAATGATGACGATGATGATGATGATGATGATGAGGAGGAGGAGGAGGAGGATGCGGGGGAAGAAGAAGAAGATGAGCATGATAGAATTTCTGATATCATGTTGATGATATGAATTAAGTCGATGTTTGCTTGCAAAAATGTTTGGTGGCGTTGTTAATCCAATCGGATAAGATAAAGGGAAACAAATGTAGCGAGCAGCGCTGCGAAATATTTGGTTTGCAAGTATTATAAGTTAAATGAATAGAAGTCATTGTAGTACTGCAAAGTAGAAACCTTGAAGGAGAGACAAGATTGGGGGTACTATTGTGCGCGTACGATGACCGGAAGGGATCCGCCTAGCATTTGTCGAACAATTTTATTGATATTGAAAGTTTCTAAGTTCATGGTAAGGGAGGGAGATATCTTTTTGTATATCTTTTACTCGTTTTAACCATTGGAATGCATCCATGTTGGGATACCGCCTTGAAGTTTCAATTCGAACAAATCGATCCTTATACTTACATCTTTCAAAAGTTTGAGACTTATCTGTCTCTTTTGCAGAGCCGCTATGCTACGGAAATTTTAATAAACCAACACCGGTTGTTAAGCATTTGGGGTACAAACACAAACATACACATATATACGACAGGCTTCTTTCAGTTTCCGTCTAACAAATCCACTCACAAGGTATTGCTCGGCCTGGAGCAAAACAGACATTTGCTCAAGGTGCCCCGCAACGGAACTCAACCCCAAATCACATGATTGAGAAGCAAGCTTCTTAACCACGCAGTCATGATATTGCTTACTTCATGTCTATCTAGTAGTGACTTTATGCTATTGATGGTGACAAAATTGGCCAGATTCTCCACTACCACAGGAGAATGTTTCTAAGGTTGCAGCTATACCTGAAGATATAAGTCGCATATGGATTATGCATAGGTGTAGAAGCTTAAGCAGACCTGAAGGATGGTACCAACTATAAGGGAGAGTATTGAAGGTGAAGGCAAGCACAAAAGAAACTGTGTGGTTGACTTTTAGCCAGATTGACACCATAGCTTACGTGGTGATATTAACGTTTGTGGATGTTTGAAGTTATAGATGCTTAACTTTTGTTAATTGTATTGATGGCTAAGTAAACATAATTTGTTGGTAAATATAATTAATATAATAAATATTAATTTCTAACGACGAAAGCAGTTTTGGTTCAGAATAGCATTCTGTATATTTTATTTAACGTGGCTACACTATAGAAAGTCACAAAATTACTGTATTCGTTTAGAGAGAGTTTCTCGTATAGATGTACACTGCCAAAAAAGCACAGAAGTGAAGTGGTAGTAGAGGAAAAAGATCCAGCAGCAGTGGTGGAATTGCCATATGATTCCTGTGTCTTTCATCAACAGCAAGAATTCATTATCAACTGCATGTTTAAATATCTCCTAATACAATAAAGAATCGCGCCGTATGCGGAGGAGGAGAGAAAATAGTAATTCAGTGGAGAAGTAGTGAGAATACTAGCCCTGACTGAGAGGGAGTGATAGAAAGTAATAGCAATGATAGAAAGGAAGGGGTGAAAAAAATCAGCGTTTCAACTCTGTGTGAGTATATGTGTGTATGTGTGTGCCTGTACAAGGCAAGTGTGTGAATGTATGTGTGATTATTATGGACCTTATTTTGTACCTTATTTATATATAAAATACTACAATTAGCCGTTATTATTGACGGAACGTGGTCAGCTAGTGTAGATATAATAAATATGATGGTATGGATTTGTTTTGAAAGATTTCTGATGTGAAACCGTGTGTTGAAACAGTGTTATATTTTTGGATGGCCATTTTCTTCTTGTCAAATAAAAACTCTTATTCTTTTTACTTGTTTCAGTCATGTAACTGTGGTCATGCTGGAGCACCGCCTTTAGTTGAGCAAATCGACACCAGGACTTATTCTTTGTAAGCTTACTACTTATTCTATCGGTCTCTTTTGCCGAACCACTAAGTTACGGGACGTAAACACACCAGCATCGGTTGTCAAGTGATGTTGGTGGGGGGACAATCACAGAAACACAAACATATACACACACATACATACATACATACATACATACATACATACACACACACACACATATATATATATATTATATATATATATATATACACACACACATACATACATACGACAAACTTCTTTCAGTTATCGTCTACCAAATCCACTTACAAGGCTTTGGTCGGCCCGAGGCTATAGTAGAAGACACTTGCCCAAAGTGCCATGCAGTGGGACTGAACCCGGAACCATGTGGCTCGTAGGCAAGTTACTTACCACACAGCTATTTCTACGTCTATTTTATTTTTAATTTTCAAAACTTCTCAGACATATATGTAGCTAGTGTGCATTCTGAGTTGGAGCCTGACTACAGACGTCATCATCGTTTGTCACCAATCGAATCAGTACAGCTTAGGGGGGATCTTCATGAAAAAGAAAATTATTAATCCATATGCAAAAAGATGTGACTCTTATTCCTTTCACTTTGACTTTACGTGCTGAAGCTAACGTTAGACGGAAAGGAAATGTCGGCCTTGTTCTAGGTGGGATTTGAACTCAGAATGTGATCCACAAAAAATACTGTTGTTAAGCATTTTGTCCAAATGCTCTAATGAGACGAAAAGAAATGCAGAACAACCGCCACCATTAGCACAATCACTATCATCCACCACCACCACCACCACCACCACACACACACACACACTAAAACCGCCACCACAACAACTCCTGAAAAAAGACTATAGACTAACAATAGCAGCATTTGCAGCATCAGCAGAGATCTTAGTCTCGCTACAGCCTTAACCATTTTAAAAGAAAATACCTTAGATATGTCTAATGAAATGAACAGTAATTATGCTAATTAACAATGATATCCTCCCACTACAGTCCCTACACTTCTCTCTCTTCAAACAACTGTCATTCATCATTTATACTACTAGTACAAAATCTGTTAACACACACACACACACACACACACACACATACACACACACACACACACATACACACACACACACACACAACACACATGCACATTTACACATTGTATATACATATGTACATACAAACACGCGTTTGCACAGTTATATACATGCATATAACCTTCATAGGCGCACGCACACACATACACACAAGCATATTAACACACAAACACATAGATATACATAAATGCATACATATAACCATCATAGATACCTACTCACAATTATACACGCAGATACACGCAGTCATACATATACACATTCCCATATAAACACACTCCTGCATATATACACATGTAACCATTGCAGACAGGCAGACATGTACCACGCGCGCATACATAGACTACATATTGAACCACATGCGAATACACATACAAGCACACACGACTCCCTACATACATGTTTACATATACGCATATAAAAGTTATGTGCGTACTGAGACACTTAAAAACAGCCCCACAGTTTATATATATACATATATATGTGTGTGTGTGTGTGTGTGTGTGTGTGTGTGTGCGTATGTGTGTGCTTTTTTACTCTTTTATTTGTTTCAGTCACTTGACTGCGGCCAAGCTGGAGCACCGCCTTTTAGTCGAACAAAATGACCGCAGGACTTATTCTTTGTAAGCCTAGTACTTATTCTATCGTTATCTTTTGCCGAACCGGAATGTTACGGGGACGTAAACACACCGGAATCGGTTGTGAAACTATGTTGGGGAGACAAACAAACAAACACACACACATCAAATTTGAATGAGAAATTCAAAGGTATGTGGATTCCATGAAGGATTTCACAAATGTTCAATATGTGCACTGCCAGAGACACAGCACACATCAAGTCAGTAGTCCAGCTCCACCCAAATACACTGCAGCATGTCTTGGGCAACAGTCTCCAGTGCGGTAGTGATTCTCTGCTCAATTCCTCTAGGTTTGCACGAAGAGGGGGAACATAGACTAAGCCCTTCACATAGCCCTAAAGAAAAAAATTCGCAGGGTGTCAGGTCAGGTGAACGTAGCAGCCATTTCAACGCCCGATCCATCTTCCTAGCAGATTGTCACTGAGATAAGTCTGCACAGTGAGGTTGCAGTGAGATGGAGCCCCGTCCTGTTGAAAAATGAAGACTCCATGTTTATTTGCAATGAGCTCATCCATTAGCCAGTCCTAAAGCATTTGCTGATAAACATCGCCGGTCACATTACCTTCAAAGAAAAACGGTTCATGAAAATGCTTCTTGGAAATGGCGCAGAACACATTCACTTTTGGTGAGTTCCTTTCATGGGTATTTTCTTCGTCCCAAATACGAACATTATACTTATTGGCTTTCCCACTTGCATAAAATGTGGCCTTATCACTGAAAACAAGACGTTCCTTGAACTCGGCTTTTTCAAGTTTCTCTTGCATATCAACACCGAATTGTTTGCGCTTTCACTTGTTATCTGCCGCTATGGCCTGAACGAGCTTCAGCTTGTAGTTTTTCATTAGCAAGCGTTTCCATAAGACACGCCAAACTGTCGTTAGAGGAATCTGGGTTTCCAGGCTTGTTCTTGTAATGGACTTCCTGGGGTTTCGCATGAGATTTTGGCGAACCCGTTCGACCGTCTCTTCCGATATTAGCGGTCGTCAAGATCTTTTTGCCCTGCACAGACTTACTTCCTCTTTGAATTTTTGGTGCCATATCGAATTGTGCATTGCCGTTGGTGACTTTTCAGAGAACTCTCTCATAAATGCACGTTTCACAGTCTTGTTCGACTGTGTTCGAGCATACTGCAACACGCAAAATGCCTTTTCTCTTTCTGTGAATACCATTCCTATACCTACAAAGATAAACATATCAAACTTTAAAGATAAAATTTTGACCTGTTTCTACACATGCTGTTAAAATTTGAAGTAATTTAAACAAGAACTATCAAAGTTATTAGATTACGAAATGACATCAAATTTTTTGAAACAGCCTGTATATGTATATGCATATGTATATGTATATGTATATTTGTATATATATATATAGATATATATAATATATATATATTATATATATATAAACGGTGATTCAAAAGTCACCATCCATAGGGAAAAATTTTTTTATAAGAAACAATTCAATAAAAAACTGTATCTTATACAAAAATATTTGTTCTTGGGTATGCCGACTTTTGAACCACCCTATATATATATCTGTGTGTGAGTATGCGTGTATGTGTGTGTGCGTGTCTGTTTGTGTGTGTGTGTTTGTTTGTGCGAGGCATATGTACGTTAGCACTCACAAGTTACAGGCATAACTGCTGTCGTTTCAAAAGGAAGTATAACTAATATAATCTTAGAAACAATATGACTGACATCTTTTCTGCATTATTGTGTTTAATTGGTCATACATATATCTGCTGCCTCTGCACAAAGCAGAGACTAATCAAAATAACCAACACTATATCACGCACACACAGACATACGCATATAAAGAGAGAGTGAGAGTGTGAGAGAGAGAAAGAGAAAGCTAGATTTTTCTCTCGCCACATGTATGTACGAAGATATATATGTGCGTATGAATAGACATACGTATATAATATATATATAATATATATATATAATATATATTATATAATATATATATATAATATATATACACATCATATATATGTATATATATATATATATACATATATACATATATATATATATATATATATATATATATATATATATACACAACATATATATATATATGTATGTAATATATATGTATATATATATATATATATATATATACATTATACATATATATATATATATATATATATATACCGTCAGTCTGTCTGCCTACTTGCCTTCCTGTCTGTCTGCCTGCCTGTTTTTCTGTGTATCTATCTATCTATCTATCTATCTATCTATCTATCTATCTATCTATCTATCTATCTATCTATCTATCTATCTATCCAAACATACATATATACGTGTGTCTTCAGCAATTTGTCTATTCTTTTACTTTCTTTGTCGTTCTAGTCCACACACTTATCCGGATACACACACATACACACACACATAAATTGATAGACAGACAGATAGACAGAACGTATATTCCTATGTAACATCTAGCAATATTTCGTCTGCCAGTCTCAGCCAAATAACTAGGGTGTCCCGGTGAACAAACCAACCAGACTATGCTCTTTGCTTCATACTGGTACAACCCGCATCTCCTTCAGAATCTCACAGACAATTAAGAACATCCGTTTTCGCATAACCATATTCTTTTCACTTGGCGCGCGATTGCTGAAATATCCCGGCATGCCTTGCGGTCACAACATACTTCACGTTGCTTGGAGTTCTCTCGAAACAAGTTTCCATTTTATAATTTATATTTCTTTCTATTTTCTTTATTTTATTTTATTCACTTCTATTACTGCGACGTTTTTCTGTTTTGCTCTTATTCCCTTTTTGACTGAATCTGTCTGTCTTGCCCTCCATATATATGCATGTATGTATGTATGTATGTATGTATGTATGTATGTATGTATGTATGTATGTATGTATGTATGTATGCATGTATGTATATATGTGTGTATGTGTGTATACGCATATTTATGCATACATATATATATATGTATGCACACACACACATATATATGTATGTGTGTTTGTGTTTGTGTGTGTGAGTGTGAATGTGTATGTATGCCTGTACATGTATACAAATATTTTATATATGTATGCATATATATATGTATATATATATATATATATATATATATATATATATATACATATATATATGCATATATATTTATGTATGTATATATGCATATAAATATGTGTGTAGATACATGTTGTATATATATATATACATATATATACACACCACACACAAATATATGTATGTGTATAAATATATATATGTATGTATATATATACGTATATATATGTTATATATATATATATATATATCGTACACACACACACACACACTATATATATATATATATTATATATATTATATATATAATATAATATATATATATATAATATATATATATATATATATACATATACGTATATGTAATTCAATTAATCTGAGTCTGTGATAATTGTAGTTCTGCGCTTTATATTTTTTCTCCTATACTGTCACTGTCACACATAATTCATCCCATCATTCCCGTTTCTCTCTCTCTCTTTGTTGCATTACTCTCACCCCACTCTCTCTTCACTCACTGAAGCACTAAACACAACGCTGCCATCATTTTCGTTCAAAGGAGCTGTCTGGCGATCTATGGATGTTATTGCACTTTTAAGGATTCGCTCAACTGTGGGCAAAAATACATGTGTATCTCTATATTCACACTCCAAAGGTTTCTAGCCCTTTTAGGCACATTGGCTTGGGTAAAGCTGTATGGGAGTTTGTGCGAATTTATATGTATTGGATGGCGAGCAGACACAAGAAAAATAAACCGTACGCACACATACACACACTCATACATGTATACCTTTGCATATCAAATTATGTGTACATGCATATATACACGTGTGTATGGTAATTAACATCACAAACGTATACCAAAAACTTTTGTGCAAGAAGCAATACTCTGTATGTGAATAATAAAGCGGAGTTGAGAAATTATGATGGCCGTACGGGAAGTTTAGGTATTGTTTAATAATTGTAGATATCTTCCATGAGTTTATACACTATCTTTCGTCTTTAACTTGTTTCAGTCATTGCACTGCTACCATCGTGGTGCATGGTAGCAGTGGGTTTAGCAGTGGGGCATGGTAGCAATGGATTTCAAGCATGGTAGCTTGAAGGGTTTAGTCGAACAAATGACTCTAGTGCATAATTATTTAAGCCATATTCAACTTAGCATATCGATCCCGTTTTGCCGATAAGTTACGGGGTAAGTAAACACACACACACGCACGCACGCACACACACACACACACACACACACACACACACACACACACACATACACATGCACTCGATTACATATATATCATCCCTTTCAAAGTGCGTCGGCTCGAAACGTCAAAGACTTTTCCATTTTTACCGAGCGTCAAATTAATTCACTTGCTTGTTGTTCCCTCACCTGTCTGTCTTTTGTTTTCTGTACATTTGAACCATGTATACATACATACACACGTACATACATACTTACACACACACACATACACACACACACACACACACACACACACCACACACACACACACACACATATGGGATTTGATATGAGTTGTCTCCCTTAGCTATGACTTGTTTTCGGGTGTTTTACACCAAGTGCATTGAGAATATATTCTCTTACGCCTGAAAAACGCAGCCGCCCGACAAGCTAGTAACACGTACGCCTCGTGTATGTGTATTCGACTTTGTTCATTTACCTCGAGCTGCTTCTAATTAATATTTGAATTTTTCTGTGACATGACATGCTGGAACATGCCAGCAGTTGATTCTTAAGTCATTCAGTTAGCCAGCTCACAGCAGACTCTCTTCGGTATTTGGCATTGACAAGTCAAAACAATGACGAAACACTGATGCCTGTCGCTCCGAAAATAAAAAAAAGAAGGGATTTGATGTGAGTTGTCTCACTTGCTTATGACTTGCTTTCGGGTGTTTTTACACCAAGTGCATCGAGAATATATTCTCTCGCCTAAAAAATGCGGCCGCCCGACTAACTAACAACACATACCTCGTGTATGTGTTCGACTATATATATATATATGTATGTATGTATGTATATAAATATATAAATATATATATATATAAATATATAAATATATAATATATATATATTATATATATATATAGATATATATATATATATATAATATACATATATATGTATATGTATGTATGTATAAAATATATAAATATATATATATATATATATATATATATTATATATATATATGTATATGTATATATATATATATAATTCCAAGAAATTTAGAGGTGAACCACCTATTGATCCCTTATTGCTCTCTCTCCCCCTGTCTCTCTCTCTCTCTCTCTCTCTCTCTCTCGCTATATATATATATATATGACGGTCTTCTTTCAGTTTCCATCTGCCAAATTCACTGACGTAAAGTTGTTGGTCGACCCGGGGCTATAGTAGAAGACAGTTGCGCACGAGTGACTGTAACTGAATACAAACCATGATATTAAGAGGTAAACTTCTTACTACACAGTTAAGTCTGCGCCTATATTAAATGTATTTACATTAAATATTATATGCTGCCACTGCATAGAAGCAGTGTAGCCGAATGATTAAAAAGCTCGTTTCGAAACCACGAGGTCTCGTTTTCGATCCTACTTCGTCGCAACTGGAGCAAATATGATTTTCTATTGCCTCGAGTTGATGCATATCTTGTGAGTGAAACTGCGTGACTGAAACAGCATAGTAACGCTTTCCTGAGAATTGTTCTTGTAATGTTGAAGGAGAAGCCTTCTCCCACACACTTCAGAGAAAATACGTCAAGGGTACACGTAACTTTGGAATACTCAGTCACTGAATTGTTAATTCAGAAGTAGATAGTACAGTTAATCGAACAGCTGAATCCTCATTGTTGGACGACGGGATTCCATAACCACCACCATTAACTATAGGTATGTATAGCAGTAATTCTCTAACGATACTACACCGATTTTTAAAAGTATAATGTGAAGTTTTAAAAATCGTGGCAATACTTGAGTGTCTCGTGAAAATATATTATTCATAACTGGTTGAATATAAATATGATCAATAATAACAATGACAATTTCAAATTTCGACAGCATTTCTGCGGGATAAGATAGGTCGATTACATCCATCCCAGTGTTTAACTGGTACTTACTTCATCGACCCCGAAAGGACAAAACACAAAGCCAATCCCGGTGGAATTAGAACTCAGACCGTGAAGTCGGACGAAACACCTTACGTATTTTTGCCCGGCGTCCTAACGATTCTGCCAGCTCACCACTTTAATAATAATAATAATAATAATAATAATAATAATAATAATAATAATAATAATAATGATAATAATAATAATATAAGAAGAAGAAGAAGAAGAAGAGCAAGAGCAGCAACAGCAGCAGCAGCAGCAGCAGCAGCAGTAACAACAACAACAACAATAATAATAATAATGCAGTACCAGGCACTGGCTCTCATTGCTTCTTATCTTAACTGATCGGCGGTGTTATCATGTACATTGTTTTGTCTTGGTTTAAAAGATGGGCTACACCAAATATTCTGCTCAATACCACAGATTTGCTTGTCAGATGTTTGACATTAAGCAGTTGAGCATATCCTTTAGTGGCTGACGATATGTGCATCTCTGAATACGAGCAGAAGTCGTGGGGGAGCATCACAGCCATGTGTTAAGAGGGATTCTTTGGGGTTTGAATAATTCACCTCTGGAAACAAGGGTGTTTCGTTCAACATCCTTAAACAACCCTTATTCAGGGACCTTTTGAGCAGGACGGGCTACACGACTTGAAGAAAATTCAAACTATTCCCCCCCCCCACCACACTGCAAGGTCATGTGCTGCTTATCTTGATATGAGATCGCCATGTCGCGCACATATGGCTGTGATGCATGTGCATAGTGTACCCCTACCAGACACGTAGTCATGATGGGTATACTTCGTATATTTTACGCCAGTGTCACTTTGATGGCATGCACTGCTCTCTCACTCAATAATAATAATAATAATAATAATAATAATAATAATAATAACAGCAGCAACAATAATAATAATAATAATATTTCTTTCTACTGGAGAGACAAGACTTCAAATTCATAGGATGGGGATTAGTCGATTATATCAAACCCAGTGTTTTACTGATGCTTAATTTGTCGATCCCGAAAGGATGAAAGACAAAGTCGACCTCGGTGGAATTTGAACTCAGAACATAGTGACAGACGAAATACCGTGAAGTATTTCGCCCAGCTTGTTAGGAATTCTGCCAGATCATCACCTTATGATAATAATAATAATAATAATAATAATAAAATAATAATAATAACAATAATAATAATGATAATAATGATGATAATAATAATAATAATAATAATAATAATAATAATAATAATAAGAAGAAGAAGAAGAAGAAGAAGAAGAAGAAGAAGAAGAATGCTGCAAGTTTTGGTACAAGATCATCAGTTTGAGTGGTAAGGGCAAGTCGTGTACAACGACGCAAAACTGTTGCTTATTTTATCGATTCTTATACGTTAAAAGCCGGAAGAAATGCTGCTAAGCATTTTGTCTGGCTTTCTAACGATTCTTTTTCACTCTTGGCATAAGGCCCGAAATTTTGGTGGGAGGGGGCCATTCGATTGGATCGACACCAGTACGCAAATGGTACTTAATTTATCGACCCCGAATGGATGAAAGGCAAAGTCGACATCGGCGGAATTTGAACTCAGACATAAAGGCAGACAAAATACTGCTAAGCATTTCGCCCGCGGTGCTAACGATTCTGCCAGCTTAACACCACTCTCATTATCTCTGTCTAAAGATTCTGCAGCACGGTTAATAGTAATATACGAGCAAGAGCGGTCTAATTTTTTAATTCTAAATCTATAGCTTCAAAAATAGCGTACTCTTTTACTTGTTTCAGTCACTTGACTGCAGCCATGCTGGAGCACCGCCTATTAATCGAGCAAATCGACCCCAGGAATTATTCTTTGTAAGCCTAGTACTTATTCACTTTTGCCGAACCTCTAGGTTAAGCCTAGTACTAATTTTATCGGTCTCTTTTGCGGGACGCAAACACGCCACCATCGGTTGTCAAGAGATGTTGAGGGGGGATAAAAACGACACACAAACATATATACACACGCATACACACATACATACATACATATATATAATATATATATATATATATATATATATATATATATATATATATATATATATATATATATATATATATATAGCTTCCGTTTACCAAATTCACTCACAGGCTTTGGTCGGCCCGAGGCTATAGTAGAAGACACTTGCTCAAGGTGCCACGCAGTGGGAATGAACCCGGAACCATGTGGCTGGTAAGCAAGCTACTTACCACACAGCTACTCCTGCGCCTAATAAACTTCACCGGTAAAATTTCCATTTATTTCTTTTTTTAGTTTTGTAAAATTTTCGTTGCGTCTTGCAAACTTTTCAATAGTTTTGACTCTGTCCGTTACCATGACACTTTGGTGGATGGAGTTAGCTACTTGCTGGAAGCTCTCCATTACTTTCTTCTCAGTTTTCACATTACTGTTACTAGAGTTGGTCCTATCAAAATAATAAGGATTTGAAATATAGTTTAATATATTGGAATTACATTTTCTGAACTGTAATCGAATGTTGTTGAGGTAGTTATAGCTGTTGTAACCACCGTTGTCTTTGTCATAATAGGTCTAACTGTTATTGTTGCTGTTGTTGTTGTTCTTGTTTTTGCCCTCCTCCTTCGTCATTCTTCCTCATCTTCCATCAGTATTACCACCGCCATCATCACGATCACCAATATCATCACTATCACCGTCATCATGAGCAGCAGTTGCAATAGCAGCTGCACCATCGTCATCGTTGCCCCCACCAGCACCAAATCATCATCATCATCATCGTCGTCGTCGTTGCCCTCGCCACCTTCGTCGTCGTCGTCGTAGTCATCGTCTCGTCATCGTCGCCATCATCATCATCATCACTGAGAATGATCATGATATCGTTGATAATAGTAATATCAATGAAGACGAAAGAGCAATATCATGATTTTTTATGGTAATGATGATGATGATAATGATGACGATGATGATGATAATGATGATGATGATTATGATGATGATGATGATGATGATGATGATGATTATGATGATGATGAAGACAATGGGGTAGGGCACATGATGGCTTTTGTAGTTGTTGATGGTGGTGATCATCATCATCGCAGCCACCGCCAGCACCGCCAGCACCGCCAGCACCGCCACCACCGCCAACAACAACAACAACAACAACAACATCATCATCATCATTTCTTCTTCATCTTCTTCTTCTGCTTCTCCTCCTCCTCCTCCTTCTTCTTCTTCTTCTTCTTCGTCTTCTTCTTCTCGATCCACTCCTTCATTGCCGTCCTCCCCATTTCTTCTTCCTCTCCCGACATCTTTCGTTTACTCCTCTCAGTTATGTGACTAGAATTTGTCGTTTGTTCACTAACAAATACTGATAGACAAGATTACTAATGAACAGAAGAGAGGGTTGGCAAATGGAGAATGGAGAGAGAGAGAGAGAGAGAGGAAGGGAGGGAGAGGTGTTGTTTAATGAAGTCTGAGAGCGTCGAGTGGCGGGGAGTGGTCGTGTGTAGGGGTGAGCTGTCTAGATGAATAACATGGATGCATATTTGCAGTGTCTCATTTAGAAAGAAATTCAACGATCCAGAAGACTTAAAGAAAAGCAGAAAGTCTAAGAAACAGAAAGACTTTGTGAGACAAAGAGAGCGGGTGAATGTGAAAGTATGAGTATAGGAGAATAAAGACTTGAGAGCGAAAGAAAATATTAAAAAAAAATTTTTTTAAAGTTGATTAGATTAGAAGGCAGATGATGAAAACGAAATCAAATCAAATCACGTTAAATTAATAAATAAACAATTTCAAGTTTTAGTGTAACGAATGAAAGATGTTTAATGATAATAATGATAATAATAATAATAATGATAATAATGATAATAATAATAATGATAATAATGATAATAATAATAATAATAATAATAATAATAATAATAATGATGATGATGATGATGATGATGATGATGATGATGATGATAATAATAGTAATAATAATAATAATAATAATAATAATAATAATAATAATAATAATAATAATGATGATGATGATAATAATGATAATCCTTTCTAATATAGGCACAAGGCCTGAAATTTAGGGGGAGGGGGACTAGTCGATTACATCGAACCCAGTGTTTCACCAGTACTTAATTTATCGACCCCGAAAGGGTGAAAGGTAAAGTCGACACCAGAGGAATTTGAATTCAGAACATAGCAACGGGCGAAACGCCGCTAAGCATTTTCCCGGGGTGCTCACGATTCTGCCAGTTCACCAATAATAATAATAATAATAATAATAATAAATAATAATAATAATAATAATAATATAATAATAATAATAATAATAATAATAACATAGAGAAAATTGCACAGAAAATTGCACTACTAGGCACTGCACACATCCTACGCAGAACACTTTCCATACAATAATCATCAGAGCATCACAACAAATCACAGCACATACCCAAGGCACACAGAGCTGCACTCGGTAGTGAAGTGAAAGCACGCTATAAAAATAAATTTACTGAATAATAATAATAATAATAATAATAATAATAATGATAATAATAATAATAATGATAATAATAATGATAATAATAATAATAATAATAATATAATAATAATGACACTGAAAATGACGACGATGACAACAGTGATGATGATGATGATGATGATGATGATGTAGACTGGAAAAGACATTTAGAATAATACAGAGAATATACACTAGTGACTTACATAAATGAGTACAAACAACAAAGAACAATAACATTTAGCGAGAAAATTTTGATAACCCTACCCCTTTAGGAAAAATACTCAGGTCTCTAACCAGCTTACTCATGAGGAGTACCTGCTAATGCATCTCTCATTTTCGTACTTTTCAGCCTAGATGTGCCAGGTTAGAGTAGTCCTATTCACTGGTGCCATACTTGTCACATTTATCCACTTCTCAACAAATTTACTGGGAAGGCAGCACATTCCTCTCAGCCTTCATCTTCTTTTTCAAATGGAAAGTCGATGGGGCTTTCTTCGAAAAGTAATGAACCTGCTTTCAGTCCTTTCAATGTCGTCCGCAACACAACCTCTTTAGCTATAGCCACGAGACTGCTTGCTCTTGTCTACTTAAGGGAGGTAGCAGGACGAGCTTCATGATAGAGTCAGTTGATAGCCAGATTCATTCTAAGCGTGATAGCAGCTCTTCGACATAACTCCACAAGGCAGGAATTCTGGAGCACTGTACTAGCAGAACGGTTTAGTCGCTCTGTGCGCATCTCGGACAGGTGCGGCTGGCAGCACTTCTATTCCCGTAGAAATTATCTCGAACCAGCGGCGAGCTGGCAGAAACGTTAGCATGCCTGGCGAAATGCTGAGTTCAAATTCCGCCTAGGTCGACTTTGCCTTTCATCCATTCGGGGTCGATAAATTAAGTACCAGTTACGCACTGGGGTCGATGTAATAGACTTAATCCCTTTGTCAGTCCTTGTTTGTCCCCTCTATGTTTAGCCCCTTGTGGGCAGTAAAGAAATAAGAAATTATCTCGAACCAGCAATGATCTCCTGGTAGCATTGCCAGACTATAGGTTTCTGGAAATTATCCGTGAGCACTTACCCGACAGTCCTCCAGGAAAACCAATCAGTTGATGTTCATTGATGCCCAGAGTTACCACGAAAACTTCGTAGCTCTTACTCACCAGAAATTTTCTATAAAATACCATGATGGAACTTTTTCAACCGCATTGTCCGACTCGTAGAGGTCTGTGAGTAACTGGCGGTATTTCAGGTACCAATCGCTCTCCTTGGTTTGCACCTACATCCCGATAACCTGAAATCGATTTCAGACTACCGGTGGGAGTAACTTGAAACCGATTTCAAATTACCCCCGCGCTGTTCACATTACTCCTACATAAAACGCTTTCAATGCAGTAAAAGTAAGAGCATCACAACATACCACAGCACATACCCAAGGCACACAGAACTGCGCTCGGTAGTGCAGTGAAAGTGCGTGACAAAAATAAGACTACTAAATGATGATGATAATAATGATAATGTTAATAATAATAATAATAATAATAATAATAATAGCAACAACAACAACAACAACAACAACAACAACAACAACAACACTAATAATAATAATAAAATAATAATAATAATAAAAGTAATAATAATAATAACTGCCCTGATGCAGTACCAGACAGTGGCTGTCATGGCTTCTGATCTTAACTCATTGGAAGTGTTATGTACATTGTCTTGATATAAATGATGGGCTACAGCAAATATTCTGCTCCATAGCACAGATGTGCTTGTCAGTTGCATGACCTTAACCAGTTGAGCATGTCCCTTAGTGGCTGACGATATGTGCATCTCTGGGGGAGCATCATAGCCATGTGTTGAGAGGAATTCTTCGGGATTTGAATAGTTCACCTCTGGAAACATGGGTGTTTTATTCATCACCCTTAAACAAACCTTATTCAGGGACCTTTTCAGCGGGATGGGCTACTTAGCCGACGAAAATCTTAACTGGACTCCACCTGCAAGGTCATGCGCTGTTTATCTTGATATAAGCTCACCATGTCGTGCACATATGTTTGCGATGCATGTGCCTGATTTACCCTTATCAGACAGGTAATCATGATGGGTATTCTGGGCTCCGTATATTCTAACCTAGTGTCACTTCGATGGCATGTGCCGCTCCCTCACTCAATAATAATAATAATAATAATAATAATAATAATAATAATAATAATAATAATAATAATAATAATAATAATAATAATGATAATAATAATGCATGTGCCTGGTGTACCTTTATCAGACGGGTAGTCATGATGGGTATATTGGGCTTCGTATATTTTACCCCAGTGTCACTTTGATGGCATGCACTGCTCTCTCACTCAATAATAATAATAATAATAATAATAATAATAATAATAATAATAATAATAAATAATAATAATAATAGTAATAATAATAATTTCGAAATTTAGGCACAATGCCACCAATTTCGCATGAAGGTGGAGGAGATGATACCATGGACCGCAGTACAGAACTGATAGTTTATTTTGTCGATGCAGGAAGGACGGAATGCCTGATTTGAACTCGGATCGAAAAAAAAAACCGGAAACAAATACTGCAAAGCATTTCTTCCGTTCCCCTAATTATTTTGAAACCACCACCACCACCACCACCACCACCACCACCACCACACCACCACCACACCACCACCACCACCACCACTACTACTACTACTACTATACTACTACTACTACCACTAATAATAATAATAATAATAATAATAATAATAGAATTAAACAGTTTTATTTGCCACAAGATCACATGATAAACAGAAAGTATAGATCCAGCGAAGATAAAACATTTACAGATGTATAAAAGAACGTAATACAAAATAAACACCCTTATATATGTGTGAGTGTGTGTGTGTATGTGTGTGTGGTTGTGCATGTGTGTGTGTGTGTGTGTGTGCGTGCGTGTCTGAAGACAGATATATATCGATACAAACATACGCACAGATATACGTGTATGTGTGCGTGTGTTTGTGTATATATGTTTACAGATATGTATATATATATATATATATATATATATATATATATATTATATACATACATATACATGCACATATATATATGTTTATACTCATGTACATAATATAATTGAAAGTTTATACACACACATATTCGCACACATACATACACGGACACAGTCACAAACATAAAAACACTGTAATAATAATATCAATAATAACAAGCAAGGGGGAAAACAAAAAAAAAAGAAAAATGAAGAACAAGAAGAACAAGCGTCAATAACAATGGCAACAATAACAACAATAAAAGACAGCATAAACGCAAAAGTTTGTTGAAAACACCGGATGTCGCTCAGGTTTGAGATTTTTAGCAACTAGAATGGCTGAGAAGAATGGATGTGATGAGCGAAAAAATTCCAACGCCGGAATCGGGTCACGTGGTTCGAAAAATAGATTGAATTGATCAAATGCGACATTTATTGTTTTGTTGTTACTGTTGTTGTTATCATTATTAATAAAGAAAACATTATTGTTGTTGCTGTTGTTATTATTATTATTATTATTATTATTATTATTATTATTATTATTATTTTTCTCGTGAGATTTTTCTCTCTTTTTGAAGTGTTTACATTACATGATATTTCTACTTTTACTTTCACTATATACAATCGTGGTGGTGGTGGTGGTAGTGTGGCTGATGGTGGCAGTGGTGGCGACTACGGTGGTGGCAACTGGGGTGGTGGCGGTGTTGGTGGCAGCGGCGGTATTGGCATATTTTTCGTTCGTACACCGAAAATAATTTCCCTCTTTTTTCCATCGCTTTTCTCTCTATGTGAGTGTGCATATGTGTTTGTGTGTATACAATTGCTATATGTGCGTGAATGTTCCGTGAGTGTGTAAGTGGTGTGTGTGTCTCTGTCTCTTCTTTTCTTTCAGTTGTTCTCGGAGTTTCTCTTTTGCACTCACGGATTTCCCATATTATTCCTAACTTCCTTCCATTTCATTTTTCACTCCTCTCTATGTCTCATTGTATCTGTCTGTTTCTCTTTCTCTTTCACTCTCTTGTTTCTCATTTCTCACTCTTTTTCTTTCATTCATACTCTCTTTCAACTTCCTTTCCAATCTCTTTCTTTCTCTTTCTCTTTCTTTATCTCTCTCTTTCTTTCTCTCTCTCTCTCTCTCTCTCTCTCTCTCTTCTCTCTCTCTCCCCTTCTCTCTCTCTCTCTCTCTGTACCTGTCTTTGTGTCTGTCACTCTGCGGCTCTCTCTCTCTCTCTCTCTCTCTGTTTATCTCTCCCTGTGTCTATCTCTCTCTATGTCTGTCTCTCTCCGTGTCTGTCTTCCCGTGTCTACCTGTCTCTGTGTCTGTCTGTTTGTGTGTCTGTGTCTCTGTGTCTGTCTGTGTGTGTGTGTCTATCTCTGTGCGTCTCACTCTCTCTCTCTCTCTCCCTGTGTTTGTCTCTATGTGCTTCTCTCTTTCTGTGTATGTCTCTCTGTGTTTTTGTTTCTATGTCTATCTGTCTTTGCGTCTGTCTCTCTCTCTCAGTGTCTGTCTGTCTCACTCTGTGTCCATCTCTCTGTGTCTGTCTCTCCCTGTGTCTCTCTCTGTGTCTGTCTCTCTCTGTGTCTGTCTCTCTCTGTTCCCGTCTGTATCTGCCTCTCTGTGTGTCTATTTCTCTCTCTCTCTGTGCCTCTAGGTCCCTGTGTCTGTCTGTCTGTCTGTTTGTTTCAGTATCTGTCTGTCTGTCTGTCGCTGTGTCTCTCTGTCTCTACTTTTCCAGTATACTTCTCTTTCTCATTTATATCCTTCTGTGCACCTCTTCTACTTACGTACAATCATTCTCTTCACACCTTGTTCTTTTACGTATTCCTTTACACATATCTTTCCTTTTATCCCTGTGCGTCTCTCTCTCTCTCTCTCTCTCTCTCTCTCTCTCTCTCTTTCTTTCTCTTCCTTTTCACACATCATGGATGCACTTCACTCTCTCCTTCATGCATTACATGTATACACACATATATGTATATGTATAAGCATATACATATGTACATATATATATATATGTGTGTGCATGTGTACGTATATATGTAAATATGTACGTGTATACACACACATGCACACACACACACACACATATATATATATATATATATATATATATATATATATATACATATATATATATATCACTTTGATTGTGAGTGTGAATTTGTCTTGCATGTTTATGCTTTTTGTTGTTGTCAATCTGCTCTGTCTGTTAGTATTTCTTACTTATCGCTTCATCTTCGACGAAGCTGTAAGAATATTCATGCGGTTTGGGCTTTCTTTCTAAAAACCAACATGCTTAAAAACCTTTACCCTTCCCACCTCCATCGTCCCACTCCATACCCCACAATCACCACCACCATCATCATGTAGTACCGCACTACCTTCACCACCTACCCACTTCCATCCATCCATCCATCCATTCACCCATTTTCCATCTATTCATCCGCCGCTTCCTGAACGCCCCCCTTCCAGATGCCCACCCACTCCACTATTGCCCAACTATACATAACATAGATTGTTATTGTAATTCAAAAGAGAGGTTATCTTATTGTTGACTCTTTTTTTCCGTTCGGCGAAGAAAAAGAAGGGGAAAAACATAGTAAAGGAAAATGTAAGAGAGAGAAGGAGAGCGAGAGACTGATATATGTATATATATATATATATATATATATATATAGAGAGAGAGAGAGAGTATGTCTGAAGGAGAGAAAGTGTGAGTGAGAGAAAGGGCAAGATATATTGAACAAGGTGAAGAACGGAAAATTTGGGGAGAACAACGTATTTGTGTATGTATGTGTATAGACATATATGTGTGTGTGTGTGTGTATATGAATTTATATATATATATATATGTGTGTGTGTGTCTATATATATGAATATATATATATACATACGTATGTGTGTGTGTGTGTGTGTGTGTGCGTGTGTTTTTCTCATTCCGGCTTCTACCTTACTGTAAGTACACCTCACCACACCGTTGCCCATCATATCATACTGCATCATCCAGACATTCCACTCGCGCCCCTCCCCATTTAGCTCCCATATTATTTGGGTTGACACTACAGTTTCTACAGCTGCAATTTTACATTTGATGATGCTCGTGGTATTAGTGATTTTGGTAGTCGTGGTGTTGGTGTTGTTGTTGGTGGTGGTGGTGGTTGTGGTGCTGATACTGGTGATAGCGATAGGGGTGCTAGTGGTGGTGATGATGATATTGATGCTGATTATAGTGGTGTAGGTTAGTATTGAAGTTTTTGATGGTTGTGTTGACAGTGGTGATGGTGGTGGTGGTGGAGATGGAGGCTGCTGATGGTGATGTTAGTAGTGATAGCGGGTTTGGTGATGATGGTAGCCGTGGTGATGTCGTCATCGTTGTCCTCCCCCTCATCAGGCAATATTATGATGTTTTTCATGTTTTTATATTTTGAAAGCCATTTCGGTGATGTCCGAAGAAAATGATGATCACGATGACGATGATGATGGTGATGATGATGATGATGATGATGATGATGATGATGATGATGATTACGACGACGACGACGACGATGATAATGATGACGGCGACGACGATGACTACGACGATGACTACGATGATGAAGAAGAGGAGAAGGATGAGGATGAGAATGACAACGACTGACAGAGAACGAGACGAAGATTATGATCGTGATGCTAAAGATATGATCAACGGCAATGTCATCATAATCATCGTCATCAATAGCAACAACAACAACAACAACAACAACAACAACAACAACAACAACAGTAGTAGTAGTAATAGTAATAATAAAAGGCGAAAATATGTCCACGACTGAAAACTAGTCGTCGTTGTCCGAGAGACGTTGGATGCATTTTATTGGTTAATGTCTCTGCCTGTCTGTCTGTCTCTCTGTCTCTCTGTCTGTCTGTCTGTCTCTCTCTCTCTCTCTCTCTCTCTCTCTCTCCCGTCAATAAAGTAAACAAGCGGTTTTTTTCTTCAGAACAACAAGAACAACAGCAATAACGGTAATGGCAATTACCTTTACATATATTTAAAAATGATGAGGGAGTAAAATAAGGGATGGGAAACAGAGACTGATGTGTATGTGTGAAAGGTATGTATATATGATGATGATGATGATAATGCCGATGATGATAATGATGATCATAATGATGATGAGGAGGAGGATGAAGTTAATAGTAATAATGGATTCAAATTTTGCCACAAGGGCAGCCATTTTGGGGACGGGATGATGATGATAATGATAATGATAATAATAATTATGAAAAAAACAAGGCGTCGGAGGGGCGATGTATACCCTACGTGTAGATAATTTTTTTCGCAAATTACTGTTTGGTTTACGATGCGTTGCTAACCCATGCTTTTTAATTGAACTGAATTAATTCTTCTTTTTATAAGTATCACCATTATAGTTATTTTTACCCGATTAAATTTTAAAAATCAATTCGTAAATAAACGAAATCCTCGAAACCATCACTACACACACACACACACACACACACACACACACACACACACACAGAGTTGTATATCTATGAATGTATTTATATATGTCTGAAGAAAATCAAACCAAATTTTCATAATTCCGAGCCAATGCGTGTTTCTACTAAATTTCAGGAAAATCTGTTCACCCGTTTTCCTGTAATTTTGCAAACACACAGAAAAACAAAGACGATTGATTACAACACCTTTTTTCGCTTACGCGAAATAATAATAATAATAATAATAATAATAATAATAATAATAATAATAATAATAATAATAATAATTATAATAATAATAATAATAAGTAGCTTTTGATAGTATTCTCCACACCTGGATCTTAGAAACACAAGCCATGAACAAGGTAGCACCAATAATCATAAAATATATAAAACATTTCATCAATAAATGGCAGACAGTGCTACAGCTTCAAACAAAAGAAGGACTCATGAAAACCAGAGCCATCCCCATTGGAAGAGGAATATTCCAGGGGGACACGCTCTCTCCATTCCTTTTCTGCTTGGCACTGACACCCTTATCTAACCTGGTAAACAAGATTGGATATAGATACAACTGTCACGGTAAAACAATCAGCCACCTCTATATATGGATGATCTAAAACTGTACAGTACAAATGATAAACAGCTGGAAACGTTACTACAGACAGTCGATGGATTTACCAAAGAAATAGACATGAAATTTGACTTAGAAAAATGTGCCAAAGCAACCTTGAAAAGAGGAAAACTAGTTAAGAGTAGCAACATCACACTAGATAAAGGAAATGAAATAAGAGAATTAGACCAAAGCCAGACATATAAATGTTTAAGAATCAATTAACTAGATACGATACAATACAAACAAATGAAAGGGAAGGTAAGAAAAGAATACTATAGACGAGTTAGATTAATGCTTAAAACAGAGCTCAATGCGAAAAACAAGATAATAGGTATGAACACTCTAGTTGTCCCAGTTATAAATTACAGCTACAATATTCTTAAGTGAACTCTAGATGAACTAATCAAAATAAACAAGAAAAAGAGAAAACTAATGACAGGATTTAAGATGAACCAGCCACAATCTGACATAGAAATACTATATATACAACGTATCGGAGGTGGTAGAGGCCTTATACATAAGATCAATGTTTTTTCCACCAGAAATGACCAAAAATGTGTAATGAAAAGAAATACATGAAACTTCAGAATATGTAGAGATGGAGAAGAAACAATAGATCATATTGTCCCTGGCTGCCCAGTCATGGCTAAGAAGAGAAAACAACCTTACTCTGGGATATGATAATATATACGGATAGAGACCAAAGATCACCAAAAAAAATGCTTTCTAATCGATGTATCAATACCAAAAGATGACAATGTTTCTCTAACAGAAAAAGAAAGACTTTCAAAATGCAAAGATCTGCAAATAGATATAACTTAAATGTGGAGTCTAAAAACAGAAGCAATTCCTGTCATAGTCGGCGCGTTATGTATGATAAAAAAATATTCAAACAATTACATAACAAAAACATCAGCACTGACAAGTATATGTAACATACAGAAAATAGCACTATTAGGCACTGCACACATCCTACGTAGAATACTTTCAATACAGTAACCATAAGAGCACCACAACATACCACAGCACATACCCAAGGCACACAGAACTGCGCAGAAGTGCAGTGAAAGCGACTGATAAAAATAAGACTGCTGCTGCATAATAATAATAATAATAATAATAATAATAATAATAATAATAATAATAATAATAATAATAAATGATGATGATTTCAAAAATGGACTTGAGAATGCTAATGAATTCCGATCACGAATAGCCAACGAGAAAGAAGAAACTCTATCCCGCTGCGGAGCAATCATCACTATGAACTCGGACGATACACAGATCCATCTCACATGCGACAATAGGTGTTCAACATAACTTCACATGTCAGCAATTACCGGACACTGAATGCGTGCTTGCAGAACGGTTTCGTCGCTCTGCGCACACCTCGGACAAGCTCGTCTTACAGAATATCCGTGCCTGTAGAATTTAGCTCGAAACGGTAGCGCTCCCCTGTAGCACTGCCAAGCCAGAAACATCTGGAAATTATCCATAATAGACTCCGACCAAAGAGTCCACTGAAACAGACTAGTCATTTCATGTTCGTGAACGCTCTGAATTTCCCTTAGGACTAAGTAGCTAAAGTGGAACATCCACCGAACCAAATGCCCGACTGGTAGAGGACAGTGAACGCTTGACGACATTCTAGGTGCCAGGCGCCCAGTCTTGGTCTATTCCTCACCCAGGACTGCAGCTCCGTCAAAAAGAATAGTTGCGGAAATACGTGTCTCACAAATGGAGCCCACACACGTTCACCTTCTAGAAATCGATGCAGGTGAGGCAACCTGAGCGCATGTCTGAACACCAATAGCTACGGCATACCTAAGCCGCCACTCAGAGGAAGCTGACAGCAGACTGGCCGCCTGACCATTGGAACGCGTTCATTCTATAACAGCATAAACAAGAGACGCTCCAACTTGATCAAGCAATAACTGACGGTCAGACGATAAATATTAACGGAGGTGATGTAGGCATTCGCTACCTCTACCCAACCATTCAAGACAGCTTCCTTTCAGCCTATTTCTGGGTAAGACTGGCCATCCTGATCGTCACTTCGTCCCAGCTCTTACCCACTTGGAGGACGGGACCGAACTAGACTCCGAGTAGTTTAACTGGCTCGTCAATCCAGCGTCCGACGGCGCCGGCTGATGACATCAACCTGCCTCTTCAGATGTTCAGTCCTAAGCCCACTGACTTCTCGGCGCTAATTTTGGCCTCTACAACCGACTCATATTCCTCTAGAATATACGGAGGCTTTCGACACCATGACAATGACGTCATCTCCGTATGCAGACACTGCTCTTCCGAGTCCCAGTTCGAAAGGGATGCTCCTCAATTTTTCCAACTTTCGCTACAGTGGCTCGAGAGCCAACACGTACAGAAGAGGTGACAGCGGGCAGCCCTGACGAACCACGTTGCATCTTCACCGTTCGAGCCATATCCTATCTAGATCGAGTGTGCAGATCACGAATTTGTGGTCTATGTAGCCGACCAATTTGAATTGTCGACACCCTGTGCTATCCTTATCCGCTGACCTAACAAATACTCTATTTAAATAGTATTTGGACGACCCATTGTGATTGATCAGTATCCACACCAGCACATCAGGGAAATCCAATCGATACCTGTCAGAAAACTGGAAGTTTCTGAGCAGGTTTCCTTGACTTTGACACACGCTTCTTCTGTGTACAAGACCCCACAGTCTCCGCGCATCCAAAATTCTATCCCAGTCCCTCACTAGTACTAAAGTGCGAAACTATCCCAGGAATTTTTCAAGACGCCTGAAAATATCTGGCCACCCACCCCCTGTGGGAACATACAGGGGCACCAGGTACCACCATTCACATCTAGGATCACCGGCCTATCCTTAGGCCTTTACTTTGAGTCCTAATTATTTTCGGAATGATACTGCTACTCCGCTACCCGCTCCCGACAGACCATAAGACGAGAATACCACGACCAGTTTTTGTCTATCGAACAGTTTTTGTCCCCTCGTGTCATATCTTAGAGCACATGCCCTAACTCTGACAATGCAGCCTTTGTGCTTCACGTTGAAGGCGAGATTGGTCGATGGCCATTCTCGCCGTGGACATGTCGGTTGGGATGCCTTTCTTAAGAACCTCTTTTTAGTTTATAATTAAATCTTCTCCTCTATTCTATTTTCCTCTCTCGAGACGACCTTACTAATCCCAGCGGATTCTACGCTAATCGTCTAACCAGTGCAAACTATAATTTGTTTATAAACGCGTTCAACTTCCAGTAACTGACTCCTTGCCCACAAAGCCTATCTAGGTCGACCGTGAAGATCACAAGCTTGTGGTCTTTATAGTCGAGGATTAGTGGACTATCGATTCATACCATCTTTAACAACTGGTCTACAGAATACTCTAGATACGATTTAGATGACCCGTTATGATTTCTTCTTGTTCATACCGGCATATTCGGTAAATTCAGTCGTTACCTGTGACCATGTAGGGAGGGTCTAAAAGATGTAAGGCTTTTCCATCTTATTCTCCTATCACCTAGCTCCACACAATCCATACGTGCATCCAAGGTGGCATTCCAGTCGCCCACTAGTACTAAAGAGCGAGACGCTCCTGGAAAACCTCAACACGACTGAAGAAATACAGCTGTTCTGACCTTGCTGGAGCGTAAACAGCTAGTAACCTAAAAATATGTTTGGTATTGTTCACATGAAGGATAAACATCTTACTTTCTGGATCCAGAAATTTGGCCCGTATCTTGAGGCTCGGACATTTCCGAGTCAATGCAGCAATTCTACCGCTTAATTCCAGTCGACATGGAGAAAAGTAAATCTCATAT
>NC_043007.1:66334002-66341502 GCF_006345805.1 Octopus sinensis | reverse complement strand
AAAGTGTTTGTTTATTTGGAAAAAAAATAAGTGAAAAAATATAAAGAAATAAATAAAATGACCATCACGAAATACAACAATATCTGTTTCAACACACGATTTCACATCAAGAATCTTGCAAAACGAATAGATAAACGTATATATATATATAATGATCTCGAACCCACAAGAGTAAACAAGAGAGACAGAGAAAGGCAGAAACAAGGAAAATGCCACTTATATTTGAACACTATACAAATATTCTTTTAAAAAACTTTTCTTTTAATTTTTTTAAATTTAATTATTTAATTGTTACAGTTGAAAAGGTCTCAATGACTGAAACCGGTGCTGAAATGTTCTTTATAAAATTATTTTAGCATTTTCTATACTCACTTGTTTTTTCATATATATCAACTCGTGTGTTCCTTTTCATCCTTATACATACATACATACATATATATATATATATATATATATATATATATATATATATATATATATATATATATATATATATATATGTATAAATAGAAACAACAGAATATAGCATGCGTACTCGACATTTTGTTTTTCTGGATATAAGACCTTAATGAAGATGATATTTGTCAGCATTCTTTCGTTACATACTCTATGACCTCTTCAATGACTATCTGTTTTCTGTGTCTCCTTTTCTCTCTGGTCTTGTTTGCCCTGTCTGTTCCATCTTGATAAGATGGAACAGACAGACAGGACAAGGCCAAAGAAAAGAGAAGACAGATACCCACTGAAGTGGTCACAGAATGTCTGACGAAAAAAGATTACGTTGTTGACTAAAAAGTCATCAAGGAACGCCATCTGCATAGTAACCAATGTCTAAATCGGTGATAATGTCCCGATATAGCGAAACATTCTGAGGGGAAGAAATACGGAAACATTCTGAGAAGACATTAGCTAAGCGCGTAAATCTGATCAAGACAGGGACAGTGGTAAAATGTTTCTAAAGGAGTGACTGACTGTCTTTCTACTACTTCTCATCCTTTTACTATTGTACTATTCTCTCGTAAAGCAGTGTTTCTCATCTATTAGTTTCTTTTATCGCATGTATGTTTAGCTCGTCTTGTTCCGCTTGATAAATATTTATCTAGATTCTTCTAAATATTCTAATGATCGATACAAAACTTTTAGAGTGAATTTCTCCTTTAAACCTGTAAACCACAACCAAGTAAGTGGCTCCTTTGGACCTTTTTGATTGCTACTAACACACACACACACACAAAAATGTGTGTGTGCGTGTGTATGTTTTCAAAGGCAAATAATCATCGACAGCGAGCAAGACATGCTACTCCAGACTGATGATGAACAATGACTCTGAAACTAGTCACTGGACGCTGGCTTTGCTGGGCGGAGTGCTTATCACCCCATTTGAAAACATAAGGACACAGAAAATGTGTCATGGCCAACAGGAAAGAGTGTTTCCCAGGGCTAAATAGCAGTAGCATTCTTCCCTTTCATGGGACTGTCACATTAAGTTGACATCATACCATCACTTTATCGTGCTGCTACTGTATAAATCTCTCTGAGAGATTTAGAAATATAATATATGTATGTATGTATATATATATATATATATATATAAGCGAGAAAGAAGCAACAAGAATGGATAGGTTTTTAGTACAATCGTTTCATACAAGGACAGGCTTTATTAAAAGTTGTAAAAATTACAGCATATAAACGTGTCCCGTACTCATCAGCTAAAATACATGTGAGTTCTCTAGACATCCTAGTGGTTGAGGCTATACTCATGAAGTAATGTAGATAATTAAGTAACATGAACAGATTTCCATTTTTTTTGCTCCCTCTTCCTTTATTTTCTCTCTTTTCTTCTATTCCCTTCCCTTTCTATTCTTGGCCTCTCTAGAAAGCCCTTCAGCCTTTAAAAGTTAAATAGCTACAGCCTCTTGTAAATAGCAGTAATGTGATTAATGTGGCAAATACCTAATCATATAACAAGAATTGATACCTACCTCATTGTGTTCAACCATTGATAAATTTATCACCTGTGAATATGAAATTCCTCTTCATTTCTCTGGAAACTTACATCTACACCATTGGAAATTGCGCATCTATACAAAGGATTAATTCACCCTCTCTGTAATGCTAATAAGCAGGAATTGAGACCCACCTCGTTGTGATTAACAATGGATAAATTTGTCTTCTGTGAGTATGTAATCCCTCATCATATCTCTGGAAATTCATATGTGCTCTATGGATTAGGTCACCTTCTCTGTGATGCTATTAGAACTTTTTTAAAATTCTGTGATAAGACTGTACATCATCTTTAAAGAACTTTAATGAACTTTGGAAATCTGTTTATGTTACTTAATTATCTACATTACTTCATGAGTATAGCCTCAACCACTAGGATGTCTAGAGAACTCACATGTATTTTAGCTGATGAGTACGGGACACGTTTATATGCTGTAATTTTTACAACTTTTAATAAAGCCTGTCCTTGTATGAAACGATTGTACTAAAAACCTATCATTCTTGTTGCTTCTTTCTCGCTTATAATCACCCCACATTACTGTATTGTTAAAACAGTATAGTTTTTTTTGGTGCATCTAAGTTAGGTACCATATTCAAGTAAATTCATTTAAATTAACTTGAATCTTTATTGCTTTTTGTATATATATATATATATATTATATTATAATATATGTGTGTGTGTGTGTGTTGGTTGTGTGTGTGTGGTGGAGGCGCAATGGCCTAGTGGTTAGGCAGCGGACTCGCGGGCGCAGGATCGCGGTTTCGATTCCCAGACCGGGCGTTGTGAGTGTTTATTGAGAAAAACACCTAAAAAGCTCCACGAGGCTCCGGCAGGGGGTGGTGATTCCTGCTGTACTCTTTCACCACTCTTTCTCCCACTATCTTTCTTCTGTTGGCCTGCTCGCTTAGCCAGCGGGGTGGCGTCATTCGAAGGCTAAAACACAGTGCGAACGCATTGTGACCAGCGATGTGTAACAACATCTGATGGTCTGGTCGGTCACGTGATATATATATATATATATATATATATATATATATATATATATATATATATATATATATCTATATATATATATATAAGGGTGTGCTGAAAAGTTCCTGGTTTTAAGGGTATCGCGAAAGGCCTAGTTCAAGGCCTAATCTTCCGAGTTCTTCCACGGGGCTTAGAAAATCTGAAGGACCGTTGCAATAAGTGTGTGAATCTGAGAGAAGAATATGTTGAATAAAATCATAATTAACTTATCTTCCTATATTTTCTTCTATCGAAACTACTTTTCAGCTCCCACCATCGTACATGTCTGTATGTGTACGTGAGTGTGTGTGTGTGTGTGTGTGTGCGTGCGTGTGTGTGTGTGTATACATATACATGTATATATAAATATATGTATATGAACACACACACACACAGACACGCACACTCGTATGTTTATATATATATATACACACACATATAAACCGATGTTTATTTGTACACATACATATGTTCAGAATCATTAAAAAAATACATTACAATGTCCCCGGACTCTCTAAAATAAAGCCGACTCCTTTCAGGACTTCGAAGTATTTCAATTTCTCTGTGCATATCATTATTGTTGCTATTGTTGTTATTGTTGTTGCTCTTGACGTCCATCCTTACCACCTCCTCAACTTCCTGCTGCTGCTACTGCTACTGGTGTTGCTACTCCACCTCCTTTCCTCTTCTTCTTCTTCTTCTTCTTCTTCTTCTTCTTCTTCTTCTTCTTCTTCTTCTTCTTCTTCTTCCACTCTTTATCAATTTCTTGCTCCTCTTCTGGAGCTCCTTCGCCTCAGGTCTGTCATATTACGACTGATATCATCTCGACACACTTTCGCTTTGATCTTTCATATTCTGTTCTGTCGGTACAGCGAGATCTGCGCACTCTCCTAAGCACGCACACACACACCACACACACACACACACACACACACTCGCATACACACACACACACACACACGCACACTCGCACACAGCCTGGAACATTTGGAAATAGGAAATCCCAAACAAGATTCTACCGAAGACACACAGAGGAAAAACACAAACATGCACAACAAAACACACGCACAAACGTACACACGCATATGAACGCACGCACACATACACACACACTCACTGAGTCAGTCACATATGCACACCTATACATACACACATGCAAAGCCACACATGCACAGTAATGTATATATACACACAAATATGCACATACAGGCGAGTACAAAGACACCTATAGAATCCTATTAACACTTGCATACATACATACAATCAGGTTTACTTTCATATATATGTATATACCAAGTCAATATAGACAATAACACGCATGCACACACGCGCACATACATACATACACACACGCGCACACACACACACACACACACATGGAGGTGCACACAGTCTTTATTCGAAGTTTTGTCGCAGAGCGTCGTTTCCTTCGCGGTCCTTTCGGTTGGAGATTCACTACAAGCGCGTCCTCCATTACGTCAATGTTCATCACAGCACCCACCACTACCACCACTACCAACAACAACAACAACAACAACTCCGTCAGGACCCCCCCCCCCGCAGCTGTACTATCACCACCACCGCTACCACTAGTACCATTACCACCATTGCTGCTGCTGCTAGCACAACCACCGATGACGTCACCACCACCGAAATAATAACACACGCATCACTAGCCCAAATAACACCACTACCAACACCAACACCATTTCCTCCACTATAAAAACCACCACTCCATTACTATTACTACTGCTGCTGCTGCTGCTGTTACTACTACTACTACTACTACTACTACTACTACTACTACTACTACTACTACTACTACTTACTACCACTACTACTGCAATGCTTTAAAATATTGCTGAACGAATCGATCCCACTATATTTTTTCGTACACCTCATACTTATTTCGTCCTTCCTTTTGCAAAACCGTTAAGTAACGTGGACGTATACAAACCGTTTGTCAAACGGTTGTGAGGGACAAGCACGGATACAGAAACATATATATATATATACATACATAAGTATATACATGCATACACAGACATATACACGTACACACTCATACACATATATGCTTTTAGATTGTGTATGTATGTATTTATGTGTGTGTGTGTGTGTGTATGTGTGTGTGCATGGCCTAATGCTACTCTTAATCGCAAGGACATGGTTTCACTTCTCGGACCATTTTACATTGGCCTGCGATGACTTGGACATCTGAGGTGTGGCACATGGTATACCTATACAGGAAATATCGATTTGATGGAGGAAATGAGGTACCGCACTGCCTAAACTTTTGATCATTATAAAGAAATCATATGTGCCGTTTGTCTTCGTTTGTGTGTGCGTGGTAAGGCGGCGAGCTGGCAGAAACGTTAGCACACCGAGCGAAATACTTAGCGGCATTTCGTCTGTCTTTACGTTCTGAATTCAAATTCCGCCGAGGTCGAATTTGCCTTTCATCCTTTCGGGGTCGATAAATCAAGTACCGGTTACGCACTGGGTTCGATGTAATCGACTTAATATATATGTATATATATATATATACATGTACATATATATGTATATATATATATATTTATATATATATATATATATATATATATAATATATATATATATATATATGTATATATATGTACCAGTTACGCACTGGGGTCGATCGAGTAATCGCTTTAATCCGTATGCCTGTCCTTGTTTCTCCCCTCTATGTCTAGCTCCTTGTGGGCAGTAAAGAAATAAGAAATTTCTGGTTTGGTACCTAGGTGCCCATTTAGTTTACAAGGGATGATTGGATGCTAGACCCCTGACTGAGGGAAATAGCTCTGGAGATGGAGAAGTATTTGTACCAACATTGTTATCAACATTTTCCAGTAGTGTGGTTTTGATCATTATACAAGCTTCCATCAGTCAAAAAAAACATCGATGTAGATAGTAAACAGCTGGTGGTTGGAGCCTCATACGTCGAAAGTCGAAATCGATGTGAGAATTCAATACATACATACATACATACATACATACATACATACTACATACACACACACACATACATACAACATATATGTTTATATACATACATATACATACATATTTATATGTATATATATATGCATATATGTGATAATGTATGTACATAAATTATTATGTAATGAATTTATTATATTTATTTTATAATTAATTGACATTTATACTTATGTTCTGAAAATATTTTCCACATTGTAATGAAAAAACTATTAAAGAATCAAAAGTTATACCATAAATTCCAAACTTTATATATTCATCTATGCTTTTAGTGTGAATGGTTTTGTTATACGGCGCTGTATTTTATAATCCTGTGAATAATAATAAGGGCATTTTTTATACAAATTTAAAGCGATCACCGTGCAATGACTAAGGAAAATAGTCTAATAACGGGGCATATGAACCTGCGACAGAAAAAATAAAGTTCTTCCTATCCGCGTGGGATTCGAACCTACGTCCTTTTGCTAACGCGCCTAAGTGTGTTACCTTTACACCGGCGAATTAGCCTCTCCTGGGATGTCAAATTAAGAATTATATTAGTTCGTGTTTTATATATATATATATATATATATATATATATATATATAGATATATAATATTCGAGACAAAACCACTATTTTGCAAAACAAACAAGGAAAGACTTAATCAATACATAAAAATTTTTAATATAAAAAGATAAACGCCACCACTACAATCGTTTCATGTCTTCAATGACATTCGTCAGGGTGGATTTTCGATCTCCTAATCTGTTTATTTCTTTATATTAAAAATTTTATGTATTGATTAAGTCTTTCCTTGTTTGTTTTGCAAAATAGTGGTTTTGTCTCGAATTAATATTATATAATATATATTTTTATATATATATTATATATTATATAATATTATATTATATTATATATATATATATTATATATTATATTATATTATATAATATTTTACTATAAAATTGGATTTAATCCTAAATCTGATTTTTTCCCTGTAAATTTTGGATTTATTCCCTAATATTTTATTATTATATATATATATATATATATATATATATATATATATATATATATATATATATATATGTTCGGTTTATATATATATGGGATGGATATTTACGACACATACAATAGTACGGACAACAATATATAATATAACTAATGTATCTCCGTCAATTTGAATGATGGGTAAGGAGTATTCTGTTGTTCGAACTCAATATTCATTGAATGACCTTGTGATTTCAAAGTGAAATTCTTAAACATCTTAATATTACAAGATGTGTATGCACATATGTAAGTGTGTGGGTGTAGGTGTGTCTGTGCGTATATGTGTGCAATATGTGTGTGTCTGTATATATATATATATATATATATATATATATATGTATAACGGTATTTTTTCATAGCGTTTTCAAATAACCAGATAACCGAAGAGATGTCGTGGATTCCCACTTCGGCATCTGAAACTCAGAGTTTTATC
>NC_043007.1:66324002-66331502 GCF_006345805.1 Octopus sinensis | reverse complement strand
ATCTCCTAGAAATAGCTGTCAAATCTCCATGAGATTACATGCATCATCTTGTAAAAAAAGGAGATGTGAGATGTGCTGTTATGTGCAATATGATAGGAGAAAAATGGAAACTCAGATATGATGGAGAGAGCTGTAATATCGTTAAAGTTCTTCTCGATCATAACACTGAGACTAACATATATTTTCAAGTAAGTGTATCTATATCTATAGCTATCTATATCTATCTATCTATCTATCTATCTATCTATCTATCTATCTATCTATCTATCTATCTATCTATATCTATCTATCTATCTATCTATCTATCTATCTATCTATCTATCTATCTATCTATCTATCTATCTATCTATCTATCTATCTGTCTGTCTGTCTGTCTATCTATCTATCTATCTCTCTCTCTCTCTCTCTCTCTCTCTCTCTCTAATATATAATATATATATATAATATATATATATGTAACCGGCCGAAATTGCAAAGATAATCTGGAACTCGGCTGAGGAAAGAAACTCTGGATGTTTTGCATTCTTGTCCCATTTTTGTATATATATATATATATATATATATATATATATAATATAATATATATATATAGTATATATAGTTTGTGTGTGTGTTGTGTGTGTGTGTGTGTGTATTGTGTGCGTGTGAAAAACAATGATAAAGATAAATGGTAATAATAACGAGAAGGAGCAGGAGTAGAACGATGAGGAAGAACGTGTAGAAATGTATACAGAGGTAAATACTCACCACTATATTAAGTTAAGGCAGAATAAATGTTTAGAAAACATTAACATATCAGTATCACAGACTAACGAACAACATGCACACATACGAAAATATATACAACTGTGTACATGTATATAAGGATATAAGTACAGATATATTGAAGGCGACGAACTGACAGAAACGTTAGCACACCGGACGAAATGCGTAGCCGTATTTCGTCTGCCGCTACGTTCTGAGTTCAAATTCTGCCGAGGTCGACTTTGCTTTTCATCCTTTCGGGGTCGATTAAATAAGTACCAGTTACGCACTGAGGTCGATATAATCGACTTAATCCGTTTGTCTGTCCTTGTTTGTCCTCTCTGTGTTTAGCCCCTTGTGGGTAATAAAGAAATATAAGTACAGATATATACACACATATACACATGCATACACGTTCAGACTATCACACATACATGTATATATCTATCAATATACCTATATTATCATGCATGCATGTTTGTATGTATGTATACATACACATATATAAATCAGCTTACATCGGTAGTTGGTTCCAAGACACGCAATTTAATTAGAGAAATGACTTAACAAGTAAAAGCATAAAAAATTTTATTAGCTTATAAATAGTGGTACAAATAAATAGGTGTGTGTGTGCGTGCGTGCATCTTTGTGTTTGTGCTTGTTCCCTCCCACTGCTCGACAACCGGTGTTGGCGTGTTTATGTTCCTGTATCCTAGCGGTTCGGCAGAACAGACCGATAGAATAAATACCGGGCTTTAAAACTAAGTCCTGGGCTCAATTCCTTCGGCTAAAAAATTCTCCAAGGCGTTGCTCTAGCATGGCCACAGTCAAGTGACTGAAAGAAGTGAAAGGTACAAGATAAAGAATACTCTCTTAATATTTAAACCCTCATTTATTTTTCGTTATTCTTCATATTCTCAATACATTTCATATTGCATTCTATTTGTTTATTCATTTATTTGTCTTATTCTTTTTTATTAGCAGATGATCTATTAATTCCTACACAACGCAACGTTTAGCCAATTCTTTGGAAAGTAAATTTCTATGATAAACATATTCTTTCTTATTTTATTTTTGACTAGCAGTATCGCCCGGCGTTGCTCAGGTTTGTAAGGGAAATAACTATAAAGCATTTTTAGAGAGTTATAGCCAAAAAATAGCAAAAAAATGGAAAAAAAATGATGGTAAATTTTTTTGAGAGTTAAAAAAGGTCGAGTTGCGTCCCCTAGACAGTCTGTGGTTTGTGTTTCTGATTCTCGACCCCATGTCGAATTTATCGATTTTTTTCAGAACTGGGGGAACTTTTCAAAATTTTCGCTGCGTTAGTTTTGAATTATGACATTGGGCTATGTGTGTGTCAAGTTTCATCAGAATCGGTTGAAAGCCGTGGTCAGGGTGAGGTTACAACCAAACAGACACACAGAAACACACAGACAAACTGCCGTTTATATATAGAGAGATTTTACTCAATTCATTTTATTTGACTGTACTCTTTTTCTGAATTCGTATTTAGCCACTGTCATCACTTTATTAATGCACTCCATATACAGTAATCGTATTGGGTTGGTGCATAATTATTGCGGCATTTTTTCAACAAATTTTGTTCAACAAAAACAATAACAATATTTTACAAAAACATCTTTAAATAACGGTCTGACCGTCTGCCAAGCAAATGGGAAGCAGTAATTGAAGTAGATGGTGAATATGCTCCGGAATAATCCTTTAAAGATGTTTTTGTAACATGTTGTTATTGCTTTTGTTGAATAAAATTAGTTGAAAATAAGCTGCAATAATTATGCACCAACCCATTAGTATTTATAAAGGATAAAATCTGACGAATACATTTATTGACCGTGACTATATAATCAAACTATCTGCTACTTATTGCAGAGTATATATATATATATATGTAATGTATGATATGATATTACTTATGTAACCAACACCGATGAGAAAATAATTGTCAACTAACGGAATAAATTAACATCTACACTCTCATTTTTATATATATTTTCTACTATTGCGATTCTTGTAAGTATATATACGCACGTGTGTGCGTGCGTGTGTGTGTGTGTGTGCGTGTGCGTGTGTGTGTGTGTGTGAGTGTGTGTGTGTGTGTGTGTGAGTGAGTGTGTATACGTAGATATGTGTATGTGTTTAGAGGGATATATTATCCAGGTGGATAACATGGTAGCACCCAGCTTTGAGTTCGCTTCGAACCAAGCTGGTTGAAAGACCCTGAACGAAGCTGCACAGAAATTTATGTCCGGTTGCATACGCAACTGCTCAAACTCTATGTATATTTATGATATATATAAAATAAACTCCCGTTCACAAACTCCCACACGCAACATGGACAAGAATCTTAAGAAAATACGAAATTACAATCATTTCAATGTCATGATTAGCGAAAGCGAAACTGGTCGACAAACACAATACTCTTTCACTTATGAAATATATTAAACATATGTAAACTGGGTGCATTTTCCTTCTTTTATTTTATATATATATATTTTGCATTACGACTCACCACGTGGGGCTAATCGAAATTCTACTCTCTTTCTCTTACATTGTCTTATATATACGTGTGTGTGTGTATCCGCATATATCTATCTGCTTATGTCTGTATATATATATATATATATTATATATATATATATAATATATATATGAAGTAATACGCAAATTACCAAGACGAGCTATATAGAATTTACAAATTTAGTTAAATATGATGATACCATAAATGCACAAACATATTGGAGAGTGGAGAAATTATTAATAAAATAAAATGTACAAACTAGCGAGCGATTATACTCTGTAATTGTCATATTTACTTAAACCCGGGGCGTATTTAGGAGTAAAAAAGTGCTGCTTTTGTCTATGATACTCAAATACTTGCAGTCAAGGAGATAAAAGCTGTCCTCTTTAACATTGTCCTCCAGGATAGCACAACCAGCGCCTTGTTCTTGAATCGCTGTGGTATGCCTATGAAAATCTGATACGAAGGTATCTGCGAAGAAGTTTGAAAACAAAAACACAAAGGACTAGAAATGGATGTTACAGAATCATTGGAAATGAAATGTAGTGTCTTTGTTAAGAGAGGAACTCTCTGTAGCGTAGAAAGAATAGCAGGGAAAAAAATACTTAAAATTTGAAAGGCTTCCTTGCAGACCTTTCACAAATGAATTCCAGAAGAGAGTACCCTTAGGAAGTTTATACATTCCAAGGGAAGTATTTATATTGAATAGTAGCGTACAAAGGGACACTGATAAATTGATAAAAACGCATACCAAAATAAAACATTCAATGTTATGGAAACCACTCAAGTACTGTATAATACCGAATATTTAGCTAAAAATATAAGCCCTTCAGCTGATTCATCTCGCGTATTTACTGAAAGTATGTAACAATATATACATCTTGACCAAAATGGAATATGCTTTTGAATTGAAAGTAGACGACATATTACAGATATCTTTTGCCGTATTACTTTATTGAAGCAATGGGATTGTCACAGAGGAATATAACAAAAACGTAACATAAAATGCGATCAACAAATCATCCAAATAAAAGCACTCTTATAAATCCGGAAAATAATAATTGTTTCTGGTTTAGACACGAGGTTAGCAATTTCGAGAGGAAGGTATTAGTTGACAACATTGACCAGTACATGAGTGGTACGCCAGTGTATAATAAATAATGGGCGACTACGTCGCTGAAATCATGACAGATATAATGAAAGGCAAAGTTGACCTCGGAGTGATTCGAACTCAGAAGGTAAAGAGCCGGAATAAATACCGCAGGTTATGTCTTCCCATATTCTAACAACTCAGCCTGTTTATAGAAACCATAATAATAATTTTTCTAACGTAGGTTCAAGGTCAGAAATATTTTGAGGCGACAGTAGTCATATGAACACGAATTTGGGAGGCTGAATTAATTAGTTGATCAAAACGATCCCATTGGAAGAAATTTTGGGGGGAGGGTATTAGTCGATTACATTAACCGTAGTGTTCACTGGTACATAATTTATCGACCCCAAAAAGATAAAAGGCAAGGTCAACCTCGGCGGAATTTGAACTTAGGACGGACGAAATGCCGCTAAGCATTTTTCCCAGCGTGCTAACGATTCTGCCAGCTCGCTGCCTTACAGAATAATAAAAAATTATATATTCTTACTGATTCACACTGCCAGAAATTTGGGAGGAAGGAGTTAGTCGATTAAATTGTACTCAGTACCTGACTGGGACTTTATTTTACCGACCCCAGAGATGAAAGGTAAAACTGATCGCGGTTAGATTTGAACTCAGAAAGTAGATTCGGGAGAAATACCGCAAGGAAATTTTTTGCGGCACTCTAACGATTCCGCAAAAAAAAACCCCAAAAAAACGCACGTGTATAATAAATAATGGGCAACTCGACCTAAAGAAAATTCTAACTGGGCTTTACCTGTATGGCCGTGCGCTGTTTATTTTGATATGAACTCACCCTGCTGAGCAGTTATGGTTGTGATGCATGTGCCTAGTGTACCCTTATCAAACGTGTAATCATGATGGATATATTAACCTTTCATCGCTTTAATAGAATGCACGGCTCTCTCACTCAATAATAATTCTTTCTACTATAAGCATAAACCTGAGACTTGTTGGGGGAGGGGGCCAGCCGTTTACAACGACCTCAGTGTTTGACTGATACCTATTTTATCGACCCTGAAAAGGTGAAAGCAAAGTTGACCTCGACGGAGAACGTAGAGACGGACGAAATACAGCTAAGCAGCTTGCCCGGCGTGCTAACTGTTCCGAAATGGCTGAATGGAAAAATATCTCTAAAAAAAAAAAAATCCCAGAAATATTTAGAAAATAATTAAACCGGTTGGCTGACCAGATCACATTATAGGGAAACAATTGTCTGAATAATCTTTTCCTTGTTTCTCTTATTGGATTGTATCCATGTTTGGGCACCGCCATAAAAGGTTAATTCGAACAAATCGACCTTAGTACTTATTCTGTCGAAGTTGGTGTAAACGAACCCACACGATTACCAAGTGGTGTAGGGAAAAAATTTCCTCCACACACACACACACAAACAGTGGCATATTTTCACTATCTATCTATCTATCTATCTATCTATCTATCTGTCGGTCTGTCTGTCTGTCTTCTGTAGATATACGATTAGCTTCCATACAATTTACGCCAACTAAATTCACTCAGAACGCATTAGTCGGCACGGGGCAATAATAGAAGTGACGGTGTTGCACAGCAGAGACTGAACACGAAACTACAGATTCGCAAAGGGAAGTTCTTTACCATACACCCATGCTATCGCCTGTAGAAATACTGTAGAAATAATGAATGCTTCACGAATTGACAACGAGAACACTTCCGTGTGTCGTTATCTTCAAGACCTCAATTCAAGTAGTTGTGATTGTCTCAGCAAGGCTTACTTTCACAACTAGGGTTTTCAGGTCCGGCCAATGATTATAATTTCAGGATCTGTTTGGGAGCTTTTAAATGATGCGTCATGTTATATTTTATTTATCAAATGAATTAGTCTGTTACTATATGTCTTTTTGTTATTAGAGATAAGTTTATTCTGACTTCTCTTATACCGCTAACTCAGTTCCTGTTTACTACAGGACACTACGTCCTTAAAACATTTTTATTTCTTCATTTTATTTATTTATTTATTTATTTATTGCTGCAGAAGTAGCTTTCCTGATTTTTACAAAATAATTTTTATAAGGCTTAGTTATAGGAATGATTGATTTTTATTTTTGTTCTTTATCCTTTAGTTTCCGTTTCTTCTTTTTTTTTGAAGGGTTCTAAATTCTTGAACTTCATTAAGATGTAAAAGAATTCTTTCCATTGTGGAATGTGTCCAATGTGTTTGCGTCCTTGCATCCTTTTGTAGGAACCATGAAGCTTAAAATAGAGAGATATTTCATCATCTAATTACATAAAACCTGAAAAATAAGAAGCTCTAATGTAAAAGAAGTTTCCTCAGCCATCGTAACACACCAAAAAAAAAAAGGAAGAAAGAATTGAACTGAGGCGAATGAACGCAAATAAAAACGAAAGATGGAAAAAGGAAACAAAATTAGAATTTTCCAAAAATAAAATCACATTAACACAATTCAATTACATGGGAGACATTCTGATTTCTATAGCAATGTTTTGTCTATTTTTTTTTTTACTAAGAATTTGCTCATTATATTTTTTCTACTTAAAATTTGAGGTGCACCTCGCCGCATATTTATAGACGAAGAAATACAGTCTACTGAGACAGACTTCAGTACATAATTGTCATTTATTTTACCGAACTAAGAGTGGGGAAAACGTGAAGTCAAATGTCGGAAGTATTCAAACTCAAAACATGATGACACGTGACTAAATGTCGCAGTTTATTTAGTTCGCCATTATGTCTTTCCTGTTCTTCTATCTCTATAGTTCGAGGCTACTTTACGTTTGCTCGAGGTTACAGATTAGTAGAGAAAGCAGCATAGTTAACTGAGGCTATCAGCTTATATGATTGTTTCTTTTTTTTTTTATAAATCCTTGCACAAAGAAAAATAAACCACAGAATGGTGGTTTTTCAAAATTCCGATATAAAGAAACGAAATAACATTTCTTCCAATAATAATTATTATTACAAATTTTTGCCACCGGGGCAACTTGAGGAAGATGGGGATGAGTCGATTACATCGACCCCAGTGTTCAACTGGTACTCATTTTATCGACTCCCAAAGGATAAAAGGCA
>NC_043007.1:66317850-66323902 GCF_006345805.1 Octopus sinensis | reverse complement strand
GAGGAGTAGAAGGAGGCAAAAAAAAAAAACATGAAAGGAAGTGGGATCACAGTGAAAAGGGGGAAAGCAGGGGTGCCGCTGAGATGCTTGTGTACTTATATTCACAACCCTACCCACCTACCTACCCCGACCCCAACCTCCCGGTACCAACGATATTGTTTCATTATTCTCGTTGCGATTGTTGACGTTGTTCTCATTGTCAAATGTAGTTGTTGTTGTCACTATTGTTATTCTTACCAATGTCGTTGTTGTTGTTGATTGTATTGTTCTTTTTTTTTCATCTTTTTCTTTGTTTTTTACGACCTTGAAACCACTCAACCGTCTATTGCTATCGTTGACTCACTGCTTGATCCGGTGGTGTTGATGGAAGTGGTGGGGGGGTGATGGTAGGGGGGGGGGGTGATGGTGATGGTGATAGTGGTGGTGGTGGTAGTGATGGTAATGGTCGTGGTGGTGTCGGTGGTGGTGGTGGTGGGGTGATGGTGATGGTAGTGGTAGTGGTGCCGGTGGTGGTGGTGGCGGTGATGGTAGTGGTGGTGATGGTAGTGATGGTGATGATAGAGAATTAGTGGTGGTAGTGGTGGTGGTGGTGATGGTGGTTATGCTGGTGGTGGTTTTAGTAGTGGTGGTGATGGTGGTGGTGGTAGTTGCAGAGATGTAGTGGCTGTTAGCAATGACAATTATAGTGATGTTTGGTATTTGTGTGTGGCAGTAGTAGCAGTAATGACAGTGGTGAAAGTGGCAGTGACAATAGTAGTTTTGGTGGTGGCAGTAGTAATGATAGTAGCGGTGATAGTGGCTGTGGCGTTGGTAGTGGACACTGCTAATGCTGTGTAGTAGTGGTGGTGGTATCGGTTGTAGTTGTGGTGGTATTGATGGGGATCTAGTTGATTTGGCTACCAGCATTTCAAAAATTAAAGTTTATCGAAAATTTTAAAATTTGGTACAACAATATACTTTTCGAAGCTGAATTGTTGGAGTCATTTCACTTTTGCCAGAAAAATGTTTTTAAAAAGTTATCGATGTTTAAAGTTTTATCATTTTCACCCAATCAAGAAACATGATTTGAAAGCTGTCATTTTGTGCGTAACTGCACTTTTTTTTGACGTCATTATCTTGAAAATAGCAAGTGTTGTCAATATTTGTAAACAACACGTGTTTTGTAGTTTGAAGCATTCTATATGCATTTAATACGATAGCACGAACTTAAAAATTTATCCTAAAAACGTTATTTAACTGTTATTTTTAGCACATCTTACAACCACCTCAATTACAAAAAGAATTGAGTAAACAAATAGTTTTAAGCATTCAATATGCATTTAATGCAAATGCGATGAACAACACGTTACGTGCAATAAACACACCAGCATCGGTTGTCAAGCAATGCTAGGGGGACAAACACAGACACACAAACACACACACGCATATAAATATATATATATATATATATATATATATATATATATATATATACATATATACATATATACGACGGGCTTCTTTCAGTTTCCGTCAACCAAATTCACTCACAAGGCTTTGGTCGGCCCGAGGCTATAGTAGAACACACTTGCCCAAGGTGCCAAGCAGTGGGACTGAACTCGGAATCATGTGGTTGGTAAACAAACTATTTTATATTAATTTTAAAATTTGCCAGCAAAATCTTATAAAATGTCAATGTTCTGAAAGATGTACATATTTATGAAAATAAAAGAGTGAACAAAATATACTTAAAAACAAGCATTTAAGCGTGCAATAAGCAACACATTACAAAATATTTTTAAAATTAAAAACGCAAGTTGGAAATACATTCAGTCAATTTCTCAAACAAATCACAATTTTCGTATCTCCTGCGCCACGTAAATTCAGAGATATGAATCTACAACAGAACGGTGAGTGCCACAGCGTCGTTTATTATCTCGCTTCACAGAGGCCCACGTACTCTCCACTTGTTGAGTGTGGGTACCATCTTTCAGGTTAGCAAAAAAAAAAAAAGAAAGAAAGAGTAAACAACACGGCTCTTGTAGTTTTAAGCATCCGATAAGCATTTAATGCGATAGCACGAACTTAAAAGATTTACCTAAAAACAAAATAGTACATTACAAGTTAAATATTTTTTTAAAAAACAAACATTTTATTGACCAGTTTATTGAAAACGAAAATTTAATGTGCAGTCAATCAATTTCTCGCACAAATCACAATTTTCATATCTCCTGCACTACATAAATTCACATACTCAGTTGTCAACAGATAGGTAAAATAAGTGGTTTCAATATATTTGTCAACACGTGCTTTCTCGCAGGCAAAATATTTCTCGTGTTCTGCTTGTTACTGTGGAAACAGGCATGAATTTACGATTGGTTAAAATTACCAAAGTTTTCAAACATTAATTGCTAAAAACTCTTTATTTATTGATTTATAGCAAAAATGATTTTCACGTCATTCATTAGCTAATAAAATTGTAACATTACACAGAATATGAAATCAATTCGAACAGAATTGATGCTGGCAGCCAAACCGACAAGATCCGTTGATGGTTGTAGTGGTGGTGGGGGATGGCATTGGCATAGGTCAGTGTTTCTCAAATATTATTTTTTTTACCTATGAACCCCTTTGCTTTCTATTTCACTCAGGTAAACCCTCCTAGCCATTCGAACTTTAAAAAGATTCTATTATATTTTTATAATTAAATATTATTAGGAATTGTATAAAAATAATTAAAATATTTTATATAATAACAAATTCAATTGCAGATAAATTTAATAAGAAAATGTTATAGGGCCATATGGACCCCAGTTGAAAACTACTAGTATAGGTGAAGGCCCTCCTATCTATCTCTGTCTCTTTCTGTTTTTATTACTACTTTGTCTTCAGTTTTATTCTATTTTCGGTTTTATTCCGCTATGTGTCTTGGCTGTGCTGTAATTCATACCCCCTTTCTTCATTTATAGCCAGCTCAAATATTTCCGTGTCTCTCTCCACCTCTCACCCTTTCTCTCTCTCTCCTCTCTCTCTCTCTCGTTACATTTCTCCTCTCGTTGATGGACTAAAGTCTAACAATGTTTTATATATTCCTTCAGCATTACTTATATACACCAACAGCATCTTTTTAACTTTGTCACTTTAGACGATACACCGTTTACTATTCTTTGTCACTTCGTCCCGTGCTATGCTTGTTTTAGCAGTAAGAGCTAATTATGGTGGTCCTGTCAAATTGCTGGATGATGGTAAGAGTTTATTCCCCTGCTTGCAATCAATATATATCGGGTGCAGTTTACATCGATAACCTGTTGGAGGAGGTATATTCTTAGGGTTAAAAACGGTAGTAGCATCAGTTTCTGTGGAACAACCATATTTAAGTGGCAATAAACATTACTTCTCAGTATAGTTACTGCTTTCATCACCTATAGAGATTTTCAATTATCGTTAAGACTTAAAATTATATCAACCATATCTAATTTTTTGCTCAGCTTTTTCTACATCTGTTATCGTTCTGTTCCATTGTCTTAGTTCTTTCTTATCGTGCTGCATCACTTTTTCATTGCATATGTTATAAATCTGGGGACACTCTGAGCAATCCTGCTGATAAATTATAAACTATAAGGAATAAACGAGTGAGTATCCAATCAATACTTGAAGTGAAGATAGTTCACGTGTACCTACTACCTAATACCAAGCCTTCAAAAAAGGGTACTTGAATTGAGAAAGGAACATTTTGACATCTCAGATGTTAGTCTTTCTTAAGAAAAAATAGGAGATAAAGAGGAAATAGAAAAAGAGAGCGTGGGAAGAGAAGAGAAGGAAAATAACTGGTGTGCGAACAAAATTTTTAAAAATAAATATTAAGTAATTAATTAGTAAAAGGACGCAAGGGAATGCTGTTCTGTGTGGAGGAGTTAAAAAAGTAGATGGGGTGAATGAGTTGTTTCTCCTTTGCGCCAGAGTGCGCGTGCACTGGGAGACACTTGCGCGTGTTTGATGGATTGTATGTAATATGTATGTAGACGTGTGTAAGTTTGTAAATTTGATGGCGTTGCTTAGTGTAAGTGTGGACGCGATGCTGTGTATATAACTATTGTACTCTTTAACTGTTGTTGCGTGTAGCTCTTGTAGGTAAGTATTGGGTTGTCCGGAAAGTTCATGCCGATTTTTAAAGGAAAGAAAAAGGTTAATAAATACTTGCCATTACATTTTTAATCAACCGAATATGAACCATTTTGTTGCACAATGCGTCTCCATCTTTCCTTTAACTTGAAAATATCCTCTTCCCAGAATTAAGGTGGTTTCATGCCAAAGAATTCATCAAAGTATCTTTTTACGTCATCCAAGGAATTGAAATTTTAACCATTAAGACTATTCTGCAGAGACCTGAATAAGTGGAAATCCGAAGGAGCAATATCTAGTTAATATGGAGGGTGGGGTAACACATCCCAGCCGAGCTGCAGCAATTTTTGTCTTGTTCCCAAAGCATCAAGTGCCGAAAATGAACTTTCTTATCTTTCATTTTAAAGGGTTACAGAATGAACACAGGTTATAGTAACATAAACTTTCTTCTATGAAAAGATAGCTTAAACTGTACTCTAAATGGAGGTGTAGTCAAATCCTATTTTATGGACTGAATCATGTTCTAAAATAAGTCGAAATGTTAGCAACTATAAATCAGCACGAACGTTCCGGACAACCCAACAGAACGAAGCCGTGTGTGTGATGTGTGTACTGAAGGTGGAGCGATAGAAGTGTGGGGTGGCGTGAAAGAGCTGAATGCTGGCGCAGCATAAACGGCATCATTTATGCGTTGGTGTGTAAGAAATTCAAAGGCGCACCTGGTGGGCGTGCAACAGCAAAGTAAAGAGCATGGAGGAAAATTAAGTCAGGGAACCAAAAGCTAAAGCGTAGGAAAATAGACCACATGTAATAAATGCAGTTTTTGTCGATCATATATTTGAGTATTGTAACCAATATTTTTCCACCTTTCAATATCAGAAAGTGGGAAGATTTGTTGTATGCTTCGGTAAAAATTGTATTCATTGATAAATTTTGAAATCCTTTAAGTTTTTAAACCGCTGAAAGAGGACTTTACACTCTTTCAAACAAAATATTCCTTCAGGAAGAATAGGTTTTCTCCTTTCTTAATCCATGTGAGCTTGGTCACAGTGCTGAATGGCAGGAAACGGTGCAAAGTTAATAGTTTAAAGAAAGTGATCGGAAAGGCAAAAGTGTGGAAAGGTGAGATTAAAAGAGAAGAATAACCATAATCTGTGGAGTGAGATAAATGCTAGAAATGGCCAGTTTAAGCCAATGATGGACGTACTGTTTCCAACGTCAATTCGCTGCTTATTTAATCAAGCGTACTGCCATCTTCAGAGCCCTGGCTTTCAACCGTACAACCAATCTCCTATCGTTTGCATACACACATCTAAAATCACGATCTCACACTTTCTTGCCTTCTAACCAACCACCACCCTTCCATTAAAACTTACTTTTCACTGAAAATTTCAGTCTCTATACAGTGATAGCATAACCGCTTCAGTGTTTCATTCAATCTCTCTTCTCTCATTAGAAGATCACGAACACCCAAACAATCGTTTAGCTAGAAGCTCACTGGACTCCCAAGCTACAAATACCCGATAAAAACTTACTGGTGACAAGGACTGCGTGGCGTTCAATTATTAAATAAATGAAAAATACACTTTAAGAACAGGACATCACCAACGGGTGAAAAATACGTAAACAAACAACGAGACTTAAGTACGAGACAAAATAGCAAAAAAGAAGTCTAACCCTTCCTCAGTTTTCGAATGTGATATTACTCACTGTTTCGTGCTTTTAACGACAAGACAGGAAACTTCATAAGACAGCAGCATCCAGAAATTTTAAAAATATAATATTTGTGGAGGGTTAGAGCATCGAACGAACAAACGACACCAGAGTGGTCATACGGTAGAAAACAATGGACGAAGAGAGACTTTAAGGGCCTATACATACATACATACATACATACATACATACATACATACATACATACATACATACATACATACATACATACATACAT
>NC_043007.1:66302850-66312850 GCF_006345805.1 Octopus sinensis | reverse complement strand
ACAAAATGTTGCTTGAAAAAGACCTGGACTGATATGACTATATCTTTGAATGAATTCAAAGTGTTCCTTGCAATTCTCATAGTTTCAGGATATAATCAATTACCTCGTCGGCGTATGTATTGGTTGCATACATCGGATACGTTCACTGAAGCTATCAGTAATGCTAAGACTCACGACCGGTTTTATACTATAATGCGTTGTCTACATTTCAATGTAGCAAATAATATCAATAATAGCGATAAATGTGCAAAACTGCGACCGCTCATATCTCATTTACAAAAGAAATTTATGGAATATCTTGTTCCAGCACCAAGTATTTCACATGATGAAGCAATGGTGGACTATTTTGGCAAACATAACTGCAAGCAATCTGTTTGCAATAAACCTATAAGATTCGGATACAAATCTGATATCAAAATTTGTCTGCAGTATATTTAATAGCCTTTGATACCTAAGTGAAGACCCACTGTGGAAATGTAGAATTAGATTCGATTTATGGAAAGTGTTCATCAACTGTACTTCATTTACTGGTATCCTATAGTGGTGAGAAAAAACACCTTCCTTATATATATTCCTCATGTATATTTTGATAACTTGTTTACATCAGTGCCACTTCTAAATCAACTCAAAACTTTAGGATACATTGATATTAGTAAATTGAGAGCAAACAGATTAGATGCTTCGTGTCCTATTTCTTCTGTACGCTGTTTTGATTATAAAAACGAGCGAGGCTCTTCAGAGACTGTCACCAGAGTCCTGGGATCCAATGCTACAAAAATCACCAGATGGAAGGATACCGCTGTTGTGACAGTGGGATCACCATTCGTGGGAAGAACCCTGTTAACAAAGTCAAGCGCTAGTCTAAGAAAAAGTTAAAACATATAGAGGTACCATTTCCTCAGGCAGTTTATAATTACAAGAATATGGGAGAAACTGATCAGATGGGCCTAAACATCAACGCGTATCGCATTCGCATACGTAGGAAAAAAATAGTGGTGGATTCTTTTTACATGGACTGTAGATGTTTCCATTCAAAATGCTTGGATTTTAGCACGAGGAAGGGGTTCTGCATTAGATCAACTGGACTTCAAAAGAGCAGTTGCCAGGTCAAACTTGCGAAGATTTCAGGTTCAGTCAAAAAGTTCTGGCAAAAAAAAAAAAAAACAGAAATCATGTCCAGTAGATTCTGATATGTGATACAATAGCTTTAAACATTATGTAACTGGAAACAAGCGACGCAAATGCAAATGATAATTTGTAAATCACAGACTTGAGCTGAATGTGAAAAATGCGATGTAGGACTATGTATCTCGTGTTTTGCAGAGTAACATGAAAAATAATCTGTTACTGTCGTGACTAACTCATAATAAATTAAATATGATAAAGGAGCATTTTTTTCAATAATAATTATCATAAAATGTATCACATTGCCTTGCTTTTTATTATTTTCACTGCTCTAAAAGAGAACATATTATACATTTGATTACTGGATGAAAAGGAACAAATAGCCAGAGTTGTATTTTTGTACTCTTACTATCCTAGCGGTGCCATATGGCACCAGGGTTTATTTAAGAATATGTTTGGAATTTTACATTTTTGCCTTGAATTCAATGTAACTGATGTTTAAACTAACCCTTAAACAAATTTTCAGCAAACTCAGACATAAAAAGTTCTTCTCGCTACAAATGGCTTTAAAAGATTATTGTGCAAAATATTCTGAGAAAAAGTTGCTTTTTTAGCACAACAAAACACACACACACACACACACGTGTGTCTCTGTGGTAACTTGAGTTACTAAAAATATCTAAATCTCACTTAAAGCACACCCTTTCAACAAAAGAAAGAAATAGATTTACAGTATTTCAAAAAGAAAACAAAAACGTACTTCACATTAGAAGATTATCAAATAAATAATACTAATTAAGTTGACGGTATATTTTCGAAGTTTCCTTCTCTGGTAAATCTCCTTGTATTTTAAATATTTTCTTATTATTCTGTATCTAAGACATAAAAATTGTTCAAGCAGAATTGCCTCAAAAGCTCTAAATTGTGTAACCCGCACACACAGACACAGGCATACTCTGTCTCATTATGTAAGATATATATATATATATATATATATATATAATATATATTAGAGAGAGAGATCGTTTCGGTCACTTGACTACGGCCATGCTTGGTTACGTCCCCCAGGCGTTTTTTTTATAAGCCCAGTACTTATTCTATTGGAATCTCTTGCCGATTGCTACAGGGAAATAATCACACAAACACCAGTAGTCAACCGGTGTCAAAGGACAAACACTGGCGCAAAGACATACACACATCGATATGTACATATATACATATATACAAACATATATAAATGGCGCAGGAGTGGCTGTGTGGTAAGTAGCTTGCTTACCAACCACATGGTTCCGGGTTCAGTCCCACTGCGTGGCATCTTGGGCAAGTGCCTTCTTCTATAGCCTCGGGCCGACCAATGCCTGTCGAATATATGTATATATATATATATATATATATATATATATATATATATATTATATATATATATATATATATGTGTGTGTGTGTATATGTTTGTGTGTCTGTGTTTGTCCCCCACCACCACCACCATCGCTTGACAACCGATGCTGGTGTGTTTACGTCCCCGTAAATAAGTACTGGGCTTCCAAAGAATAAGTCCCGGGGTCGATATGCTCGACTAAAGGCGGTGCTCCAGCATGGCCGCAGTCAAATGACTGAAACAAGTAAAAGAGTAATATATATATATATATATATATATATATATATATATATATATATATATATATATATATATATATTATATATATATGTATATATATATATATATAATATATATATATATATATATATAAATATATAAAATATATCACGTGATCACGTGACCGACCAGGCTATCAGATGTTGCTGGTCACAATGCGCTTCGCATTGTTTTAGCCTTCAAATGACGCCACCCCACTGGCTAAGCGAGCAGCCCAACAGAAGAAAGAGTGAGAGAAAGTTGAGGCGAAAGAGTACACCAGCGATCGCCACCACCCCCTGCCGGAGCCTCGTGGAGCTTTAGGTGTTTATGCTCAATAAACACTCACAACGCCTGGTCTGGGAATCGAAACCACGATCCTACAACCGCGAGTCCGCTGCCCTAACCACTGGGCCAGACGGAAACTGAAAGAAGCCCGTCATATATATATATATGACGGGCTTCTTTCAGTTTCCGTCTACCAAATCCACTGACAAGGCTGTGGTCGGCCCTAGGCTTTGGTAGAAAGCACTTGCCCAAGGTGCCACGCAGTCAGTTTGAACCCGGAACCATGTGGTTGGGAACCACGCTTCTTAACACACGACCAAGCATGTGTGTGTTGCATATATATATATATATATATACGCATATATATGTTTTATGCACGTACAGAAACATATATATATATATATATATATATATATATATATATATATATATACATATACATATACAGACACATATACATACATACATGCATACATACGTACATAATTATATATAGATACACTTACACACACGCACTTACACGTATACACGTATATATAGCACAAAATGAAGGACAATTGTAATTCTAATTTCTTCTTTGATGTGAAATGGAATTTTATTTAAAATGAACATATAGCGTACATCATGTCTGTATATATTTACATATGTTTGCGCTGTTTTTCTATTGTCCATTACTAATATCGAATATCATTCATTGACATGATATATATGTCACCCAACGCCGGCGTTGCTCACGGCGTCCAATAATAGAGTTTACGTCTGGGTATACGTTATGGCAAATACAATTTCGCATGGAGTTTTTGTAATGTTTTCAGGCCACCAGCTGAGACCAAATGGTACTGCTAAATGTACATGCTCTCATCATTTTACTTGGCTATTTCTCCCGCTCCCTCCCTCCCTCCCCCCTCTCTCTCTATCTATCTATCTATCTATCTATTTGTCTATGTCTTCTTCCTGTCTTCTTTTCGCTACCCACTTCCATTTTCCACACGCAAATATATTATTTGAAGTTTTTAAAAGTATTATTTGAACAAAGTTAGCAATATTCATAGAATATATATATATATATATATATGTGTGTGTGTGTGTGTATACATATATATATATATATTTGTGCATTATTTATGTATGTATATATATGTATATATATACATGTATATATATATAGATGCATATATATACATATATATACATATATATACATACATAAATAATGCACACATACATATATATATATATATATGTATATATATATATATAATATATATATATATATATATATATATATTATATATATATTACACCCACATGCACATACGCATATATATATATATATATATATATATATATATACATGTAGAAATCCATATACATATATATATACATATATGTTATAATACATTCATACATGCATACATACACATAAACGCATATATACATATATATATGCATATGTACTTGAGTATGTTACTACATGTTTTTAGAGATATTAACACACGCGCCAAAATGTACACACTACTACTACTACTACTATTAGTAGTAGTAGTAATAGTACTACTACTACTACTACTACTACTACTAATAATAATAATAATGCTAATACTGTATCGGTATTATTATTTTTTCATCATTCTAAAATAACTTTTTCTGTACAGAGTGCGGAGTACACCTAAATTTTGATTATGGTAGGTACCATCGGCCTATGGGTGCTTTTAGCGGTGGTCCTTCGTTGAAAGCATTCAAAACCGGTATCCGACTAGAGAGAAGTTTTTTGAACTTGCTGCGTCCTCGTCCACTATATTTCATTATGTTGCATCCACCAAAATAAACAGATAAATAAATCTAAGCCCTCCAGCGAATTCTCACTCCTCTTCTCAAATATCCAGGGGTTTCTTTCCAATCCAGATCCTTCACATCACCTCTTAAATGCGAACCACACATCCTATTCCTCTAAGAGATATAAATCCATCAATGCCTTTATACAATTTATCTCCGCTGTGCAGGCTACTCTCTCTATTCAAACACCACTCTAAAACTTACTTGGGTCCCAGTCTCCCAGTTACTCACCTTTCTCATATGGATCTCACCTGTACTGATTTCTAGTTTCTCAGTACCAAGATTCCTGTCTCACTCTCTACCAAGTACATTTACTCCTGGAACCATCAGCAGTTCATCGACCACATCTCCTCCTGCACTGAGAATGTATCAAACCTCACTCCTCAAAAAAATCATCCACTTCAGTAACTTCCATGCTATGATTTCATTGCGGTCCTCACACTCATTCCATATTGGTGCTACTGATGCCAAAAGATTAATGTGTAATTCTCATGTCTTTCAATCAGCTTGTTTCATTTACTACACATATTCCAGACCGACACAAAGATACTCCAAACACCTTTGGCCTCTCCTTCAAAACCCACCCTTTCCAAAACCGTAACTGTACCTGCATCTATGCCAATATATGCATCTATTGGCTTCCTATTGCTAACTCATCGCAACTACTCAATACACAACGAAATACAACGTAACGCCTCATCGCCATGATTCTACGGCACTTGAAGCCAACCAACAGGTCGGAACTCCACTTGTTTTATGTCAATAGTCCTTAGTAGCAGATGCTCTTAGCTACTGAGCCATCAAAGATAGCTGGCCATATCCCTCCATTTATGCAACCACTAATATACAAAAAGAACTGAATATCTTAAGTACCCTAGATAAATCATTCATAACTACACTACATCTGTTCAAGTAAAAAAAACAAAAAAAACCTACAACACATGGAGAATTCAGCCACTTTCCAAATTTGAGTGGTATTCTCCCAGCTGTGCAAATATTGTAAGGCTACCAGCAGATCGGCAATGAATGCCTTCGTGTTTCACACAGCATTCAAACTTTCCCACCTCTCAAAATGTGGTCAGTCTTTCTGATTCTTTGCATAAAAATTCACCACCAACGTTATATAAATAACGTCCGAAGTCAGAACGCCATGATAGATCGTTAGCTCCTACACGCATTTTTTTCTCTCCTTGTTTCTCTCCCTGTTTTTTTTTTCTGTGTATCTTTCTGTCGAAAAGCATAGGATCGAAACGTAAAAGACTTTTTCTATTTCTATTCCTGAGCGCTATACTAATACATTTGTTTGTTTGTACTCTACCTGCCTTCGTCTTTTGTTTATTTTCGTAAACTTTCCCGTTATATATATATATATATATATAAGGTACATATATAGGGTAGCGAATATTTGTTATAAATATCACATTTACTAAAGAAATTTTAAACCATGGTATATCCGCAAATAAAAATAACAAGGTAAAAGTTTTTGTTTCATTTCCTTCGAAAATTGCTATTAAATCGTGGTTTTGGCCGTGTTGGCTGCTTCTTATAGCATTTAAAATTACCTGTTAAAGGGTAATTTTCTTTTGTGTTTAAATCTACACTATTTTAATATATATATATATATATATATATATATATATATATATATATATATATATATATATATATATATATATTATTTGTATGTATGCATGCATACATATCTGTGTGTGTGCATGTGTATGCGAGAGAGAGAGAGAGAGAGAGCGTAAAGTTTAAATGGGAATCAGTGGATAACAAGATGTACATCACAACTATTCATAACATATCGCAATTGGGTAAATGTTACAATTTAACAATCTTACACAAACAAAGATTAGTATGGGAACCTAACATTTTATAATTGAATGGCTGTAAAAAAAAATAAAGATTTGACACAGGAAAATATAATGTAATTTCAAAATGAACATTTATTATCGTAATGTTTGATGACACATGATCTAACAAAACATACAACGGGTTAAAGCGTGGAAAATATGAAGAGCATGATTTTAAAGAAGTCCGTGGCTTAAAAGGCTGATCCAGACATAAGAATGAAATATGTTAGCATTTTCTTTTCAGCCGTGGAACGGAATAGAAGTGTAAATCAGAGAAAAGCGGATGAACAATGGGGAGCAAGAGCAGTGAAGATTAGATACAACACACCAAGTTACGCCACGGACATAACATCAACAAGACGATCTCAAGTTACTGATACTTCGTCTCAGAGGATCTCAAGAGACACTTGAAGCTCAGATGAGAAGACAGCGGGCGAAATAGAGAGAGAGGGGGGGGGAAGTGGGTAAAGACGCAGGAATATTTGAGCTGGCTATTAATGAAAAAAAAATGGGTATGAATTAGAGCAAAGTCAAGACATATAACAGAAGCTACAGATCAAAATGAAAACGAAGACAGCGTATTAATACTTACAATAGATTTATCCCCAAGTGATACAAAACTACATCGAAAAGAAGGCAGATGGAAATTATCATGCACACACACGTACACACTACGCGCGCGCGTACATACTTTCTATATATGACATGTGTGAAGGTTAGCGATATGATATAGTTGTATATTTGCTAAAAGCATGGCCAACTGCATGTGACCTTTATGTAGAACTAAAAGTAGTAGAAACTTTAAATTTATTACTTAATAATGTGACCTGCCAGGTTGTATTACTACATCTCAGTTTATAAACAAAATTTGTTCCGAGGCAGATTTTGGATTACGAACCAAGAATAGTACTAATTTATTAGTTACATAAGTAAAGCAATAATGATGTCTGAATTAAGAAAAAGGCCAGCAAATTTTGGAGGGGAGTGGACAAGTCGATACCGTCCACCCCTGTACTTGACTGGTAAATTATTCTGTCGATCCCAAAAAGATAAAAGGCAAAGTTGACCTCAGTGGAAACAGAACTTTAAATGCGAAGAGCTGGAACAAATAACGCAGTGCTCTTTTTTTCCGAAGAGCTAACGATTCTGCCAGCTCGATGCTTTAGCATTCTTTATCATAATCTTTTTAACTATAGGCACAAGGCCTGAAGTTTTGGTGGGGGCGGATAGTCCATTACATCCTCCCCAGTACTCAACTGGTATTTATTTAATCGATCTCGAAAGGATGAAAGGCAAAGTCAACGTCGGCGGAATTTGAACTCGGGACTTAGCGACAGGCAAAATACCTATTTCTTTACTACCCACAAGGGGCTAAACACAGACAGAACAAACAAGGACAGACAAACGAATTAAGTCGATTACATCGACCCCAGTGCATAACTAGTACTTATTTAATCGACCCCGAAAGGATGAAAGGCAAAGTTGACCTCGGCGGAATTTGAACTCAGAACGTAGCGGCAGACGAAATACCTATTTCTTTACTACCCACAAGGGGTTAAACACAGAAAGGACAAACAAGACAGACAAACGGATTAAGTCGATTATATCGACCACAGTGCGTAACTGGTACTTATTTAATCGACCCCGAAAGGATGAAAGGCAAAGTCGACCTCGGCGAAATTTGAACTCAGAACGTAACGGCAGACGAAATACCGGTAAGCATTTCGCCCGGCGTGCTAATAGTTGATAGTTTCAAATTTTGCCACAAGGGTAGCAATTTGGGGGGGAGGGATGAGTCGATTACATCCACCCCATTGTTCAACTGGTATTTATTTTATCAACCCCGAAAGGATAAAATAAGGCGATGAGATGGCAGAATCGTTGGCACGCCGGGCAAAATACTTAGCGGAATGTCGTCCGTCTTGACGTTCCCAGTTCAAATTTACTTCGGGGTTTACTTTACCTTTCATTCTTTCGGGGTCGATAAAATATGCACCAGTAAAACACTGGAATCGGTGTAATCGGTTTATCCGCTTCCCTGAACTTGCTGGACTTGTGCCAAAATTTGAGACAATTATTATTATTTTTTTTTTTTCATTAAGCTTTCAAGTCTTTTAAGCTGGCAGAAACCTTAGCTCAGCGGCATTTCTTGTGGCTCTTTACGTTCTGAGTTCTAATTTAGCCATGGGCGACAATGCCCTTCATCTCCATTTGGCGCCGATGAAGTAAATACCACTCAAGTACCAGGTAGGAGAAATCGACTTGCTTCTTCGCTTGAAATAGCTGGCATTATGCCAATCTCAAAAAGAATTATTCCATGAAGCCAAAGCGATGTTTTCATATTTATGTGAAATCGAGATCACAGTCAACTACGCAGGTATTAGGTTGGAGTGGTTACAGCTGCACCCGGTGCTTAGTGGTGGATTAATGGATAACAGAAAATAAAACATGTTACTTATGCAGAACAAAATAAAACTGGACGTTTTCAAGTACTATCAATACTGCTAAGTATCGCTGAAGGGCGGCTAAAATGGCTATGATTTGCAGTTGGCAACTGAAGAAGGGTATCTCCTGCAGTGCAAGCTATTTTAGCTTTGTTTTTTTACATTACTTGTCTGTGAGTACATATATATGTGTGTATGTACTTACATACACGCACACACACTCAAAGACATGCACATATTCACACTTATATACGTTTATGCGCACACGCACACAGATACACACATACAGATATATATGTATATTGTAATCATAAATGTGTATATAATGATATACATCAATAATTATATACATGTGAAGAGAATTTCAAAATATATGCATGCCTCCTATGAATACATGTGTGAGAGAGAGTGAGAGAGTAAGAGGGAGAGAGTATATGTGTGTGTGCGTATATTAAATATTTGCTGAACCCGAGGGTGTTAGTGGGCTCTAAAGAGAGAACGGTTTTTACTCTCTTGTCCTTACTCCCACCTATTCTCTCACTTCTCATGTTAACACACACAGATACAATACACTCTACACTGATATATATACACAGGCTAAGCAGTTATAAAGGTATGGATGCGTATACATTTATATACAACTATGTGTGTGTGTGTGTGTGTGTGTGTATACATACATAATGCATTCATATACGCTTTTTAAATGATAATATATATTTATATGCATATATATGTGTATGTGCGTGTGTGTGTTTGTGTGTGTGCGCGCGCGTGGGTATGTGTGTGTGTGTGTGAATACATGCATATTGCTTTCA